>NC_052946.1:36503622-36812271 GCF_013358895.1 Oreochromis aureus | reverse complement strand
ACCAATCAGATGAAAGGAAGAAAAATAGGGTCAAAATTCGTACTTGTAACTTGCAGGTGTTTTTTTGGCTAAGTCCACACACAAATCTTTTTTACGCACACACAAATTCTTTTTACACATACAAATCCTGATTTGCAAATACAAAACTGATTTACAAGTACAAAATATTTATGACCACATTTTGAGCCCATAGTTACAGACCTGACGTTGGAGAGGCAGATACTCGGAAGCGGTGGCTTAAATGGTTGTTTCTTTAGCCGTGCTAGCGGGTCCGCCCTGCCGCCATGCTTTTGCCTCCTTTGTTTACGTTTCCTCTTTGGCTTGCCACTGGAAAGAACCAACCACAGAGACCCTGGAGTTCTTATTATGTCCTCCAGTGGTGATAGTCTGATATAATGTTCCTTGCACAGCGTAATCCCAAACAGATCCCTATGAGGTCCTCTTCGGACTCTGGCAACCCGCTGTCATGCTCATGACCACAAACACTTTAATGCACAGTATTTTGCTCGTATCCTAGGTGTCAGAGTTTAGCTCATGCTCTTGTATATAGTGTAATTCCTGTATTCATATTCACAGTATCTTCGCTCTAATGACAGCCCAAGCTCTAGCTCATCTTCTTGTATATAGAATTCATAGTTGTAGTATTTTGCTCTTGTCACAGTTCAAGCTCACTAGATTTTTTCACTGCTTACAGTTTAGTGTTTTTTGCTCTCACCCCTTTATATAATCCCGGTCCCTGTTTCACTAGTGTAGTTCTGTGCTCACGGTCATGGTTGTTTCACGCCCCTGGTATATGGTCACTGTACATGTCACAAACGTTGCCACTGTTCCACTTATTGTAATATTGTAATTTCAATTTAATTCAATTTTCTGTGCTGGGTGACAGGTGAACCTAGCCGTATGTACCCACTCCAGTACCTTAGAGAGTGCTGCCCTGGGCACAAAATGCTGACCTGCCGGCACAGTTCCTGGATCTAGTTTGGTTCTGAGGGCCCAATCAATGGCGTCTTGTACCTCCCACTTTACTCCTCCAATTCTGCAACTAGCAGGCAGAATCGGGGGGGCTCTCCGGAGTCTCCTCACCAGAGTTGAATTGATGTGAAAACACATTGGGCTTGATGTTTCTTGACCCCGGGCAATAAGAAATGAAGAAATTAAAGCGAGCAAAAAAATAAGGACCATCGGGCTTGGCGTGCATTCAGTGTCTTTGCATCCTGCAAGCAGCTCCCAATCCCCCACATGATAACTCCATTCTGCTGGCGAGGGCCGACGGGAGAAATAGGAACAGGGTTGTAACTTGGACAAGGGACCTGAGCGCTGGGACAGAATTGCTCCCACCCCCACATCGGAGGCATCCACCTCGACAATAAAAGGTTTGCTGGGATAAGCCTGTGATTTGGTACTACATAAACAAAAGTGAATGGAAATTAAGTACAAGCACCACCTTAAATTTTCCATTAATATATTTATTCCCTTGAACATTCACTTCAAACCATGTGCTCTAACCTTTTAATTCAGCTTTCATCTTTCTTTTTGTTATCATATTTGTGGGCTTGTTTTTCTCAACTTAATAAAAGCTGTTATTTTTAGAGATATATTGTCCTCACAAGACAGTCACTAAAAAAACATTTTAGAATATAATTCATTATTGTAACCGACTTGAAGTACAATTAAGTGCAATTCTACAATTTTTGTGTGATCATTTGGTGTTTTCTTAGTGTGGCTTTTCTGCTTTCACAAAAAAGTGCTTTTCTAAAAACCATTCTTACTAAAAACCATTCTTACAACATCTACTACTGTTGGCACCTAATGGCTGGCCCTCCCTGATCCAGACCTACTTTAGAGACAGTTAACTGCAATTATACATTTTTTCCACTGTAATTTTATTTATAAAGCGTCAAATCACAACAGTCTTCTCAAAGCCCTTTAAATGGTAAGGTACACCCTACAACAATACATACGGACAAAACTAAGCAATCATATGACACCCTGTGAGCAAACACTTTGGCAACAGTGGGAAGGAAAAATTCCCTTTAACGGGAAGAAACCTTCAGCAGAACCAGGCTTAGGGAGGGGCGAATGTTGTCCAAGATAAAGACTATGTTCTATTAATGTTACTGTACTGGAGCAACCATAACCCACATAATTTCCCTAGTGATTAATAAATTATTCTGATTCTGATTCTGATTCTAATGGGGTGATGTGGCGCTATGAGGTCATTAACATAAAACGGGGCCTGATATTCAAGACCGTGTATGTGAGGAGCATGATTTTGAATTTAATTCAGGATTTAACAGGGAGCCAATGAAGGGAAGCCAGTACAGGAAAAATATGTTCTTTCTTTCTAGTCCCTGTCAGTACTCTTGCTGCAGCATTTTGGATTAACTGAAGGCTTTTCAGGGAGTTTTTAGGACTTAATGATAATAATGAATTACAGTAGTCCAACCCTCAGCGTCACTCTGAGACAGGTATACTAGAATTTCTGTTATTTATTTATGTGTTATTCACATTATTTTATCATATAATGCTTTGGTGCCACTGGATTTTAGCATGTCTCAATGTCTCACACATTCATGCCATTGAACAGCCAGGTGATTTTATTTCAGGGAGTTGGGGGGAAGCAGACAACCCCAACAGGTAGTGGAGTCTTTTGTTGTCAACCACTGTAAGAGGTAGCAAGGGAGTGTGAGCTTTTCTTTGGGGGAAGACCAAGGAATATTTCTAACTTTCCTTACAGTGTGACTGGAGGCCAAGGTAATGTCATCCAGAGTATGTATCTGGTTAGATACCATATTTCCAGAAATTTCAGGGCCAAGTACAATAACCTCCATTTTATCTGAATTAAAAAACAGAAAATTGGAGGTCATTCAGGTCTTTATGTCTTTTAGACATTCCTGCAGTTTAACTAATTGGTGTATGTTATCTGGCTTCATGGATAGATAGAGCTGGGTGTCATCTGCATAGCTGTGAAAATGTATGCTATGCCCTTCTGATGATACTGCCCAAGGGAAGCATGTATAATGTAAACAGAACTGATCCAGTAAAGAGGACCTGTGTGTAAAGAGGACTCTCCATTTACAAGAACAAATTTGTCTGTTACAAAGAGTCTGTTAGATAGATATGATACAAACCACTGCAGCACTTCAGTGGTACTGAAAGACGTACTTAATGTCACGTCTGTGAGACACAGTTATGAGTAATTTTTTTTTTCTAATGGTTAAAATTATATTTGTGAAGGAATTCAAGAAGTCATCACTAGTTAACGTTAAAGGCATGATTGGCTCAATGGTACTCTGATTTTTTGTCAGCCTGCCTACAGTGCAGAAGAGAAACCTAGGGTTGTTCTTATTTTCTTCAGTGATGAATAGTAAGATGTTCTAGCTTTACAGAGGGATGTTTTAGACATGTAGCCACATAAAATGAATTAAAGATGGCTCTGATGGATATGCATATATATATATATATATATATATATAGAGAGAGAGAGAGAGAGAGAGAGATAGATAGATATAGATATATATATATAAAACAAACAAAGAAATGTTCTTTGGTCCAGAGCTCCACTCAACATCATATCATATCTTCAGCAGCAGAGTTCAATCTTGATGTTTTTTAGGGTTTTTGCACAGATGCATTGTGTATACATCTCTGGCCTGATGAAAAACTGAAAGAAAACCACTGTGCTAAACACAGACAGCATGAAAAGCGGATGTAACCACCACAGGTTTCTGACATCTTTCTTTTTTTGAAATTTCAAGATGATAATCTTCACTATATTAGTTACAAAAAGAACAAAAAAAACAGACCTGATGAGATCTCGAGCTGACAGTGAAACTGATTTGTCGATTACAAGTCATTAGCCAATGAGCTTAACACTGATAATCCTCCTTTCTTACACATTGTATGACAAAGTTTTCTGAAATAAACTTTATGATTTATTCAATGTGACCACAAAAAATGACTGAGCCCATCAACTCAACAGGAAAGTGTCAGGTACATCTCTGTGGCAGGCAGAGGGTTCGAGGCCAGTAACTAAGCTGGAGTCCTACCAGTAGCCCGGCAGAAGGTCGACAACAGTGTGGATGGTGGCGACATTCTGGAAGCCAGCAGCAACAGCAAAGTCGATGGGACTTTATTTTTTCCAGCCTCTAAGCTATTTAGTGTCACGGGCTGGGTCTGTGACTCAGCATTTTGTGTTTAGTTTCTGTATTGTTGACTTGTGTTTTTATTGAAAATAATTTTAGTTCTTGTGGCTTCTATCATTTGGATAGGTTTGAGGTTTTTTGTACATGATATTGTTTCATTAGATTAGTTTTCCTCTTCATAGTCTTCTGAGTTTTCATAGTTGTATCACAGTATTAATTTTCCCAGTTTAGTTCTAGTTCTGTTTTGCCAGTGTGCATTTTGCCTTGTTTGGACTCAATGACATCAGCCATAATAAAGGCTCGCTTTTCGTTTAAACTCAGTTTTGTCTCCTCCCCCGTGTCCTCACTCACTCACTCACACACACGGTCTGCCCCCGCAAGCCGTGACAATTTCATTTAAAAGCTATGTTTCGTTTACAGGCTGCGACAGATGTTTTTATACTCTCTGTGAGCCCAGAGGGCCAAACAAGAAATGCTTGGAAATTAGTTACAATCTGTGCATTTGCTAAAACAGAGCTTGCATTAGCAAGTAACCAAGTAACCTTAAGGAACCTCTGTAGTGTTGTTAACAGATAAGCTTTTTCTTACTGACCACTTTGGCTAACATGTGTGACATACAGGAGTTAGAGTGTCATATGAAAAAAAAACCTTTAAAAACTCATTTAGAGCAAGGCTTTTCATAAGAGGAAAGGGGAGACATGGAATGAAACACAAGGAGAGGACCATGGGAACAGAAAAGGGAGACAAAACAGCACCTGTAGAGGGAGGGAGTGAGAGACACTGGAAGGGGGGGGGAATCAAACACAAACATGACTGGGGAAATATACACGGAGGACAGCAGCAGAGCATGGCATGTTGTAGGATTTAAAAAAATATGTTTGAACAGTTTAATCTGCCTGTCTCTGGTGTTTCTACAGCACCACCTACTGGTGGAACCCATTACAGTTCTGCAGGTTTGTGTGTCATACCAAACAGCTTCATTTGAGCTCTGAATCATTTTATAAAAGGTTCAAAGTAGTCCTTGGAAAAGATTTTAAGATATAATCGGTAACTAATGGGGAAAGGGGATCCAGGGTTCTTAAAGGGAACAGGCATCCATAACATCCACCTCTCTTCAGGTCAGTACACTCTTAACTCATGCAGGCTCGCTGCACTACAGGGAGTCTGTACACAGGGAAAAACACAGTAAGTTTCCTCAAAGCATAAAGGCCAGCAAATGACTTCAGGTGCCAGCCTCTACCTTAAGCTGATAAGATCATGTGAGACAGGTGGGTGATTTCCTCAGGTGTGTAGAGCAAAGGCCAAGACCCTGAAATAAGGCCCAACAGGGAGCACAAACAACAAGAAAAATCACAGATAGAAGAGAGGAGAGAGAGAAACTGAAGCAGAGAGAAAGAGACGAGACAAAACCTGAAGATGTCAGCCAGGGAGAACTGAGAGACCACAATATAACATTTTGTATGAGTGCTCTTTATTTTGCTTTTCCCAGAAACATGGAAGAAATCATGTGACATGACTGACTTTGTTGTAAACACTTTGTTACCATTGTTACTACACAGTTTCCCCTTGAAAATATGACAAGACGGAAACATCCGATTGCTACAGTGTTTGCTAAAAAAGGTCTTGCCCAACTAAAGGTACCCCATCTTGATAACTGGCCATATAATTTTCATTTTTATCTATGACTGAAACTGCAAACACATATTTAAAGTTTACATCGTTAGAAGAAGTACAAAAGCTTCTGTTCCAAGGTTAATGACATTAATGATGTCGATACGTTGAATATTAACTATCCAGTTATTTCTTTCATTCAACCAACCACTCTGATCGAGTTGCATCACTGGTGGGATGCTTTAAGTTTCCAAAGATTTATGCAATTGACAAAAATCTGCCCTGATTCATATACAATGTTTCAGATATTATCAATGAGCCAGCATTAGGAGTACCAATGACCACTTTACTGTTTGAAGAAAAAAAAGAAAAGAAAAGAAAAGTATACAAAAAACAACCACAAAAAACAGTCCACTGAAAACAGCACCAATTGTTTCAGAGAACAACTCTAAAATTCTTCATACTTATCAAACAGAAAGTTTGTGTAAATATTGTGGATATTTTGAGGTGACAGAAAGAAGCTGTTTCTAACAACCAGTGAGCACCCGGTCATTTCAAGGCACTTACTTATTAAATGTTAGAGATCCTCTATGAGCAGCAGCTGGGATGGGATGGAAGAACAACAGGAAGAAAGAGAGATGTTGCATCTTGTGCATGTCTTGTACTACAACACACACACACACACACACACACACACACACACACACACACACACACACACACACACACTTTAATCCAAATAAAACAGCAGTGAAAAACTTTTCTCGTATTTTTTAGAGAAAATATATAACCAGACATTTAAAGTCAAACTATCAGACACTTCCATTTCACTGACCATGACAGGCCCTTCAGGTGTCTCAGTGTAATCCTCAGTTCATTTCAAACATCCTGAACTTTTACACAAAGAAATATTCTCTTTGGCAGATGATGAAAGCATCAAATATTCTTAGGAAAATGTCGACTGTTGACATGAGATTTATCTCTGGTGTGTCATAAACATTCACAGAACACAGTTAACATCTGATTAATAGTTCTCATTATTTTAACATGATTCAATCATTTACAAACTTTTTAAAAATACCTTTACACTTTATGTTATAATTGCTCACATTACGTACATGTATACAATTATGTAATGTACATAAAGCACACATGTATATTACATACATAAAGGGCTCCCAGGGTGCTGGTTATGTGTGCACTTTGCCTATGTGTATTATTCTATCACATAAAACTACACATCCAGTTAAAGAAATGTTTATTTCTTTGTTTCCATTTAATGATTGTTACTTGTTCTCTTTTAGCTCAGTTTTGGACTCCACCGCTCCAAAAGGAAATATCCAGTTTTTCAAATGCTAAATGATCTGTGCCAACTTTTCTCTCACTGTGTCTGTGAGCCAGTTCTTTTGGCTGTGTGGTTTAGCACGGACGTTTCCTTTCCTGCTTAGACTCTCAGTCAGTCGTACTTTTTCCACTGACAGTGAAGGATCTCTTTCAGCCCTCTGTGTCTTCAGACATTTGCGGTTATTGATCTTAACCTAGTTGGTGAGTTCTTTTCTTTATTTTCTGTTTCTTTCTTAAAAAAATTGCTTCAGTATTCAAAGTGGGGATTCAGCTGCTTTTTATTTTGTTGGACTTTTGATTGTGTGATGCCAGGTCAGAATTGGCGGGAAAACAGCCAGACATTTTCTCTCAGCCTCTTATATTTAGTTCTTTTCATTTTTTCCTTTCTTCCTTTGTTTTTTTTTTTGTTGTTTTTTTTTTTGAATTTTACTTTTGAAGTTTGACTTCTAGTTAACATTGTAAAATGGTTTATTTTAAGTCAAACAATTATCAATTTGGCAGCCAGGTGCCCAAACCAAACTAAAAAGTGAAAGGAAAGGTCTAATACATCCACCACCATCACCTTCTGCAGCATGTCTCTTGACTGACACTAGAAAGTATGATTCTATCACCCCTGTTCTGGCCAATTTACATTGACTTCCTATTAAATATCGGATTGATTTTAAAATTTTATTGTTTACGTATAAAATCCTAAACAATATGGCACCTGACTACCTAGCTGATCTCCTCTGTCTGTACAGCCCTAAGAAAGCACTAAGATCATCAGGCCAACTGCTCTTAGTGCAACCTAGGTCTCGGCTGAAGACCAGAGGAGACCGTGCTTTTGCCGTTGCCGCACCCAGGTTATGGAATACTCTTCCTCTACATATTCGCGCATCAGATTCCATTCAGTATTTTAAATCACGTCTAAAAACGTATTTGTTTAACCTGGCATTCAAGGCTAACTGAGTAATTTACATCTGGCTTTGCATTTAGATTATGTAATTATTTTATATTCTATTTATTTTATTTATATCTGTAATTTATATTTTATATTGTGATTTTTATCTGTATCATGATTTTACTGGAAAGCACTTTGGTGTACTTCGGTCTTTAAAATGTGCTATATAAATAAATTTTGATTGATTGATCACCTTCTTAGCAGCTTACCTGAGTTAGGGTGAAAGTCAGGGCTGAAGCCTTTCATAGCTCGCTCTGGGCAAGTGTGAGCTTAGACACAAAGCACTGTGTCTAAGTATGGTTAGCATTCTCATTAATGTTAAAGACTCTGAAATTATGTAAATGCTGTGATATTCTCAAAATTTTGGTTTTACAGTCAGAATGAAGATCGCAGCCTTCAATGTCAAGAATCTTGGAGTGAGAAAACTCAACAAAGATATTGTACGGAATAATCTGATCAAGGTAAGTCATGAGAGATTTACAACTTAATTTGATTAAATTATGATGCTGTTTTATTGTTTAAGTGTGTTTGTGTCATCAACATATTCAGACATTTAATTATAGAACGTATTGCCACAATAAGAGTTGCTGACTTTGAAGTGTGTGACATCAGGCCATTTTTGGCATTTTTGCAGTAACAGAGTTATTTAAGTTTGTTCACACTGGCTTGTAAAAGTTGATGTGTTGGATTCCCAGTGGTTGCTGAACTGTTGCACCAGACTTTTATTTCTTAAATGTATTTTTGCTGAGTGGGTTCGTGTGTTTCTTTTAGATTGTGTCTCGGTACAGTGTGGTGGTGTTACTTGAGGTGCGGGATCCCAATGGCAGGGCAATGAACAAATTTCTCACAGAGCTCAACAGACACGGGAAAGTCATCACAAACCACATTAACAGGCATTTACACCTGCTGACCACTGGAACTAACTGACAACAACAGTATTCCTGCTGTAATGCCGAACACACAATATGTACAAAACCTCCCAAAAATAAAACTGAACTACAGTTATGTCTGTTTTTGAACAGGGGGAACAGATCTCGTCCATACAGGATGGAGATCAGTGCCCCAGTAGGACGAAATTCCTACAGGGAGCAGTTTGTCTTCTTCTACAGGTACAATCATCTGACATTCATATGTTTCAAAGATGTCTCACATGTCCGGAATTATAAAGCTCAAATCTGTCAAGACAGATCATTGCATTTAGGAGAAGATTTTAAGGAAAATAAAACATTTTTTAAAAAGTTCAAGATAATCCTCAGAAATTATTTCAGATATTCTTCAAACCAAAATATTAACTTTTATTCTTCCACCGTCCATTTTATGCCATTTATCCGGGTCAGGAATGCAGGAGCAACAGTCTAAGGAGAAACTCTTCAACATTGATTGCATTAGATATTTTTTTCCTTTAAAAGAAATAAAAGCACTCTATGAATGTTTAAGAGGATAGGTGAACATGGCTTTTAGAAAAACCACCTCCTCTCCCTCACCTACTCCAGCTGTTCTGGGAGGACACGGAGGCGTTCACCAGCCAGCAGAGAGACATGATCTCTTCAGTGTGGGTCTCCTCCAGGGTCCTCTCCCAACACTTTACCTAGGAGGCATCCCGGAGGTAACCGATGCATCTACTCTGGGTCCCTCCTCGCCTCTGAGGCTGAACTCAGGTGCTCTTCAGAGGAAGCTCATTTCTACTGCTTGCATCTAGAATTTCATTCTCTCAATTAGTACCTATAAGTGAGGGTTGGAACATAAATCAGCTGGTAAACTGAGAGCTTTACTTTCACGTTCAGCATTCTTCACTAGAAGAGCGATACAGCATCCACATTACTACAGAGACTACACCAGCCTGTCTGTCCCCAACACCCCGACACAATAAGAGTCAAAAACCTGGAGTGGGGACTCCGCCCTATTCCTGGCCTCAGACTTCCTCAGACAGCACAAGACTCACAACAATAAGCAACTTCTCATGATATAAGTCATCGCAGTTTGGGCTGAGACCTTGGCTGTATGTTAGCATGAGGGAAACAGATGTGTGTGTATTTTCTGTCTCAGACAGGATGAAATGAGTGTGATTGACCGTTACCAGTATGAAGAAGAAAACGAAAACGTGCTTGCCAGAGAGCCCTTTATTGTGCAGTTTCGCCGCCGTTCAGCCAGACGTATGTATGAGTGTGAGCTTTTCTCCTCTACTTCTACATTCACAGGGACCAGTTTGAAACTGGTGACGCTGGTCCTTCTTCCAGGATAAATTGTCCATGAATGTTCATACAAGTATACAAATAAACAAGAACTACTGTGCATGTTCACCTGTAACTAACTGGTTATGTTTGTGCTTCCAGTTGTGAAGAAGCTTGTTCTGATTCCCGTCCACACCAAACCAAAGGATGCTGAACATGAGCTGCGTGCTCTTCATAATGTGGTCCAAGATGCAAGAAAGAGATGGGGCACTAATGTAGGCTGGAAATGAAAGATTTAGAAATTTACAGAACGGATATGTTTATGATGCTAAATAATAATAATAACAATAATATGTTGATTGGAGCAGAAAAGGTCATGAAATGATTGGTAGTTACAATCATTGGTCTGATTGTCATTCTAGACTCACAGCCCTTCAAGCACTTCACAGCAGCAGGCTGTGGACTAATTAGTTTTATAAAAGCACAATTTTATAACAGTAAACTATTTTATTTGTTAAGATAAAGTTATTGTTAACAAGAAGTCAAAGTAATTTGCTTCTCAAGTTATTTAAATTAATTTGTTTTTTGAAAACCAAACCTGTGCCATTATTATGTTTGACATATGAGCGTAACTAAAATGAAAAATCTGAAATTTGCTCAAACCTGGAGAACGAAATTATATTAAATGATATAAAATATTTACCTTTGTATTTTCATATATATTGTCTTTCAGAGCATCATGATTTTGGGGGATTTCAATGCAGATGGACGTTACCTGTCAAGTAATAAAAGGACAAACATCAGAATGAGCTCTCGTCCCTACTTTTGGTTGATAGATGAAGACGCTGACACCACTACTAGTGACCTTAATGACCATACATATGACAGGTATCTTCATATTTACTACTTTTCTTTATGTTGTTGTTGTCTTGCTCGGAGTCACACAATTTTATTTTTAGCTTAGAAAATATTTGAATGTCCAAATAATTATTATTTATAAATATAAATACTTTCCTATTTTAAGATTAGGAAATCAGGGTGGGCAAGATCTGTTTCTATGCTGAAAAAACAATAACTGCCCCTCCTGCCTCACAATGATTTCATTCACTGCCTACACCTTCCTAGTTCTGTTTCACTACAGACTTAAAACAAAGAAAGTGAAATGCTTCTTGATGGCAAATTGTCATCTGCATGTTAAAAAACAGGCAAAGTCAAATGAATGCATGATTGTGACTGCACTTCCTGCCAACAGGATTGTTGTGTTTGGAAAGAGGATGAATGACGCAGTTGTTCCTGGCTCTGCAAAGCCTTTCGACTTCAAAAGAGCGTACCGCCTAAATTATGACACAGTAAGACATTTAATATTGAAAACATTTAATTTAACATGGCAATGTTTACGTGCAAACCTCTCACTTCACCACTGTTTGCCGTGTTTTTCTACTTGTAGACTCGATCCGTCAGTGACCACTACCCCGTGGAGGTGGAGCTTCGGGACAATTAACATATGAAGAATTATAGAAAAAAGCTTTATTTTTACATTGAGAACCTGCCTTGAAGTGAGATAGCAAACAAATTTCACCTCCAGTTTTATAATCAGGAACCATGTATGTGTGTTATATGTGTAGTTATATAACGGTTCATGTTAAAATAGTTTTTGCTGTCTTTTTTTGATATTATGTGCAATTTTATGCCAAAGAAGAGTAAATGAGGCACTCTACCTTTTAGTAAAATTAACAACTTTGTTTTTGGAGGAACTTCATAGAAAAAAACAGGATAGAATTGCTCCCCTTGATTTCAATCAACCAACACAATCGCAAAGAAACCTTTTGTCTCTCGTTCTCATTTTCTGTTGCTCTGTTCCTGTTACTTTTATGTATCATTAGTTAGATTATGTTCACCGGTCTCTAATCACTAATCATTCAGTCTGTGTATTTAAGTCTCTCAGTTTCATCAGTTCATTGTTGTGTCATTGTTGTTGATGTTAGGTTGTCACCGTATGCTTTGCTCATTCAATCAGCCATTCAGTCATTTAGTCCGTCCGTCCGTCAGCCATTTCCTGCTCCTGTTCTGTTCATTCACTCCATCTGCAATAAACACCAGCTTTCACTGCGAGTCCTGCGTGTTTTGAGTCATCTCTTCCTCTCCTCCACACACAAAGCCCTGACATGAATGAGATGATTTTACAGGTTTTATTTAATAATATAGTTTTAAATTTTAAATAATCATTTTTTTATTTATTGTTTTTTTTTTTATTTGGGCTGAATTTTGTAAATGTATCCAGTTACCTCATTAATTTTTCCACCCGGGGAGGGAGCCTGGTCCAGCTGCCACAGGGCGAGAAGCAGGTTACACCCTGGACAGGTCTCCACAGGGTGCCGGACAGTGGCAGGGCCACAAATGTAACTATCAATGTTATCTTTGAAACAGTCCTTGCAGACAAAAGTGACACCAAACAGAAATTTAATGCCCCGGTCACAAGTTTAACTTAACTGTATAGATGTAATATTCTTCTGTGAGAAAAATACACCCCTCTCATGTATCCCATGGACACATTGGCTGTTTTAATTGCTGCCTTTCTGTATTGTTTTGTTTATTTGAGACAGAAGTGACAATGTCACGTAGTGTTAAGATAACAACTGCTCTACATACACTGTAAGCAACAAACTAATAAAGTATTGTAATTTTACCAAAACTAGAAGAGAAACTTGCTGAACAGCAGACATCCTGACTTTCTGAGGTAACACAGTCCAAGTTGTTGAGTTGAAGAAAACAAATGCCTGTTTGTATTTATACTAAAGTTTTTAAATTATCTGTATGAATTTGTACAGAAATGTCTTTAGAAGAAAGCTGTAAACATTTTGTTCTACTGTAGAGCATTTTAAAATCACTTTTTAATCTTTTAGTTTTATTTATGATATTGACATAAAGGAGCTGTCAGCATTATACCTTTTGTTTGGTTATATTTAGTATTTCGTCCAACAAAGAATTAAGATCCCAACTAGCATGACTCATTTGTTCTGTTACCACTTTGTTGCCATTGTTATTATGCAGTTTCAGACAGGCAACATATCAGGAAGGAAACAGCCAAACCATCCAGACCAGATGTCTCAGTGGTGTGGGTGGGGAAGGACATTTTTTGTTTTTTTGCACAGCAACAGGAAGCATCCTGTATTTTAAAATGAGCGGGAAGCAAGAAAGAAGCGGGAATATTTCTGTGTAGGAAGAAATGAAAGGCACAGCTTGAGTCACAGTGGAGGAAGGAAGGGGTTTTTTTTTATTACCAAGTGAAGCTTTATTTATCTCTGAGGATAGAGGAAACTACATTATGCATTTGGTATATGAACGGATTGTCATGACCGCAGCCATGGATATAAACATGTCAGACAGCCATACCTCACTGACCCTTTAGACATCTATGTGTTATCCTGAGCCCCTTTCTAACATCATTTCCACAAAAGAACGTCCTAACGTCTTGTGCTGACACCAGGCACCAGATAAATATAAAGTTGTCAAAATGTTACTTGTAATTAATGATTTTATGATTTGATTACTCGCCCTGTTAGCTCTGCATTTGGTCTGTGCCATCTCTCAGGGAAGTGACTGCTGCATGTATGAGCATGCGCATACTGCGTGGGCTGTCTCTCTGTCTGCAGAAACAGTCGGTCAGTCCCATTGATAGCAAGGACAATTCAAAAGGACATCATAGCCAGATTGGTTAATTTTTAGTTTTCTGCATTTTCTACAGAAAAGGTAAGTTTAAGAAATAATTGCAGGCAATTTAGCAGCTGCTTAGTTGACTGGACTTGAAAAATTTGCATTGTGTAATTCCCAGTTAGAATTGGCGGGAAACCAGCTCGACTGCTGTGAAGCTGCCAAAATGATTTTCAGATTATATTCGTTTTGTTAGGGGAAGTTTTTTGCAGGTGGGAGATATTTATCTGCTAAAGTCAGCCAAGCAGAAAAAGAAAGTAATAATAATAATAATAATAATAATAATATTAATAATAATACTATAATAAGGTCTTGAGGTGTCAAATGAGAACATATACATCACAATAAAAGGTGTTAATAAATAATACATATTTCAGGAACTGTTAAAAGAAAGCGACTGGTTTTGACAGTTCAGATTTGTTTCCTGTCTGAAAACCGCACAGTGTGCCAGTTTCAGTGAGTCATCTTCACTGGTGTGATCACTTTATTAGTCATCTATTGAGTGAACTGTTGAGGATCTGCACCAGCAAATTTAAATAGACTGAATGAATAAAAGTTCATTTCTATTCATGAACAGTGTTTATGAATAGCATGTGCATCCTCCTGTGTCAGTATTTCTTGGTAATGTGTCAACAACACTGCTGTCTGCTTTATGTCTCTTGTGGCTATTAATGAATAAAATCACACTAAGAAAAACGCTTTGCACTTTTTTTCTTCTACTGTCTCATACTTTTTCACTCTATTTTATTTAAAGATAAGGCTAATTGTATAATCTTTCCATGCTAATAAAACACATATGATAATAAATTAAATAATCCTATTTTCTGTACACTTCTGTATGGTTGTGATCATGGTTACACGCGGTAAAGCCAAGTTGTTCTCTAGATTCACCGTCCCAAACAATAAATGTGTAAATATAATCAAGATATTTGCTCCTTGTTTATTTCCAGTGACTAAATTTGGCTTTCCCCTGGCTCTGCACCTCTCACAGAGGCTCTTGACCAATTCCTCCCTGCTTTGCATCTTTTTATCATCGCCCGAGTTCTTGTGCTCTGGTTTATATATATATATATATTTTTTTTTTTTTTATCTTAAAATGTTTAAACTAATACTTTGGGTGTAGAGCTAACTACCAATATTTGTAATGTATTAGACAAACATGGAGAACATCAGCACACTCCAGCACACTGAGTTGCTAATATGACTAAACGGTGTTATTGTTGCTGAAGTCTCTGTTGTTAATTTTGTTTGTACAGTGACCATGAAGATTGCAGCATTTAATGTGAAGAACCTCGGAATGAAAAAAGTCAACAATGACATTATACTGAAAAACCTTATCAAGGTAAATCACAGTCGTGGAGCACACTGTGACCTTTTTGACTTACTTAAAGTTTTTATTGTGTTTATTAGTTTTGTGCTATTGAATGCAACATGAGGTTATTTTAACACAATAACCACCACTACAGTCTACAGTGTTCATTTTTTTCATATCTCACAAATAAGTATATTATCTAAATGCTAACAACACAAAGCTGTTTATAGAAAAATGTATTCCTTTACTTTTCCTGATGTTGTTCACGCTGGCTCATGAAAGCTGATGCATTGTTTAAATTTGTGGTGGTTGCTTAATTGTCTTTGAAGCTTGTCCAAATTACTTCTAATATTTTCTTATATGCTACAGTCTTTAAATGTGTTTTTTTACCGTGTTCATGTGTTTCTCGTAGATTGTGTCTCGGTACAGTTTGGTGGTGATGCAGGAAGTTCAGGATCCCACTGGCAATGCGATGAACAAGTTTCTCACAGAGCTCAATAAATATGGGTGATTCGTCTCAAACTATATAATCTGTAACAATCACAGAACATCTGAGAGGTTTACAATGAAGCAACCGTGGCTTAGCGAGTTGTTGTTTTAGACCAATGTAACTACCACTGTTAGCCAGTTATTAAAGTGGGTGGGAGGAGTTTTGGTTTAAAACTGGCTGGAACCTTCATGTTTTTGCTGATTTTTTCATATACAGCATGTTTTATGTACGTTCAATACAGATTCTATGCTCAAGGAATGGGTTTGATACTTGAAAGCTGTTAAATGGTTGAAACTGAAACCACAGAATGAAGACCAGCTGTAAAGTCACAGCAGCTGTGTGTCACATTTTCACTGGAATTTGAATGCATTCAGTTGGTGATGTAGGAAATGTAAATCTTCACTGACACATTTAGTCACACAAAAAGAGAATAAAAGTTAATTCCAGCTGTGCTGTGTTTTTCAACAGAAAAAACAAATCTCATCCATTTAAGATGCTGAGCAGTGACCCAATAGGACGAAACTCTCACAAGGAGCAGTTTGTCTTCTTCTACAGGTATCCATCACGAGGTTCACAGTTGTGTTTCTGCAGCACCACCTACTGATTAAAAACAATACAGTTTGTTTGTGTGTGTATTTCAGATAAAGGGAATAAATATTATTTTGTGCCAAAAACTATTTTTTCTTTTAACTTTTTAAAAGGTTAAACTGAAATCTTTGAACCAGTTTTTGAAAAAACTAACAAATTAACTTTAATTTGAATCTTAAAACTTAAAACAAGTATGAATATGAAATAGTAACACAAAAGTACAGGAATTGTTATTCATAGCAATAAGTAAGCCCTTTTCATATTTCAGTGTTTCTGTTTAGCATCCAGGAAATTAATCATTGCCAATCTATCATCCCCAGAAAAGATAAAAATACAGCTGTTTATCTTTGTGTCTCAGACATGATGAAATAGACGTGATAGACTACTACCAGTATGAAGAAGAAAACGAAGATGTGCTTGCCCGAGAGCCCTTCATTGTGAAGTTTGAATGTCCAAAGACAGGTATGTATGTGTATATGATCTTTGCTTCAGATCAGTCTGACTTGGTTCTCCCTTTCAGGATAGACACTTAAATCCATTTACTATGATTTAAATGTATTATTTATTATTGTTAAATTAGTGGCACAGATATGACCAAGAATAGAAGAAGTACAACAATTTTACTATAAAGATCTACTCTACTGCCCAAAGTAAATGTAGTCATTATGTAGGATCATATATTAACCATCCATCCATCTTCTGAACTACTTATCTAATTTGGCGACACAGGTGTTGTGTGTGTACCATCTCATTAGCCCTTTGGCAAAAGGCACGGCACATTCAGGACAGGTCCCCAGCCCATCACAGGGCTACAGACAACCACTGATGCTCACACTCTAAATTCACAAGTTAACATAGATGTCTTTGGACTGTGTGAGGAAGCCAGCGTACCTGCAGAGAGGTCATGCAGTCACAGCGAGGACACGTAAACACAGAAAACTCCCAGCCAGCCAGTAGATTCATACCAGAGATGACTGCAAAATGGTGCTGCCTACATGACATTACTAAATCATAGCTATCGATTCATTAGTGTGTACATCACTTTAATATTATAGCTGGAGATTTTTTGAATTTCTCAAACATATATAAATTACTCATATACTTTGTAGCTTTAACTACCATAAAGCGGCCAATAGATGCCTTGATGCTCAATCATCCAGGTAGAAAATCTCTAAAAGTTGATTGTGTAACATTTTCAGTGGAAAACATCCAGGTGAACAGAATCATCTTTTTGGGCATATCTTAATATATCATTTATTAGTAGATTTATATTTCAAAATATAGAAAGTAACAATTGTTTTGGTGTGCAGTATTTTGGAATCCAAAATAAAGTAGAAAGTAAAAAGCATAAAAATAAGGCGCAAGAATATTAAAGCTGTACTTCAGGAAAATGCTTGAATAGATATGCAACAGATTTTTCACTGTAAGACTTACAGTATTATAGACAAGGGGCACCGGGGCAAACCATATTTCAGGCTCAGTCTGTGCCACCCAATACAGTCAACTTACTAAAGTCACCGGTGCCACCTCATCAAAAGTAAATCAGTAACCCGGTATGTTTATAACGTCTCTTTGTGCTTCTAGTTGTGAAGAATCTGGTTCTGATCCCAGTCCACATCGATCCAGATGATGCTGAAAATGAGCTGGAAGCTCTGGATGATGTGGTTGAAGATGCAAGGAATACATTGAACACTAATGTAAGCTTTAAATGAATAACATATAATCAATATGTTGAATATGGTACAAAAATAATAAATATTTTATTTGATTATCAAGCAATCACATTTTACTTCATAGCACATTTCATACAAGTTAGTGCAGTTTAAAATTCTTCATTACCTCTGCTGATGTTAGACAAGCTGATAATAAGACACAGAACTGAAAAGGTGTAAGCAGGATGAAGGTACATCGAAATAAAACTAACTTAATAAAAATAACTTTAAGAAAAAAACTGAAATGCCCACACTGAAGGTTCAAACTCAAGCGCCCGAGCTATTGTCCTGAATATCATTACTTATCCTACTGATATAAACTGACCTGGTTTATACACAGGGTTATACGGCTGATATAAGGTAGGATAGAGAAGAAATACCTGTGTTCTTAATTATATAATTTATATAATTAGATATTTAATAATTATATCATTAAATAATGGTTTTTAAATCCCAGTTTTTTAATGCCAATTTATGTGCTCTGTGTGGTGGTCTGTTCACAACCATACAGACATGGTTTAAAAGCACCAAGGGCCACTTTAACTAACTACTTACATCGCCTCAAACTGTGTTTGGGCATAAAAAATGGATTAATGTGGGTATTTACAGGCTTCATAAGAGGATTCCTGAAAGCCTCGGCTGGTGTTACATTGTTTATACTGTTCCAGCCATAGTTTTAGTGGATCTTGCAAAAGTTATTATATAATGTTAATGGACACTTTCCAAATACTGATGTGAAAAACACATTTTTAATGAAAAAAGAATAATAAAAAGTGTAAAATGAAAATCGATAATAGCACTGATGTAATCAATATGTGTTATAATTTACAATGCTAATTTTAATTTTGCTTTTTTCTGCAGAACATCATGATTTTGGGCGACTTCAATGCAGATGGTCGTTACCTGAATAATGAAACTAGGGAAGCTCTAAGCATCAGTTCTGCTCCCTATTATTGGCTGATAGATGAAGATGCTGACACCACTACTGGGGCTAATGACCATACCTACGACAGGTATATTCAGATTTGCCATTTCTAATTCTACTGTCACTGTCTGAGGGACTCTGTACATCTCTGGATATAGTGTGTGTTGTATTTTGTATAGATATTATTTATCGTCGTTTAGCAGCAATATACGACAGTACGCTGTACGATTGTACATAGTATGACAATAAAGAATTAAACTTAAGGTTAAGTTACATTTATAAGATTTAATCCAAAATTTCGTCTTTGTGTCTCTGGTCAAATTCAGTTATCAAGTGTTAAAAGTAGACTGGGAGGCAGGGCCTTCTCTACAGTGGAACCAGATCCCAGTTTGATTTGGGAGATTGACTAAAACTTTCCTTTTGATGAAGCATAAAGTTAAGGTTGTATCAGGTGACCCTGAACGTTCCTTTGGTTATGCTGCTATGGTCTTAGAGTGCCGCGTGACTTCCTGTGACTCTATGATGGACAGCATTTCTTTTCTACTGAGTCTCTTTTTACTTCTCGGGTATTTATCACTGCTCGCTAATTAATGTGTCTTCCACATACTGTATGGTCCTTATGCTGCAGTATAAACCAACATGTTGTGATTTGGCACAATAAAACTGAACTTGAATATTTCGGTCTAGTTTTCTTAATCATTGAGCGTTAACGGACTCATTACTGCCCCCAGATGCAGACGAGCAGTAAGCACCCACTGGAAGCGAGGAACAAGTGCAATCATAACCTATTTATTGACCCAGTACATTACAGAAAATTTTTGTTGAACAGTACAAAATATTTCAGCAGCCCTGCAGACCAGCTTGCTGGTTTGTAAAACACATCTGTTTAACCGCCTGCTGTTGAAGAACAGTGGACAGCTGTTGCCTTGAGCTTTGGTGTATCACTGAAAACTACGGTGGCCCCTAGAGACAAAGCATGTACAAACTCCAAAACACTTACAAATTCCAAATAGCACGCACAAACTCCAAAACACATGCAAAATGCAAAACACGTACAAAATCCAAAACACATACAAAATACAAAACACATACAAACTCCAAAACACATGCAAACTCCAAAACACAACGGAAGTGCTCCAGGACGCTAGGGGCAGTGTTGAGCTCGATTTGCAAAGTAAACGGCAAGTTTGGGCTGTATGGGACGGTCTAGTCTCCGTCGCGCTGCCCAGGTTGCCTAGCAACCATTATACTAACCGCTGGAAACGTGTCATACAACTTAGTTTGACAGAAATGAAGGAGAACATATTTTGTTAATTTGTTTGTTTGTTTCTACAAGAGCTTTGTGTGATTTGATAAGTATCTGAGGCTGAGACCACAGGACTGTAAAACATGACTTTTGGGCTTCATTTCTGCACTGAACAGTCATTTTAAGATTAGCTAGTAAATAACAATTAATTAATGTTTTTCATGAGACTAAGGTCATATCACTTTGGTAATGTAAATATAATATGGCCAATATTATAGTTATTATATTAATCATTATTAGCTATTACAGCAGTGAACATGAACTCTGTGTCAAATACTGAGCTTCAGTACAGATTCTAGTTGCAGTTATTTATGTCTTTTCACCTTTTCTTTCCAAGCTCCTTAGTCTATCACCTTAAATCTTCACTCAAAGACAAGTATCTTTGACAGTGCATATATAGGTGTATCATACATAAGAGACAAATGTTGTTCCTTCAGTATGTTGGCATTACTAAATTTGGCTCATTGCTTACATATATTTATAAAAAGAAAATGTACAAGCTGTGATAACTGTTTCTGATAAAATGAAGAGTAGACTGATATATTAAATATTCCTTTATTGGGTGAGAAAATCAGACCATGTCATAACTGCTTTAAGTCATACAGAATAGATATCAGAGCCTTAAACAGGCTGACTTCTGCTAAATGGGTCAAACTGGGCAGAAAGTATACAAACACATTACATCCTTATAGAATATGATGTAACACTATAGATCAACTTAGCTCAGAATATATAAAGCATATAAACAATTACAGCAATAGGATGCAACAAACACAGCAGTGCTACTAATCCAAAATACTCAAAGCTTCATAGAACTGAAACAAACATTTATTTTTAGCTCCATTCTGCTGCTGATACATACTTTAGGTTTCTGAATATTAAACTTGTTGCTGCCTTTCATAGTGTGTAACTTGAAGGCCCTGAGTACTTTCTCCCACACTGAAAACACTGGGATGATAACATTATTTGAACATTACCTAATAAGACTGATTCAGGACAGACAATTAGTTATTTTAAACTTTTCTAGCAGTCCTTCACAAACAGGGAACAGTCTGTCTATTCTCTCCATCTGTCAGCTGCTGCTGGCTCTTCCTCCTCCTCTTCCTCACACACTGCTGAGTTTGTCCTGGTGGATCATCAGGGGTGCCTCACAGATGATGTGCAGCAGTGGGTCCCTCAGTCTGTCCTCACTCTGGACACTTGCAGTTGTCACACATGGAAATCAAATGTGTGATAAGCTGCAGGATTCAAACACAAGTGTAACTTATAAATACATGTTCATACTTTTATTCCACAATCAGAGAGAAAGAAACAGAGAGAGAGTGCAGGCCAGACAGACAGGTGACAGTCTCAGGTGTACACACTGCTACAAAACAGCACAAGAGAAGGAGGATTTAGTGTTTGTGTTATTACGAGTGCTAAACAAGAAGAGTTCCAGATGGTCCAGTGGACACATGTGTGACTCCTGTGATTAAAGCATCTTTCTTTCAGCTTAACGAGTGAACCGTCAGCTCGTTCAAACACACGTTAAAGTCCGTTTGGCTCGACACCATCGAACAGAGGCAGCAATATAACATAGCTAACATTAACAGTGCAGTGAATCCTGCTTGTGCCGTCATATTCAGGACTGCAAACCGAGCAGCATCACTGACTTTCAGCTTGTTGTGTTTGTGGATATATGACTGACTTTAATTATCCATAAAATCATCACATTCTCTGTAAGATTAAGGTCAACTATTGAACGGCGTATATTTTGAAGTAAAGGCTTTAAAACCAAGTTAGTACAAACATCGCTAATGGCACATAACTTTCCCGACATGTGGCCAACAGTAACGTTTTAATGTTGTTCATTATTAAACATTTGCACATAAATAAGTGACATAATACTCAGTACTTACTTTTGAAAGTACTCTTCGGCCGCTTCGCTTCCACGGCAAAATTATCCACACCACCGCCGCGCTATGAAGTCTGGGATATGTTGGGCCATGAAGGCTACACTGACCCATCCTTAAAATAGTTGGGTTGCGGTCACGTGGTTCTGATGACGTGCGGAGGCAGCGCGATTTTTGAGTGGAGGGCGGAAGTAAACATGGAGGACACTGTGGAGAGTCAGGAGAGCAGCTATTGTGCAACTTTAGACCCCGTTTCTCGGGAGAGATATAAACAGATAGTTAAAAAATATATCGGACGTGATCCGTATTCTTTGAAAATGTCCGAATACACCACAGAAGTAAAGGATTTGCCTACTATCGAGGCTGTGGATATCACCAACTACTTGGTCCTCCAGACTTCTTACTACACTAGGCAGCAAATGAAAGCTTTCAAGAGTCTGGAGGCGTACAATTTTTTTGTCAGCGGGTGGGTCCACAACCTTGGAACAAAACGTCTCCGTGATGGATACAGTTTGGTGTTTGCAAGGGTGAGTGTTTGTTCTTATATTGCTTTATCTTAAACACGCTAACAGTTAGCGGTAGGCGGCTTTAACGTCAACAAACATGCCACATCCTTAGGACTTCGTTAGAGTGACAGTTGTTTGTTTCAAGGTAAACCATTCCCAGAGGTCTAACGAGACACCTCTGAAGACTTGGGTAATTGCAAAGGAGGATGGAGAAGTGATTGGCATCTTTTTCTCTTTGACATGATTCTTGTTTGTTTTACATCTCAGCACAATATCTTACCTGGATAAGTGAATGTCTCATTCACACTGAAGTCTTCTGGTTGTGGATTCTCAGCTGGAAGCTGCAGTTCGAGGGTTCTCCACTGTCACTAGGCTCAAATCCGGGCTCTCAGCCGTCTGTTGCATATCCAAAATCGCCTCTGCACATCGATGCTGTTCTGCCTTAAGCTTCATTATTTTCTCTCGTTTGAGAACTGATTCCGATCTGGGTTTTCGTTCGTAGCCGAGATTGACCGTCGGAGCCCAGTCCTCCGACTCTTCGTCATCCAAAGCACTTGGGCAGCCTATAGTCCCAATCAAGTCAATATTAGACTACTAACTTAAAAGCACTAAGTAAACGAGAATTTAACGACAACCTAATGCTAATAAGTTCGTTTGCAAACATAACATTACCTCTGACGAAGTGGTCGCTGCAGACACGGGCATTGGCAGACTCTGCTCCTCCCGACTGTAAACGTAAATTTAAAATCCATTTTTCCTACGTTTTTCGGTTAGAATTTTCCATTTTCTCCTCTTCGTTGGGCTATTTTGGTACCCTAAAATACCGTTTATCGGTTTCTCTGGTCGACCTACTGGAGCATCCGTAAACACAACAGGACATAGGCATTTTGCGTACTGTCTGTCTGTGATTTTGCGCTTATCTTTTCACTTCCGACCGCCAGTCAAATTTCGCGCTTTACGTCGACGTCACGTCTCCGTCAAATGAAACCTAGCTATTCAGGGAAATGAAGGACGCATTTGAGGGCCGCATTTCGAGCAGCCTTTGAATTGGGACAGCCTTTGGCCTTAAAATGCGGCCTTTAAGGCTGCAGACCCCTTGACTGTATGTCTAAAATGAGATAAATAAAGTGAGGAAAAAAAAGGCTGCAGACCCTGAATTGGGATACAGCCCAAATCCGGTCATTGGTACGTCCTGGCTTGTGTAGTTACTAGGTAACAAAAGCTCAACACTGCCCCTAGCGTCCTGGAGCACTTCCGTTGTGCTTTGGGTTTGCATGTGTTTTGTATTTTGCATGTGTTTTGGGTTTGCATGTGTTTTGTATTTTGCATGTGTTTTGTATTTTGTACGTGTTTTGTATTTTGCATGTGTTTTGGAGTTTGTGCGTGCTATTTGGAATTTGTAAGTGTTTTGGAGTTTGTACATGCTTTGTCTCTAGGGGCCACCGTAATAAACATTTGTAGAAACAGGATTCCCTGCATTTCCTACATGTCACTAGAAAAGTGTGAATGATCTGATTACATATAAAGGTTTCTCAATTCAAATAAATGCACAATGGTGTCGATGAATGGTGACTGTATTTTCTGCCAACAGGATCGTGGTGTATGGAGGTGAGATGTATGATGCTGTTGTTGCTAACTCAGCGAAGCCTTTCAACTTCCAGAAAGCCTACAAATTAGGGAAGAAAATGGTAAGACTTTTCACATGGAAGTGTTTACATGCAAACACTCGTATTATAATGTTGTGCACTTCTCCACCACGCTGTCTTCAAAAGGATTTCTGACTTGCTTACATTCAGGCTCAATCCATCAGTGATCACTACCCTGTGGAGGTGGAGCTTGAAGACGATTAACATTTGAAAATGAGCTCACTGAACCTCCAGCAAAGAAGAAAGGTAACTTTTACCCTATGAGCAATATATAGGTGAATGGGTTGTTGTGGAAGTTTTTCCACTTAAATAAAGCCTGCAGATGAGCGGTGAGCGGTAGCCAACATTCTTTAATCAAAGCACACAGAACATACAAACAAGCTTGTGGAGAGCCTGCATGACCACGGGGCAGGGTCAGCAGAGTCTCTCTGAGCCTAGCATGGCTCTCAGTTAAATACCTTCTCCAGGAACAAAAGGCAGTACACAGCTGTTTCATACCTTAAGGTTCACACTCCTTGCTACCTCCCAGAGTCCTCGAAGAGACAAAAGACTCTTCCTCTGGGTGGTCTGCTTCCCCCAACTTCCTTCTTACAGTATGGGTGTCAGACATGTTAAAATCCAGTGGCACCAAGGCATTATACAATAAAATAATGTGATTAGCACATAAGTAAAAGAAATTCCTTTACAATCCCACCCTTTGATTCTTAAATCAAGAATCACATTAATACCAGAATTTCTTTCCTGACATTCTGTATATCACATCAACATTATTGTACACTTAAAGGAGTTTCACACTGTGTGTCCTCACTTCACTGTTCTCCCACCACCCTTTGTTCATCTTTAATCCTCCTCCACAATCTAAGCTCTCACATGCAAATGGCAACAACAATGATACAGAGGAAAGGTCTTCTCCAGAGTCTCAAAGTACTTTGCATGGCAAAGTGAAACAGCATTAGGTGGACATTCTCAGTCACAGTTATGGCTTCTGGTGTCTGTGCCATTTACAGAGTCATAATTCCAACGTTTGTCTTCCTCTGTGCTGTCACCTTTGGAGCTTGGCACGCTCTCTTCATCCCTCGGTTTCTGTTCCAACGCGGCTGTAGATTTAAGGCAGAGCACGTCGTACACCTTAGTTGTCTTCCTCAACGTCAACGGCGAAACTCTTTCATTTTATTTTAAGATTTTGCTGTTCAAAATCTTCTCGTGACAATCCTTTGGAAGCCCAGTGGTGCAGCCCACTGTCGTTTGTCTGCTGTCCTGCAGATGGTCCCTGCTTCTCACTGGTCCTGTTGAAGCGTTCTCTCCCGGTCGTGGTCTGTATCTGCGTCAATCCTTCCATATCCCTCATGTCACGGTCTCTGCAATTTAAAAATGAAAGCTTCCACGGAAAACCCTCTTTTGCCCTATGTCAGCTTAGCACAATTAGACATGCACAATAAAGTTGTGCATTGTCTCTTAAAAATTCACAGGGCTTCTCCCCTGGAGTAGTTTCACTCCAGGCCCTGTCATAAGAAAAAACATTAGCCAGTGGTGTGTCCTGCTGTAAATCATGTGATTAGATCCCACGATTAACCCTCTGCTGTGGAAAAACTGATATAGATGTTAGCGCAGCGCATCTGTATGCCCACTTTCTCACAGTGACCTCTGCACTGTAAACAATACAAGGTCATGAATAACACACCGCTGGTAAATTCACAAAGACACAGAAAGTGGCAATTAAAAGGTTAAATCAGCACGGCCCAAAAGCTCATGCAACCTGTTGCTGTCATCTTTCTGCTCCTGTAAAAAGAAACATACATACATACATCCACCCTTTTGTCAGGTCAAGGTGGAGGTGCAATCTTGCATACTGGCGTCAAGTCAGTCAAAGCTTTTGTCAGTCCAGTCAGTCCCCATTTTTTATTTGCTGACAGTAGAATCTCTTGTGACGCAATAAGTTTCTACTGCCAGCAATGACGTCATTTCAAAAAAAGAAAAAGAATTTAGACTGGATTACCTCGCCGAATCCATTTTGACAGGGACTTGTTTTCTGATTGTCCCAAATAAGTGGCTTTCTCCCGAGCCCATTTTAATTTTTGGAGAAGCTCACTTGCGATTGTTCAACATGTTGTGTAGCGCTTTCGATCCCAATCTTGCAGCCCTGCTTCATAAAGAGGAAATTGCCAAACAAAAAATATCTCAGTGCACTGTTAAAAATAAAAAAATATGAAGGCCTCTTTTTAGAAGTTGTCTAAGCGTACTCTCTTAGAATGATAGATCAAAACAAAACTAATTGGCAGTTTCAAAGTGGTACCAAAGGAAAATGCAAAATCCCCAAAACTTTCATCCACCAGTCACACCTCACACAACAATATTCTATTAGATAATGAGTTTTGTTTTCCCCCATGTACCCAGATGTGTGTCATGATAAGACCTCCCCCACACATCAGAAACCAGAAACTCAATAGCCTATTAGTCTCCACTCATCTGACCCCCCCTGCAGCATTCTGTTCACCCCTGCAATGATTCAATCATCCTTCCCCAAAATAATACTAGTTCACTAGTCTATGTATCACTTCTCAACCCACTAAGTGAACCGGACAAGATGATGGTAACAGAACTGCATGCTTAAAATACTGTTTGGTCTTCATGAGCTTCATTGCATGTGTGTTTGTGTTAGTAGGATTAATGCATTTTTCTGTTTGTGTAATTTTGTGTACCTCTCCTCTTTGCGGTGCTCCAGACACTTTTCAATTCTCCACGCAAAGGCGGTCGTTTTCTTCCCAGTTTCCTAAACCCAAATTTCATTTCCCACACTAAAACAGCCATGTTCTCCCTGCTCCTTCCACTGTGGTCTCATCTCATCTCTCCCCTTGCAGCAGTCCAGTGAGAGTCATTGTCTTTCAGCTTTGTCCTGTGTTTTCCACTGTCTCATCTTGCCATTTTGCTCCAAAAGTGGCAAATGTCCAACTCAGTCAAGTCTTTTCAAAGGTCCATTCACACACAGTGAAGTTGCAGCTCGTTGGAAATGCACATCCATCCATCCAGTCATGATGATGCCATTTTTCTCCTTGCTGTCGCTGTCTTGCACAGCTGCTGCTGCTAGAACTTTCTTCACTGCTCATGATACTACTGTGAGCTCTTGATATCCATCTCGTTGTTCTGGAACTGCATTTCTAGTTTTCAGGAGAGATTCTTGGAGCTTGTGTTCTCAGGGTGACAAACACATGGAAGTTAAGCTGTAAAATAATTCAGCCAAACTTGGCTTAAGTGTTTCTAATGATGTTAACCTATAATTTTCTTCCAACTGCTGCACGTGGAAAATTGATCCGGGTCTGTTCTTCACCTGCAAGTGACACACTGAGACATTTTGATCATTGTTCTCACTGCTTAAAACAACACGTCTCCCCTCTCTGGTTCTGAACTCCTCTTTCTTAAAAACCCAGAGAGATTGTAGTTGTTCTACATTGAAAAC
The DNA here is from genome assembly GCF_013358895.1 of Oreochromis aureus. Lineage (NCBI taxonomy): Eukaryota > Metazoa > Chordata > Actinopteri > Cichliformes > Cichlidae > Oreochromis > Oreochromis aureus. The sequence continues at coordinate 36,784,518 of NC_052946.1, read as the reverse complement.
CACCAAACCCTCTTCCTATTTTTTGCTTATTTTCCTTTTTTGCTTATTTTCATCAACAAGTCTGTTAAAAAGAAATTTTTCGAGTGTCCACCCTAGGGGAGCTGGTGGCCTGCAGTACCACCCTCTCCCGCTAGTTGGAAACAATTTTACACACATTTCTACACTCCTCTCTTTTTTTTTTTCCTTTTCTTGTTTTTGTTCCCTATTTTCAACATTTTGAACCCCATTTTTCACTGTTTTTTTTACACACACATCAACTTTTCCCACACACCCATTCTCTGCAATCTTACACACCACACGTTTACTCAGTTCTTACCATACAGTCACGCATTGAGTTTTGTCCCTGGCTGCCTGGTGGAAGGCCTGCCGCTTTACTGGATCCAGTTTCCCTTTACATTCAGAGCGTCCTCTGCAATGGCCTTCTTCCCTTACCGGCAGAAAAGTGCTAAAATACCGTCATTTCACGCACTGTAGTACGCAGAAATGATTCCCGACAGTGTACCTGAACCGCCGTTCCTGTGGCGTACTTGGACTGACCACAGGCCCGGGCGGCTTCTCCCCAACAGCGTGTTCGAGCCACTGTCCTTGTGATGGGCCGTTCCCAACACAAGCCTGGGGTCTCAAACCACCAGGATTTTCCCTCCGGAGACTCGAACTCCGGTCGGACAGCGTTCCCCCTCGGCCAGACAAAAACTCTCCATGACTGTATACAAGTTAGCTACAACTCACCCATCTGCAGGAGTCCCCTCAAAGTTGATGGTCTCGGTGGTGGCTAAAACACACGGCTCCGTGACTCCTCCGTTTCCTTTGCTTCAACAGCTGGTAGGACAAAGGTACCTTTTCCCTCAGGGGTGATCAGCCCGTCCACGGAACCGTTGTTCAGCGACCACACAGACCACCCTGCTCGCAGCGCCATTCTGTTGTGGAAGTTTTCCACTTAAATAAAGCCTGCAGATGAGCGGTGAGCGGTAGCTAACATTCTTTAATCAAAACGCACACAGAACAGAAAACCAAGCTTGTGGAGAGCCTGCATGACCACGGGGCAGGGTCAGCAGAGTCTCTCTGAGCCTAGCATGGCTCTCAGTTAAATACCTTCTCCAGGAACAAAAGGCAGTACACAGCTGTTTCATACCTTAAGGTTCACACTCCCTTGCTACCTCCCAGAGTCCTCGAAGAGACAAAAGACTCTTCCTCTGGAGTGGTCTGCTTCCCCCCAACTTCCTTCTTACAGTATGGGTGTCAGACATGTTAAAATCCAGTGGCACCAAGGCATTATACAATAAAATAATGTGATTAGCACATAAGTAAAAGAAATTCCTTTACAGGGTCACATCAGAAATATTTAAACTGTACAATAGAGATAGCAATCCCCTCAGGAGATGTTTGTAGAAAAGATAATAAATAACAAAAGCCCACTCTGCTCACTGAAAAGAAAACTACTAATACACTTCCATTTATATCTAACGCAGACCTGAGCACACATGGATCACACCTGGCTAATCGATTATCCTCGTCCTGTGTGAGGTCAAGGAGAAATTAGGATCCAAAACAAAATAAGTGCATATCATGCATTTTTTTCATGCAATTTGAATCAGATTATATTATATAACTTGTTATATAAATTTATTAGCAAAAACTGCAAAAGCACCAATGACTTTTTTACGGATCCAGCTTTCCCACAAAATTGAAAAACATATGACATTCTCTGAAAAACAAGTGTTTGGTAGATTCTGCTTTGCTAGAATGAGAGAATGTGCAAACTATAAAAAAGATGGATCGGGGACAGTGAAGGAAATCTGGAGCTTCAGTTAAAAAAATGTTAAAAGTAAAACAATTTGACTTTTTCTCCTTGGTTCTGGACGAGCGCTCTGATGTCTGACACAGTTAATCATCTGTTTATGTGGGACAACAAAAGAGTTTGACTTTATGGAGGAGATGCTATCAAAGCACAAAATGAAAACTTCAATGATCCCCAAATAGGCATAGACTGAATTCAGACAAACTGGGAGGTGACCCATCTGATGCCTGTCCAGATCTGGCACGGCAAAATGTCAGACTTTTGAAGCAGAAGATAGAGTGACTCAAATGAACTCAGACCTGAAATGAGTATTTTTGTACTTTATCATACACGGAGGGGTGGGGGGGTATCAGTCTGTGTAAACATAAACCATGTGTAGATGTTAACGTCATCAGGGCGAGAGAACCTCAAGTCAGTATCGCTGCTCGATTTTTATTGTTGCTCACTACATCATATGTGAACAAATGTCATTTCATATTTTTTTAATTTCTCTTATTTTTATTGAAATATTCTTACTTTACTTTTAGTGTAGTTTAACTTGTGTTCTATTTGTGTGAAGTTTGGGCGTTTTAATACATTTTTTGTGGTTAATCAGTTCATATTATGTTTTTTCTGTTTTATCACATTTTGTCACATCGTATTATTCGCTTTTAATTGAAGTATTTTGAACCTGCATGGAAGTTGCTGTACACATAAGCTTTCATTGATAAAACTTTTGAACGTTTATATGAGATTAATTCTATTTCTGCTTCTTTTGTTTTCGTTGTACCTTTTTGTGACTCTACATCAAACAGGTTCAAAGAAGAAGGCTGTCAAAAGACAGAGGGCCTTGTAGAACTCATCATTTTATATAAGCACACTGCACAGAGTTTTTATTGTTTTGTCTGCAATAAACTAATCTGAAAGAATGAAATTTGGTTTGAAAGGTTATTATTTTTGTATTTTGTTTTCCCACAATAAAAAAAAACTCTGAAAGACATCAACGCTCAGGTATGCACCGGCTCACTCCCGGTGGCTGCTTGTCAGGGTCTGGCGCCTGTGGCTCGGTCCACTCTGGCACAGCTGGCTGCCAGCGGAGTGGACCGAGCCCGTCACTGCAACCCCCTCCTGGCTTCTGCTCCGCGGCTGCTGGGTGACCCCTCATCTGGGGCTCTCCTCAGCTCTTTCCGGGAGAGTGGCATGGTTGCCCCTCTGTTGGTCCTCCTTGGTCTCTTGTGCTCTGAGGGTCTCTGGATGTCTGGAGCCTGGATCTCCTCCATACCTGCTTCATGCCCTGGAGGACGGGGCTCCCCACACCCTCTAGCAGATCATTACATGAAGGAACCTTTTGAATACAAGCATGAATACAAACATTAGTGGGTAATGTTGGGAAGCACTAATGCAGCAAGGTGTTCTCAGGTTGCCTCTGTGGTGGCCATCTTGTTTTCCCTGTAAAGAGGAGGCCCGCCTCAGTTGCAGCTCTTTTATAGACTAGTCTGGATTGAGAAGGTGTGGTCTCTAGAGTATTCAAAGCTGGAAAGAAATGGATAGGGGGCCATTTTGAGAAATTGCTGTCTGTATGTGCAAAAGATTGGCAAGAGACAATAAAGTAAATACTTCAGTTAAGGCAGAGTGATGTCTGATGTTTTCCTCACTACACCTCTCTGCACAACATCCAGTAAATCATGTTAGTGGAGGTGAGGCCAACAAACATTGACTGGCTGCAGGTGCTACTGTCAGGGTACCTGTCAGTCAAAGCAGCCACGTGCATAACGTTAAACCTTTATAAAATCCACAGTGGTTATTCCCTTGTACAGCTGTTATGACGTTATGACTTGGGGAAATATCCATAAAGACTAAACCTTTTTGGTTTAATTCAGGATGTTTACTTCTTTCTTTTTTTTTTCTTACAGCCTGGAAAAGAAATTGTTTCTTTTAAACACTCAAGTCTGGTGATTGACTTCATTTTGAATCCAACTTCAAGTGGTCACAAAAGGAACTACAGTTTTTGGCACTGCACAATACAAGATTCCCTTTTTCCTCCTTGGGCTGGAGACCTGTATCTCTTATGACCACAGGGCGCCCTCTATTGGTGTCTACCAGCCAGTGAACATGAAACCGGTATTTTAGGTTAACTGAAGGTAAACATTTTCCCATGACTGCAGCAGAGTGCTGCGGGTTGATGATAAAACCCTCGGCTGTATGCAAACACAGGAAACACCGCTGCTGATAACAGACACAGATAGGCGTGGTGTGGTTTTGCATATGCTCTATATGTAGTGTGTGTGTGTGTGTGTGTGTGTGTGTGGTTGAAAACGTCCTGGTGCGTGGACAGTTTGTTTCTGCAGAAGTCAGCTTCAGTCTGTTTGCTGGCAGATTAGCCGCTTCTTTCATTTTTCATTCTGCTGTTTTAGCCGCACTCGTGAGTATTATTTTTACATTTTTAGTTTTCTTACTTTTATAAAACTAAATGCTCATCTGCATTAGTTAGAATTCCTCAGTAAAATATGTTTTTGCATTCATTATAAGGGGAGTCAAAATGAAACCCAAACACTGCTGTTTGTGCTCATTTGTAATGTTTGAAAACCTACAGTGTCAGCGACTGAACAAAGAGCTGAAGATTTTGATGAGTTATATCTCTACTCAATGGCCATTCAAAGAATCCCTTATTTAAAAAGTTTTAATTCAAGTGAAATAAAACAAGGCACTAAATATAAGTTTTTGAACTTCCTTGTATTTCTATACTTTTAAGAAAAATATACATCAATTATTCTGCACAGATAAAAATGTTTTAAACAGCAAACATGCCATTATCTTACAAGATAGTAAGAGTAGTTCGGAATACTACATATAATAATATGCCTCATTACTAATAAACTATTTCTGAGCTTCAATCTATTACTTTTGCTACGTTGAGCTAATTTTGCTGCTAAAACTTGCTGGTGGATTTTAGTATTGGTCAAATCAAGGAAAATGGTGGTTTTCAGGAATCTTGATGCCATCTTGACACTGTCACTTGAGCTGTCTTTGTTCTCGCCATATTTGTCTAGGTTCCCATGGAGACAGGATTATTTGGGAATCTCAAAAGAGTGTTATAGTAAAGTAGCATAGGAGTGGTCATATATGGCACACATCATACAGAGGTCATACCGAGGTCAGAGCGTGCCTAGAGAGAAGCTGCCATGACCCAGACACTAGAACAGGATGGTGGAGTGGTTACGATTGTTACCACACAGCAAGAGGTTTCCTGGTTCATGTCACGGTGAGCTGTGTGGCATGCAGTGGTTGGATCCACATGCAGGACTCAGAGATGGAATATTTAACTCAAGGCGGTAATTTTTATTCACTGGCAGAAAACAAACTTAGAAACAAATACATGAGCACTAGAACAAAATTCAAACTAGGAAGTAGGATCTAAACTGGGAGTTCATGATTTGGCATGACATAACCTGACAAAACATGACGACTGAGGAAAACACAACTAACGCAGAGGACGCGACAAGGGGCAGGGAAAAACACAGGGCTTAAATACATACTAGTATAATCAGGGAATGGGAGGCAGGAGGGAAATGCACTCATGATGAGACACGGAGAAGCAGAACTGAAACCACAAACATGGGACAAGGACTACCAAAGTAAAACAGGGAACAAAGACAAAGCACCAAGACGCAGACTAGACACTAAGACATGGGAACATAGGAACCTGAAACACAAAGATGATACAAAACAGAAACCACCATCCAAGGACTAAAGATGTAACATAAGCAGAAAACCATAACTCATAATAATTATTGTTAGAATTATCAGTTCACCAATAAATACAAAGCACTGGGTCCGTGATCCAGTACTGTGACACTTCAAATTCAAGCTGGGGCTTTTCTGTGTGAGGTTTGAATGTTCTCCATTCACCTATGTGTGTGTGTGACTTGTAGTTAAAAGCACTTTGACTGATCAGTTTTATTTTTTATTTCACCTTTATTCATACAGGTAGTCCCATTGAGACTCAATGTCTCATTTACAAGAGAGACCTGTTCCAGACAAACATATTAAAATTACAACAATAAAAAAGAAATAGGTAAATAATAAAACAAACAATAAAATGGCTAAATATGTCTAATGTACAAAACAAGAACGAGTCCCCAGAGACGATATCACCAAAACATTTGTACGTCTTTTGCAAGTCAAATCAACTGAGAGAGCTTCAAATCCTTCTGCAATGAATTCCAAGAAGTCGGGGCAGAAAAGGAGAATGCCTTCTGTAATGATGTCCTGAGACCGCAGTCTATGACTAAACTGTTTGCATAACATGTACTCTGATACCAATAAAATGATAAAATGATACTGATGAACCATCCTGCATAAGACCAATGAGGAGCAGTCAACCAGACAATAAAGTACAGTGTTGGGTTAAAGGTTTACAGCCAGTTATAAAAAATAGTGACCCATGATAGACAGAATCCAGATGAAGAGAGTGAGCAGAGACAGTCATATAAATTATATCACTGTAATCCAGGATGGGTAAAAAAGTGGCAGCAAGCCTTTTCGTGGCTGTGAAAAAGAAACATGATCTGTTTTTGAAAAAGAACCCCAACTGCAGTGTCTTTAAAAGATCGTCAATGTGTGGCTTAAAGGAAAGACTCAATCACAATTCAATTCAATTCTATTAATTCAATCAATCAATCAATCAATCAATCAATCAATCACAATACCTAGGTAGGCCACAGTTTCAGTAGAAATGCCTTGAGCAGATACAAGAGAAGGAAGTACCGGCACCCTCTTTCTGGTGAGAACAGCATGACTTTGGTTTTTTCTGTATTTAAAACCAGTCTGAGCTGACCCAGCTGAGACTGAATACTATCAAAAGCTCGCTGTAATTGTTTGAATTACAGCTGATGGTAAGACCACAATAAGTAATATCATGTGCATAAAATGAACAGGTACATCTAGATTTTGTCTCATACTGTTTACATAGTAGATAGTAGTATTTACTATGTAAATAATGTAGGCCCCAGGACAGAACCCTACATGACTCCATTAGTGATATTTAAAACAACTGGAAGAGAGACCACTGAGCTGCAACTGCTTTGTTTGAAAGTCCAATTTCCAGTTATCTCTGACATAAAATTCTATAGTCAACTGTTTAAAAGCTTTGGATAGATCAATAACAAGAGCTGCACCATACTTATTTGCGTCCGAGGCTTCATGGAAGCTGTGACAGTACTGTGTAGTTTCCTAACTCTAGATTGGAAAGGAGATAAAATACTATTTTCATCCTGATAACAAAAGTTGATTATTAACCAGCCTTTCAAGAACCTTAGCTAAGACACAGAGTTTGGAAATTGCACTGTAAGTATTATTAACCATTGAAGAATCACCACCTTTCAGTGGTGGGAGTACAAAGGCACACTTCCACATCTCTGGTAAAGGACAAGTGTAAAATTTAAAACATAAATTGTCCCTGCTCTCTGAAACCTTTATTTAGGATTAAACATACATTTAATATAAACTTATTATTGGGAATTCTTACCCAAGGTCAAAAAAACTTTCATGTGCCAAATGTTACTGCAATGAGAAACCGCAATAGAGGAACTGGACTCCCTGGAACTTCTCCATTTTCAATAAAAGCTACAATTTCCCAGGCCTTCACCTGGGAAATTGTAGCTTTAAAGTCATCAGAGACATATTTTAGAATATACATGTTGCAATATCACCAACCACAGTTTTTTCAGTGTTTAAGCTTTAGTTTCTCTTTCTTTCCTTTGCTTCAATTTCTTCTTTTTTCTGCTGCACTTCTCCATTTTCTTCCTCTGTTTTGATTCAGCAGAAGTTTGAACAATACATCACACACTGTGTATTGATCATCTAAAACAGAGTTGATTATCTCTTTCAGAATCAAGTCAGAATGAAGATAGCAGCCTTTAATGGCAAGAACCTGGGACAGAAGAAAGTCCATGACAAGTCTGTCATCAAACACCTCACCAAGGTGATAATCATTTTACCTTTACAACAGAAAGCTTTAAATACAAAACCAATGACGAAATGTGTAACACTTAAATGTGTTTCCTCCAGATCATATCTCGGTACAGTGTGATTGTCATGCTGGAGGTGGTGGATAAGAGCGGCAAAGCCATGGAAACGTTACTTCAAGAACTCAACAAAACTGAGTGAGTTCCCTGCAGTGATAGTGTGTGAATTTAATTATTTTTGATTTACAACATTTTTATGTAGAAAACTGCATGTTTACGTGGCTTTGTTTTCCTCGGCACTAACAGAAAACAACCCTACCTAAAGACTGCCAGCAAACAACTGGGACGAGACACCTACAAGGAGCAGTACGTCTGTTTTTACAGGTTTGTGTGGAAACAGACTCTAATACAACATCTCAGTGATTTGAAGACTAGAATTGATTAAATTTAGAAGTGGTGTGAATGTGAGATTCATGGCCAGACACGTTGATGTCTGACTATACCCGGCTCAGACAGTCTCGGTCGTTGTGTCCTTGGGCAAGACACTTCACCTGCCGCCTACTGGTGATGGCCAGAGGGGCCGATGGCGCGATATGGCAGCCTCGCTTCTGTCAGTCTGCCTCAGGGCAGCTGTGGCTACAACTGTAGCTTGCCTCCACCAGTGTGTGAATGTGAGAGTGAATGAATAGTGGAATTGTAAAGCGCTTTGAGGGCCCCGAAAAGCGCTATATAAATGCAATCCATTATTATTATTATCATTATTATTATTATTATTATACGTGTTTATCTCTTAGACCAGATGAAGTGACGCTGAAGGATTCACACCAGTATGAAGATAATCAGGCTGGAGATGAAGATGCTTTTGCCAGAGAGCCTTTCATCCTGCGCTTCGATTGTCCAACTACAGGTTTGTGCTTTTTACTGTGTTAGAGTAACGCTTTAGGTTGCAAAACAAAACAAGTGGAAGTGCCAACCACTGCAGTTCTACATTTTAAAACCTTTATTTAATCCTACTGCTTGTTTGGACTCCAGTTTTGATAACATATCCTTTTATTTTATCAGTTTCATAATTAATACTAATCAGTGTTGAGCCTTTAAATAGAGAGTTAGTGAGGCAAGATGAAGAAGCAGCATGCTGCTCTTGTCTTCAGTCATCTGTACTGCAGTTTCAGTTACAAACTTCTCACAGTATTGAAATTATATTTTTAGGAATTACAGAAAATCTCTCAATAACTAGCTTACATGGAAATAATGTCAGAAATTAAATGAAATGTCTTCGTCAGAAAAATGAAATGCAAAACAAATCGCTGTGGAGGGGTTTGTGTGTCCCAGGGATCCTGAGAACTCTGTTGTTGTGGGTTTTCTATGATGGCAAATTGGTCTTGGGTGATTCAAAAGCCACTATGAGTATAAAATATAGGAAACAGTTCATTTTGCCCAGGATAGAGTTACTGGGTCCCTCCCTGGACCCAGGCCTAAGGGTGAGCGCCTGGCTAATGGGCCTTAGTTCATGGGGCACAGCCGGGGACAGCCCAAATAGGGGACAGCCCAAATAGGGGACATGAGCTCACCCTCCTGTTGGTCCACCACCAGCAGGAGGTGCTGTAGGGGTTGGATGCAGTATGTGCTGTGTTGAGTCCAGGAGCACAAGCACCCTGGCAGATCAATCCCCAGCTACCGAGACTAACGATTGGGACAAGGAATGTCGCCTCTCTAGTGGGGAAGCGCTTCTAACGTCAACTGAGGATACTGTCAGGTCGTGGCAGAAACACTCTGAGGATCTCCATATTCCCACTGACACATCTTCTGTAACCAAGCAGAGTGTGGGAATGAGGGGGACGACTTGTCCATCACTGGGGGGGGGTGAGGTGACTGTGGCAGTTAAACAACTCCTTGGTGGCAGGGCCCCTTGCTCAAGGATGTTCGAGGGCTTGCTGCCACTTGTCCTCACCTGGGCTAAGTTGAGCCACTGAACAAGACCTCTGAATCGTGTTTATGGAACGACTAAACTGACACTGTGAATTTGTAATATTTACTCTATTCAGGTGTACTTTGTATTGAGGCCTCTTTGCTTGTGAACTCTTTCAGTTGTACAAGATCTGGTTCTGATCCCTGTGCACACAAAGCCGGAAGACACTCTGAAGGAGCTGGACGAGCTGCACGATGTGGTTGAAGACATCAGGAAGAAATGGAAAAATGATGTAAGTTTGAGACAAGAGCCCTAAGAGTTTAGTTCCTGTGTCTCTCTCCTCTCTGAGACCCTTCTTTAGATATAGAAAATTTAGAAAATATTGAAATGCATACATTAATAAATTATTTTATTATAAAAATTGTGTGGATGTGTGTGAACACACACACTCCACATCCTCTCGAGCTCTTCTCTGAGCCCTTGGTATTTCTCCAGCTTCTCGTGTTCCTTCTTCCTGATGTTGCTGTCATTCGGAACTGCTACATCGATCACTACGACCGTCTTCTCCTGTTTGTCTACCACCACTATGTCCGGTTGTTTAGCCACCACCATTTTGTCCGTCTGTATCTGGAAGTCCCACAGGATCTTAGCTTGGTCATTCTCCATCACCCTTGAGGGCATCTCCCATTTTGACCTCGGGACTTCCAGGTTATACTCGGCACAGATGTTCCTGTATACCATGTCAGCCACTTGGTTATGGCGTTCCATGTATGCCTTGCCTGCTAGCATCTTGCACCCTGCTGTTCACTCGGGTGTGCTGGATTGTCTCAGGGGCATCTTTACACAGCCTGCACCTGGGGTCTTGTCTGGTTTGATCAGTGTTGGGTAAGTTACTTTAAATTAGTAACTTAGTTACATTACTAGTTACTTCTCTAAAAAAGTAACTCAGTTAGTTCAAGCTACTCGTTACTTTCAAAGTAACTAGTTACTAGGGAAAGTAACTTTGGTTTTACTCAGAATTCTCTTGTTAATGTGTTGCTTCTGTAACTGGATACCCAGCCAGATTGCCAGTCTTCTAGCTTGCTTACTTGCCACAAGTGCACTGTGCCACCTACCAATAGAAAGGAAAAATAATGTGCACATTTCCACGAGAGAAATCACGCCTGGACCGTCGTTGACCGCCGCCATGATTCTAGCCTGCTTTTTACATCCAACACAAAAACTGCAGTCGTGGTGCTTTTGATTGTACTCAGAACTTGGAAATTCTGCCTTCTGAATAGGAAGATGTAGGTAACACCAGACTGCAGATGAGCTGCATACAGTGCTGGACTGGGACAAAAAAATCGTCCCGGGCATTTTGACTAGAGACCGGCCCACCATTATAGGGAAAATCATAAAGCCTTTGAATGAAAATAAACACTGCTGTGACAATGATGTACACTGTTCTGATGGTATATATGTATCAATCTATCAATTGTTTGTTGTAAGACTCAGATAATTATTTTTTTTAAAAGCGAGACATTTTAAATGAGAATAATAAAGAAAAGTATTTCCTTGTGCCCCCTTTCCCTGTTAATGCCCTACCTGGCCCCTGGCAAAACTTTGCTAGACCCGCCCCTGCACAGTTACCAGCTGTCAGCTACGTGAAAAGGATCCTGGTGTTGTTTGTCTCTCAGAAACAGTTCATAACTTCCTTCAACTCATTCATGTCACCTAAAAGGTAAACCTGTTTCTCCATCACCTGTTCAGCTCTGATGATTCAGTAAGGACATCTCCTGGTTTCATCTGCATGTTTCCCTCTCACCAGATAACCAAACCGATATCATGACCAGCAGCTTTACAGCTGTGGCTCCAGCAAACATCAGTTGATACTAGAAATTAATATTAAATAAATTCTAACAACAGCTGATCAAGCTTAAACGTGCTGCTGTTGTTTAACGCGACATCCGCTGGTTTCCTCTTTCTGGCGCAAAGTGGGCGATAAATAAACAAGAGAAAAAGCCGATCAGCTGATCATTGATCAGTTTCGTGATTGAAGTAGAAACAGGAGAGGGAGGGGGAGAGAATGAGAGGAGAAGAGGCAGCTGTGCAGCTTCAGCTTTGTGTCTTTTCCATTGTAGCTGAAGTCCGGGACAAACTGTGTTCCTTTTCAGCTCAGTACGAAACGCGTAATATTTTCTCTGAATACCAGACGATTCTGGTTTTTACTGGACGGTTGGCAACTCTAATAATTAACCGTATGAACAAAATAAAGTTCAACATCAGTAACATAGCACCCACCCAGCTGTATAGAAACTCCGTCATGCTAGCTAGCACGCAGTACGAAAATGTCAGCATACCGAAAATAAACTCCACCTAAACTTGGTTTATATCTGACTCCGATAGACTGCAGGTCATAACTTCTTACCTGAAGTTCAGTTCACCTGCAACGCGGACCGGCGACGCTTGGTCTCTCCTCTTGCCTCCCTTTTCCTTCATCCACCTGCTGGCTTCCACCACTTGCTAATGTTATTGAATCTGTGGAAGCTCCGCGATATCCACCACCGCAGTAACGAGTAACGAGCCTATCTAAATCCCAGTAACGAGTAACGCGTTCCTGGTTTTGGCATAATAACTAGTTACCGTGCTCGTTACCACAATAATAACGTAGTTACTGTAACGCGTTACTTAATAACGCGTTAGTCCCAACACTGGGTTTGATAGACCCCAGCCTCTATGGATCTTGTGCTCACAGCTTGTTCCTGTGCTGCCATGATTAGAGCCTCTGTGCTGATTTTCAGCCCGGCTTTGTCCAGCCACTGGTAGGATTTCTGGATATCGGCCGCCTCCGCTATCTGCCGGTGGTACATACTGTGCAGGGGCCTGTCCTTCCATGATGGTGCTTCCTCTTCCTCCTCTCCTCTGTATGCCAACAAGGTGTACTCTCAGTGGCAAGAGAACAATATGAGAATGGCACCACCAAGGCGGGAGATGGAGCAATGGATGTACATGGATGACATCAAGCTGTATGCCATGAGTGAACGAGACATCGATTCACTGATCCACACTACCAGGATATACAACAATGACTTTGGGATGTCATTCGGACTGGAGAAGTGTAGTCGGATGATAACAAGGAGAGGGAAGGTAGTCAGAACAGACATAGAGGACAGTTACAAGTACCTGGGGATCCCACAGCAGGGGCGGATCTAGAGAAATTTTCTTAGGGCATGAGGGTGGCAAAATCAAAGCACCCCCCCCCCAAACACATATGCAGTAAGTATACACGTTTTTCATATAAATATAGTCTATAACCTAATTATTGTCTGTAGCCACACTTTTGTTACATAAAACATGTGAGTTTTGATCTTATGTACTGTATAGCCTGTATAATAAATAAATATGTAGCCCAATAAGTATAAAATCCAGAAAGCTACACAACATGGGGCGGTTCATTTACAAACACAAGTCTAACTTAAGTTTCACACTGTTTTTTGTTAGAAAACAATCATATTGTTACATACTTAAATTACACAAAATGTCAGAAATCTGCACTGTCATGAACAAAAATTTAAACCTATTTTTTCATGATTTGTTGGATTAAACCACTGAGGTCAATACAACTGGACATTTTTGACTCCTTTTGAGTTTACGTTTGTATTTCACCCTCAGATTGTTTCATTTTGGGTTTTTTTCTCTTGCCTTGTTTGGTATCATTCTTTTCAGCTCAACTGAATTTAGTTGTTTTTTTCATTGACATACTGCACTAGTACTACTATTACTATTAATAGTACTATTACCGATCTGAAATCACACAAAGAACTTAAAATCCTAGTAGTATTTTTTACTGCAAAAAAACAGACATGTTAAGTAAATTTTTATAACTTGAAATGCAAATATAAATTGTACATTTTGTAAACATATACAACTATATGGGCTCAAAATGTGGTCATAAATATTTTGTAAAAAGAATTTGTGTGTGCGTAAAAAAGATTTGTGTGTGGACTTAGCCCAAAAAAACCCCTGCAAGTTACAAGTACGAATTTTGACCCTATTTTTCTTCCTTTCATCTGATTGGTCAATGTCATGTCAATCACAAATGTAACAATCAATCAGAGAACAGATGGGTTTGGCTGTCGGGGGCGCTTTTTGAACTGCAGGTCCTTGAAGGAATAAATGCCCTTTACATGCCAACCCAGTGTTTTCCTTCATCACCACGAAGGAAAACAGTCTGTGGTCGTCTGAGTTTGGTGATTTTTGTGTCACAGGTCTACGTGCTTAATACAGGGACTTCCACAGCCTTTTCAACAGCGCTGCAAAACTGATTTACAAGTACAAAATATTTATGACCACATTTTGAGCCCATATAGGATGGTTTGGCAGTTAATTTCGTGTTGTGCGCATGCGCAAAAACAACGGGTAGGATGGTTTGCCAGGTGGGATGGATTCCCAGAACAACGGTCAAATATCACTGATTTTACTACAGAGCAGGACGGATTGTAGGGTAGCAAACATCGTCCGAAAACAAGTTTTCAGCACTGCAGGTTACCTGGGTGTAATGTTTTTCAGCTAAAAAGAAACATGGTCTGACTCCTACCTAACTATATAAAGAGTAACTGAAGGTTAAATGCAGCTAACATGTCCTGTTTTACGCCAGGCACTTCCACCTCCGCTCCGCTGTGTCTCAGCCACCATTGTTCTGGCAGCGAGGATACTAGAGCCAGAGTAGAGGAGAGGCGACCTGGAACAAACCATTTCAGGAGGGTGGTGGTGGTGGTGTTATCTATACTTTTGTTGTTAAAATGTTACGTCTCAACCAAGTACTGTGTGCTTTTTATATTTTTACTAGTGTGTCACACAAACAGCAAATATTGTCAAAAAAAGTAAGAAATCTTTGGGGGTGCTTTGATTCTGAAGCACCCCCAAAAATGGGCTAAAATCGCCCCTGCTGTACGCTAAGTGGAATTAAGAAGGCCGGGGACTGGTGAGTGTCAGCACCACAGTCCAGGATGAGACGACGAACATCTACGAATACATTGGGAAGATGGCCCCAACTGACAGTGTGCTCAGTGAATACCTCAGGCAGCAGAAACCCAAGAAAGAGGAGGAAGGCGAGGAACCATCATGGAAGGACAGGCCCCTGCACGGTATGTACCACCGGCAGATAGAGGAGGTGGCTGATATCCAGAAATCCTACCAGTGGCTGGACAAAGCCGGACTGAAAAACAGAACAGAGACACTAATCATGGCAGCACAAGAACAAGCTCTGAGTACAAGATCCATAGAGGCTGGGGTCTATCACACCAGGCAAGACCCCAGGTGCAGGCTGTGTAAAGATGCCCCTGAGACAATCCAGCACACCCGAGTGAACAGCAGGGTGCAAGATGCTAGCAGGCAGGGCATATGAAATGAAATACCAAGGGCTCAGAGAAGAGCTCGAGAAGATGTGGAGGGTGAAGGTAACGGTGGTCCTAGTGGTAATCGGAGCACTAGGTGCGGTGACTCCCAAGCTAGGCGAGTGGCTCCAGCAGATCCCGGGAACAACATCGGAGATCTCTGTCCAGAAGAGCGCAGTCCTGGGAACAGCTCAGATACTGTGCAGGACCCTTAAGCTCCCAGGCCTCTGGTAGAGGACCCGAGCTTGAAGGATAAACCGCCTGCAGGGGCAAGCTGGGTGCTTTTTTTGTTTTAAATATGTATATATATATATAAACTTAAAAAATATATCTTTTTATTATTATATTATATGTTATTATTACCCTTTTCAATCACATAGTGTATCAGAATCAGATTATATTTTAACTATTTGATTGTGTCTTTCATGTAAACAGACTGATAACAGAGGAGTTGAAAAAAACCCAGCTTTAAATACACAAATGCATAAAGTTCCTGAGTCATCACATCATGTTTCTGTGCCTTTCAATTGGCTTCTTACTGTGAAGTAATGCACAGTAAACCACAGAGAGTGGTATTCAGTTATTGTTCTGCCAGCTCCTCACAGAATTATGTAATAATAATAAATATATGACACCACATAAACCTTGGTGCTGTTATTTAATGAATCTGTCATTGTATTAAGTGAGCTCTGCTCTCTGTCGACATTTTCATTTCTTTTGTAGAACATTATGATTTTGGGGGACTTTAATGCAGACGGACGATATCTCTCCAAGAAGAAGAAGGAAAAGATCCGCATCTGCTCTCCATCCTATGATTGGCTCATTGATGACGATGTCGACACCACAGCTAGCAACAACAATGATAACACCTACGACAGGTGACACACATGATAATGACATAGGAGGAAAATAAAGACTCATCTTTATTTGGCCAAGTTTGTGCAAACAAACAAGTAATTTGACTCCGGTTCACTTTGCTCTCTTCATGCTGTGAAAGAAATGTGTGTGTATGTATATGTACACACACACACACATAAAAACAGTGGGTTATTTCAGTGTTCATCAGAGTGACAGCGTGGGGGGAGGAAACTGTCTCTGTGGTGGCAGCATGTTCAGTAAACAGCGTCTGTAACGCCTGCCTGAAGGCAGCAGTTTAAACATGTGAGAGCTCAAAAAAAGGAAGATACTTCTACAAATAATCATATGAATAAAATTTTGTGAGTATATTATTCTTCATACTATCTGCACTATCACACCACATTTCTCAATATAAGGAAACAAGTCGAGGTAAAGTGACGACTTTCTTTTAAGAGAGAAATCTGCACCACTGAAGCAAAAACCAGGAGAAAGAAACAGACGAACTAATTCATATAGGAAAATATTAATGAATCACTGATTGATGTCTGTACAGTTTACTTTGTGGGGAAGCACTATTTGTGATGATGAGCACTGGTGGCAGGATGCTTATTTTTGTGAGCTGAGCGACCACAAAGCCTCTGCAACATGGCCAACAGGCCTTTTTTTATTTTTAAACAGAGTGCCTCTCACAGCTAACGTCTAATGTTAGGGACAAATAAATAAGAAAAATAAAGGGATAATTATTGGAGCTTCACACTGTAAAGTGTACAGAAAGAAGTTCTTAATTTTTTTATGTGTCTCCTCTTCCTCAAACAGAATTGTTGTGTATGGAGAGACCATGTCGAATGCCATCGTCCCCAACTCGGCCAAGTCTTTCAACTTCCAGCAAGAGTTTAAGCTCACCGATGAGGAGGTGAGACTCATTTATCAGTTTTTCTAAACCAAAAGATAGAAATGATTTGACAGTTGGCATCATTTTAAAGGACAGCATCAGTGTTGTTGTTTAACTATATTTACTCTGTAAGGCACTCAGCATCAGTGACCATTACCCTGTGGAGGTGGAGCTGAAGACCAGAGCAGGAAGACAGAAAAGGATGGCTGTGCCTGACAGGACAGAGATGACATCTGGGGAAGAACAGTCTCAGAAGAAAGGTGTCTGAGATGGTTTAATAAAAATGAATTTTATAACGGAGCAAATACCTCATGAATCTCAGGGCTGATCTCAGTTCAGTTGCTGTTGATTTAGAAATCAAAGAGATGTGACATATATCATTTTAACTGAAATATACTAACAGTAACAAATTTATACCAAACATGTTCTGCAGTGTCGTATCCTGGGTGCTTATGAGAGCAGATATTATATTTCCTTCTTCTAATATTAAACAACAGGGAAACAGAAGAAGACCAAACCGGCAGGGTCACCAAAGATGGCGGCCAAGCCAGCGGGAGCACAGAAGAAGAAAAAAGACGAGCCAGACAGACAACAGAAGAAGAAGAATGTGGGAACAAAAAGGAAGCGAGGGCAGGCATCCAACACGCCAACCAAGAGAAGACGACAGGATGTTCAATGTTCATGATCTTACTATTAAATTTAAAAAGTAGAGTTACTGTAGTTAGAGCTGATAGTGTTAAACCGTCAAAGCTTCTGTTTGTTTGACTTATTAGAAATTTAATTGAAAACCACATCAGGTGGTTCACTGTGATACCAAAACACCTTCTGTCAATCTCTAGTATTTATAGTACTCGACAAATCAGGATGAATGTACTGTAGAAGTGAAAAATTTATTTACAAATATTAGTATTGCATGAATTCATTTTCCATGGCAAACTAATATCAATGTTTTTATAGACATGTTTTTGAAGTCATAATAAAATATTATTTATGCACAGAGACAATATTTTTCAAACGTTTTCTTTATTCTGCATTGAGAGCAAAAGCTGACAGAGGCACAGCTTCCACACTTACAGTGTGCTGACGCAAAGCTTTTTGTAATTTTTTCCCTTGAGAATCTTCCTGATCCAGTCAAGGTGTTTTGAGATATCTGTATAGACATTGGGGACATCTGGATAGTTACAGTTTCCCAGCTCGGTTCTTGGAATGCTTTTGTTGAAAGAAACAATACCGACAGCCATTCCCTTCCACACCAGAGGGCCACCAGAATCACCCTGTAAGAAGGAAGTATTTACTTTGTTCATGTGATACTTAATTCAGAGTGCTCACATATTTCTCAACCACAGAGCAGTTAGCAAGAATTTTCAAGGAAAGGACAGAAAAAAATACCTGACAGAATCCTTTTGTTGTGTTGTATCCACCTGCACAGATAATATTGGGAGGAGGATTGTATCCAGGAACTTTTTGAGCCCAAGCATTCTTGCAGACTTCTGGGCTGATGACCGACACATCCGCCACTCTCAGGTCGTCAACAACACTACCATTAGTGTTTATCTTACCCCATCCAGCCACTTGGCATTTCTCATTTTCCTTTAATGTCATTTCATGGGAGGGAAGTCGAATGAATTGAATTCTTTTGCTTGGTCGGACAGGTGTAGACAGCTAGAGGCACAGAATTAAAGAGTAAAGATTATAAATGAGTGAAAAGCATGTAACAGCAATAGAGAACATTTGTCTTTTATCTTTTTTTTAAGTACTTCATACTTTAACTAGAAATACCTTGTTTTAAATGAGCAACTTGCAAAATAGAACACTCAAAAATTTAAAAATTCTTATGTGATTTAAGAAAATAAAAAAGACAAAAAAAGACCTTACTTTTAGGAGCATGATGTCATATCCATGGCCAACATCCCGATAATCTGGATGTTTGTATTTCTTGGCGATCTTCATTTTCTTATCAGCCTTCTTGAGGTTGTGGTAACCAAGAACTACACGTTTAAGATCCCTGAAAAAGATATAATCTGAGATCATCAGAATTAGATTTTCTGAAGTTGCATGCACAACAAGATGAACTAAAACTAAATGATACATTTCTTTTTTATTAAATTCAATTTTATTTATTCACTACAACAGTTACTTCAAGGTTCTTAGCACAATTGGTGCAATAATCCAGATGGTATCAGAATTATTATATTATTATATCATTATGATCATTAGATACATATACTCACAAACACACACAAACACACATATACAGTGTATATACATATATATATATACACATATACATATATATATACATATATATATATATACACACACATATATATATATATATATACACACATATATATATATATATATATATATATATATATATGTGTGTGTGTGTGTGTGTGTGTGTGTGTGTGTGTGTGTGTGTATATATACCAGGTACCAGTGATGAGCTAGATAGATAGATAGATAGATAGATAGATAGATAGATAGATAGATAGATAGATAGATAGATAGATAGATAAGCATAGACATTTTAAGGCCATCATATTTTTTCCTAATCAGGAAGCTCCTTAAAGAGATGATTACTTACAGGTCACAGTGTGCAGCAGTCATTACAAAGTCCTCAGAAACAAGAAATCCTCCACAAACATGGTTGCCTCCGTGATCCTGCACTGATGCCATATACAGCATTTCATTGTCTGGGACTATTTTCCCATCTATAATTTTACTTCCAAGGACTAATGGAAGTAGGAGGAAAAGAATTTAATTAAAAATATTAATATTCCACATGCAGGCTGGAGAAGAGTATTCATGGTGCAACTTACCATTTTGCCCGAGGAATGTCAGCATATGAACGACCACAAATTGTTGCAGAGCAAACATCTCAGTGGTGAAAGGCTTGATCTGTCAGCTTGAGAGTTTAAGACCTTTTGAGTCATTTGTTTATACATGTACAACACATGACTTTTAACCACTTCCTAGGGAAGTGTGGTTTTGAAACTTCCCACAGTAAGTACTTTGTTATTACTATTAATCACAGTCTGTTATATGTGCATCCCTTTCTCACTAACAGTAATGAATTTCAAACAAAAGACAGCTAAAGTCCAAAGGCATAAACCTTTAGTGGCCTGTTAAATCAGCGGTCCCCAACCTTTTTTCACCACGGACCGGTTTATGCCTGACAATATTTTCACAGACCGGCCTTTAAGGTGTCGCGGATAAATACAACAAAATAAAACCAGTACCGAAAAAAAGATTTATTCATAACACACGCGAAAAGACCCAGGAAAACTGAGTTAATGATAAAAACGATAACAAAATAACGCTAAAAACCGATAAAAAACCCTGAAAACCATACATTTCACACCCGAGCCTCAACTCTCGCAGCCCGGTACCAAACGACTCACGGACCGGTACCGGTGATTAGATTAGATTTTAATTGGGGAAATTTTGCCTCAGACAGTCAGAAATATTATAATTCTGATCAGTTATCAATACTGATACTCGTGATACTTCATCAGAGGTGAGAGCATCACAGCAGATGCCTTATAACCAAGTAACTGAGGATAAAACACAGAAAAACATGAAGGAGATTTTTCTGGCCATAAACATTAAAAATATTCTGCAGTAGAACAAAAATGGAAGAAGACCATGAATCAGCATATGAACATTATCTGATGCTGCTGAAGTGAAGTGAGGTTTTATTAGAGACACAAATATTTGCGTTTTGCAATTTGATATAATTTCAAAAAGTTTCTTCTTCATTTCTTCAGTGTTGAACTGCAGAAATTAGGCTTTCTTGTTGCAGGTAATTTTTGAAAAAAAAAAAACATCAGCTGACAGCACTGTACGCAATGGTAGACTGTCACGTAATAAGCAAGCGAATAATGCAGAAAACTGAAATTTGAGATGGGAAACTGTTCTTGAAGTACACTGAGAGAGAGCTGTGCAGGAAGTGTGATTTTATTGTGGTGGAAGCAAAACAGCGAAGGTAAGGGAGAATTCATGACGATGTTTATCAAATATGAAGCCTAGTTTTGATCGTATTTTGCTCCTGGTTCAGTAAATTTCGGTTGGAGAGTGACAAAATCTGCAGCTTCAGAATCTGTGAGCTGTCGGCTTTCAGCCCTAGCAGCGTGTCCATGTTCGTGCCGTTGGGTGAGAAAGCCGACATCTCACAGATTCTGATGCGTCAGGTCCGTGCTTTGTGTTTACGTCTTTGTGTGGAATCTGTTTACCTGCTCTCATTTACTGTTTTAGCTGTTTGATGGTTGATGAAATGAAAGCTTTAACCTGAGATTCCTTCATTTCTGGCGAAATAAATTTATATTTAAAAATTGATTCAGGATTTAATGAATCGATATTGTGTTATTCAAGCTGAAATTGATTTTAATCAGAAAATGGATAATTGAAACCCACCCCTAGTTGTAAGTTATAACAGTTGCACAGCCATGAAAGATCAAAACAGGTTCTAAATCATTTTCAGGGTTTTTTTTTTCCCTCTGTTTGCTTCTTGCTGTCTTTGAGGCTCAGGACCAGTACTCCCCACATTACATCAAACTCTTACAAGTCTAGAAAAGGAGCTGTTGGACAGAAAGACATCAACTGAGTGGTTTTGGTTTTCCAAGCTGTCTACACTGTATATAGTGAAGTCCCCAAGTTTTTGAACATTGAATTTTGATTTGTGCCCAAATTATTCTGCAGATCATCAGAATGAAAAGTTATTGCCCGTGTTTGGATAGCCTTTTAAAAAATATGCTTTTATGACATTATTGTGTGTTGGGTGGTGGTCAGGGCTATGCAGACTGACAAACGGGACATTGAATGTCAGCTCTCTGATGAGGAGTGAACCTGAGATTGTCTGAATTGAGGCCTGTCTGTTCTATAGCAAATGCAGAAAAAATGTTTTAGACAGCAAATAAGTTAGTGCTCTAAAAAATCTGATGGTTTGCTTGCAGGACACCAGGACAGAAGAGTCCTCTGTCACAGATGGTTGGTCAGTGAAGATGGTCACCTGCACGTTCAAGGTCACTGCATCTCCAACTCACATCCACTGCCACTGTACTAAAGGGAAATTGGGACAATGTTACAGACTTTCTTCTGCAATTACATTTGCAATTACATCTTAAATCTGAGACTTTGTTTTACTGTAAGATTACAACAATGTCCAGTATGTTGGCTGATATACTTTTTTGCATTTGAAAATAAAAGTTGCATTTGAAAATAAAAGTTGGGCTGATTACAAGAAGTGTTGTTAATTGTTATTTTTTTTAATCGCATACAGTGTAATATTAATATAAGTGTTTGTTCTGTTATCACTAAAAGTTGTAAAATGTTGTATCACTAAAATATCATTCTCAGTCAGTTGTTATTCATTATGTGTTTACAGCGCCCTCGGTGGTTGCTCCAAGTAATGCACTTTAGAAACGGCTTTATTTTGAAAAAACTTTATTGAACAGGAAGTCCGCTCAGTCAAGCAAAGCAAGCGAGCAATAAGAAGGGAAACATATCGGCACACAGTTTATGGTGTCCTGTTGGAGAAAATACTGTCCACATCTTCTGTTTATGGTTGTATCGCCGGTATGCACTTAAAGTATAAGTTGCAACTTTGTTTTTGTGCAATATGTTGCCCGCTAATGCAGTATTTGGCTGTAAAGCTAGTCCTTTTGTTAAGCTAGTTACCCGCGATTTTGGAGGTCGTCTGGGATAGCATCAATAGTACAAGTTCACATAATTAGACATATGACATATGTTGTGTAGTAGCAGTGTGGTATATGAATGCATATTATGCTGCACATATGTATGTCACATGACTGTATTTTTTGTCTTGTTTTTAGTTTTACCCTTTTGAATGTCAGTAAACCTGTTGACAACGCTCATCGGTCTTCAGAGTGGTGATATAAGAAAGGTGTTAACGCCCCTGCATCAGACATGCACCCATAACGGCACAGTGTTGTTTTAAATGCACTTTAGAACAGCACGCAATATGTAACAGTTCCTGTTGTAATGCACTGTAGCGCCGCATGGTGGCGCCTCCGGTCTCATAACTGGTGTGTCACCCCCTTTTTTGTTCTTCTTTGTATCATCTCTGTAATGGATTCTTCCGTGTGTACGCGGACTAGTGTGCTCTCAAGTAATGTGTGGTAGAGGTAGCACTTTTATTTTTGATATTTTAAACAAGTGAGTACTTGTGAAAAGGTAGAAGCTGTTCATAATTGATCAACAAATGGATTTACTCTGCCTTACAGAAACCTGGTTGCAGCCGGATGATTATGTTAGTTTAAATGAATCAACACCCCGAGTCATTCTAACTACCAGAAATCTCGAAGCACAGGCCGAGGGGCGGTGTGGCAGCAATTTTCACACCAGCCTATTAATTAACGAAAGACCAAGACAGACTTTTAATTCATTTGAAAGCCTGATGCTTAGCCTCGTCCACCCCAGCTGTAAAACTCAGAAACCAGTCTTACTTGTTATCATCTATCGTCCACCTGGGCCTTACACAGAGTTTCTCTCTGATTTCTCAGACTTTTTATCTGATTTAGTGCTCAGCTCAGATAAAATAATTATTGTGGGTGATTTTAACATCCATGTAGATGTTAAAATGACAGCCTCAACATGGCATTTAATCTGTTATTAGACTCAATTGGCTTCTCTCAAACTGTAAAAGAACCCACCCACCACTTTAATCACACTCTAGATCTTGTTTTAACATATGGCATAGAAACTGAACATTTAATATGGAAGAAATATAGTATCATCAGAATCCAACTATTTTTAGACATTGAATTTATAACACTGAATTTTTATCCTCCAAATTTCCCTGCAAAAATATTCACCTGCAAAAATTCACCTGAAAAATTCACCTGCAAAAATTCACCTGCAAAAATTCACCTGCAAAAATTCACCTGCAAAATTCACCTGCAAAATTCACCTGAAAAAATTCACCATCAAATATTCACCTGCAAAAATTCACCTGAAAAAATTCACCATCAAATATTCACCTGCAAAAATTCACCTGCAAAAATTCGCCTGCAAAATTCAACTGCAAAAGTGTTGAACTTAAATGACCCAAGCCAGAGCAATCAGCACTAGATCGAGTCGAGCGGCTCTCAGCCAATTAAATTACGCTGTTTGATCACATGACACCGTTAGCCAGCAGTGTGTCTCCTGAAAAGAGAGCTGTTTAGAGGTGAGTGATTAAGGCTGTATCCCAATTCAGGGGCTGTATCCCAATTCAGGGTCTGCAGCATTAAAGTACGCAGCCTCAACGATCCTCAAGGGCCGCGTACTCAAAGACCGCTAAGGCCGGAAGTGCGAGGCTCGTGAAATGGGACGGTCTAGCCTCCGTCGCGCTTCCCAGGTTGCCTAGCAACCATAACACCAACCGCTGGAAACGTTTCGTACAGCTTTGTTTGACAGAAATGAAGGAGAACATATTTTTGTTCGTGTGTTTGTTTCTACACGAGCTTTGTGTGATTTAATAAGTATCTGATGCTGAGACCACAGGACTGTAAAACATGATTGTTGGCCTTCATTTCTGTACTGAACAGTCATTTAAGATTAGCTAGTAAATAACAATTAGCTAATGTTGTTCATGAGACTAAAGTCAGTGTAAATATGATATGGCCAATATCATAGTTATTATATTAATCATAAGTTATTGCAGCAGTGAGTTTGAACTCTCAAATCAAATCACTTCTATTGTCACATCACATGTGCAGGTACACTGGTACAGTACATGTGATGTGACAATCATGAATGAACTCTGAGTCAAATCACGGAGCTTCAGTAAAGATTCAAGTTCCAGTTATTTATAAGTCCTGTCACCTTAAATCTTCACTCAAAGACAAATATCTTTGACAGTGTATATGTAGATGTATTATATGTAAGAGACAAATGTTTGTTTAATATGTTGGCATTATTACATTTGGCTCAATGCTTGCATATATATGTAAAAAAAGAAAAGCGTCTGAGCTGTGAAAACTGTTTCTGATACAATGAAGAGTAGACTGATATATTAAATATTCCTTTATTGGGTGAGAAAATCAGACCATGTCATAACTGCTTTAAGTCATACAGAATAGATATCAGAGCCTTAAACAGGCTGACTTCTGCAAAATGGGTCAAACTGGGCAGAAAGTATACAAACACATTACATCCTTATAGAATATGATGTAACACTATAGATCAACTTACCTCAGAATATATAAAGCATATAAACAATTACAGCAATATGATGCAACAAACACAGCAGTGCTACTAATCCAAAATACTCAAAGCTTCATAGAACTGAAACAAACATTTATTTTGCTCCATTCTGCTGCTGATACATACTTTAGGTTTCTGAACATTAAACTTGTTGCTGCCTTTCATAGTGTGTAACTTGAAGGCCCGGAGTACTTTCTCCCACACTGAAAACACTGGGATGATAACATTATTTGAACATTACCTAATAAGACTGATTCAGGACAGACAATTAGTTATGTTAAACTTTTCTAGCAGTCCTTCACAAACAGGGAACAGTCTGTCTATTCTCTCCATCTGTCAGCTGCTGCTGGCTCTTCCTCCTCCTCTTCCTCACACACTGCTGAGTTTGTCCTGGTGGATCATCAGGGGTGCAAAGCCTCACAGGTGATGTGCAGCAGTGGGTCCCTCAGTCTGTCCTCACTCTGGACACTTGCAGTCGTCACACATGGAAATCAAATGTGTGATAAGCTGCAGGATTCAAACACAAGTGTAACTTATAAATACATGTTCATACTTTTATTCCACAATCAGAGAGAAAGAAACAGAGAGAGTGCAGGACAGACAGACAGGTGACAGTCTCAGGTGTACACACTGCTACAAAACAGCACAAGAGAAGGAGGATTTAGTGTTTGTGTTATTACGAGTGCTAAACAAGAAGAGTTCCCAGATGGTCCAGTGGACACATGCGTGACTCCTGTGATTAAAGCATCTTTCTTTCAGCTTAACGAGTGAACCGTCAGCTCGTTCAAACACACGTTAAAGTCCGTTTGGCTCGACACCACCGAACAGAGGCAGCAATATAACATAGCTAACATTAACAGTGCAGTGAATCCTGCTTGTGCCGTCATATTCAGGACTGCAAACAGAGCAGCATCACTGACTTTCAGCTTGTTGTGTTTGTGGATATATGACTGACTTTAATTATCCATAAAATCATCACATTCTCTGTAAGAAAATCAATGAGTACTAAAAATGTGCACCTTTACCTGTGTGTTTTCTGGAACAGGAACAGGGTGATATCTGTGACCCAACTCCCACAGCTGGTTGGGACTCATGTTGTTTTCTGTTCGCAGTGGATGGTTGTCCCATCCACTGCAAAATGTATTAAAATCATCCTCCAGTCGAGGAAGAAAGACGTAATGGCAGCAAAAGAGGTGTGCAGCATTTGAAATGTCAAGAAGGTCTTCTTCCTCAAGGTTGTGAAGAACATCGTAGTAAAGCATGTAATGGCCACCCAGAGGTCTCTCCACAGTCGCTCTATTCTGAAATAATATATAAAAATATTTAATTAGGTATGGCCTTTCTTTGGTGTGTATGAGAAATTCCTGCTTGTTTCTAACCCTACATGAAATGTGTGCATGACAACAGTAATAATACATTATCAGGGCATGTAGGAAGGACCCAGGCATATCACTTAAAAGGTGCCAAAAGGGTTGTAATGATCAGTGGCAACAAATGAGATGACAACCAGACCATTAACACAGAATGAACATTCAGGGAAGGAAGTAACAGACTGGAAAAGGTGTGTGAATAACTAAAAATAGGGCAGAGTCCTGAAGGCTCTTTGGGGTTTGTAGGACCTGTCCAATATTTTCTTCCTTGAGGGGTAAATAATGGAAATTGAAAGAAACAACAACAACAACAAAAACACCTGACACATATCAGACAATATATCCTGCTGGATAGGGCACTGTTCTCTAAAGACATTTTACTATAAAACTTTTTCATAAAGCTATACCCTTTAAATGTTTATGTATTTTTAAATAATGGAAATAAAGCTGCAACACCTTCCATCTTATGTCAGAAACATTGGAGGTTGACAGTATTTTATGAGAACAAACCTTTGATTGTGCACACTCATTCCTGAAATAAAACTGCCTCTTCCTGTGCCATGAACAGTAAACATCAGCCGTGCAACCTCCACATTTTCCCCATCCGTGGTTGCCACGAACCCTGAAAACAAAGAAAAGTACCCCAAAACATTCAAGCTTTAAACAAACTTAGATCTGACAATAAAGAACAACATATGCCTTAATCAAAGTGTTTAAAAAATGTAAAAGAATCCTTAAAATCTTTGATTGCTACTGCTCTAGAAGGCATAAAAAAAGTCTCATGAATGCACTTTCCAGCATGTGTCAGTATGAAGTTTAACACAGCTGTTAAAACATTTTTCAGGATTTAACAGGATAGTAACAATTATTTAGATTTATTGAATTTGTAGGAAATTACACAAGTGCCATCTTGTATCATTATGATCTGTGTAAAGAGACAATTTTAAGAATATATTTGCAAAAATACGTTAAAGTTGGAAGTAACTGGCCAATGTTCCACTCTTGAAGATCAGCTGTGCCCATTTGTTGCACATTGTGGGAATGGAGAAGTTGAGGCCCTTGCAGGCTACCCACAATTTTCCCCAAACTGAGCGACCCAGCTAATTCAACACCTTTACCAAGCAGTGCTGTTATGTAATTGGATACAAGGGGTGAGATAGTAATATTTTCCCTCCTTGGTTGTAGCTCCCTGACATTACAAGGGTAATCATTTTATGATGTCGGGTTCAGTGTTACACCAGGATTTCAAATACAATATCATCATCAATAAGAATTAGTATTATTATTTCAGAATTGTAGGTAACCACTTTTAAATGCCATAGACTACTTATTTGTTTAATTTGATGTATTCTCTCTAGGAGAATGCAGAGGAATATCCTGTTTAACTTATGCTATCTGTTTAAGTTTAGATAGTATTTGTAAAGATATTGACCATATCCTTTTCTGAAAGTGTGGATATAATGGAAGGGTAAGGTACTGGCATGCCACAACTTTATAGTTGTTAAATTCTGGGTACAAGTATACATGCCCATCTTGTACATGTTTTTTAATATTATTATTATCATCATCATCATCATCATCATCATCATCACCACCATCCTACCCAATTACATGTTTCTTTTAATCAGGTTATGCTGTTTTAATGACTTTACAGTATAATTTACACTGTATTCCTTCAATTTTCCCTAATTGTATGTTATATTAATCCTATATTTCCGTTTTAATATTTCTAATGTTTGCCTTGTTTTCTTCACTGCCTGGTCTGCCTCTGTCTCGCCTGTATGGATGCATTTACACCTAAATTTCCCCAACAAAGGATGTTTTAATTCACCACTATTTCAGTGAAACACGAGTCACCCATCTTCCTGCTACCGGTCTCGAGTTTTTGTTCACCAAAGCACACACCAACTTCATACTGACGGACATATCACTGCCCTATTCCCGCCTTGTCTGACCGTGTTTTGTGGCTTTGGTTCACTTCACCTCACTCTTCCCCATTCTTGTCATTAAATCAAGCCGTTCTGCAACCATGGCAGCCATTCACTCTATGGCTTTATTCATGGTGTATTTTACCCCTTCACCAAATGCCGTTCTCGTTTCCCACATTATATTTGCAGTGTTCGTCTATCTATCAATATCTGCGGAGTATGGTTTTGTACCGAGTATCCTATTTTGTAGAGCACAGCATGTAAAGGTTAGCTCGGTTAGCAGGATGCTAGCATGTAGCGCTTAGTGAGACACGCCTCAGACGAGGTTGAGCAAAGACCCCGTCTGTGTACTTTATACGTGACCAACGGATTTAAATAAAATTAACGTTTCAAAAGACAAACTTGAAGATAAAACACAATATACTTACCGGAGAACCGCCAGGGTTTGCCGCTGCCATCTTGCCACTCCTAAATTCAAAACTGCCTCTGCAGACAGGCAGGGAGGCGCGGAAATGTTCGTTGAGTTAGTCAAATGTTTTCCTCAGTTCGAGTAGATGATAAAATAAAAGAAAAATGATTGGGATTTTAAGTAGGACTAGGCGTTCTGTAATGATCTCTATTTAGGAGAAAAACTTAATCACTCACCTCTAATCAGCTCTCTTTTCAGGAGACACACTGCTGGCTAACGGTGTCATGTGATCAAACAGCGTAATTTAATTGGCTGAGAGCCGCTCGACTCGATCTAGTGCTGATTGCTCTGGCTTGGGTCATTTAAGTTCAACACTTTTGCAGTTGAATTTTGCAGGCGAATTTTGCAGGTGAATATTTGATGGTGAATTTTTGCAGGTGAATTTTTGCAGGTGAATATTTGATGGTGAATTTTTTCAGGTGAATTTTTGCAGGTGAATTTTGCAGGTGAATTTTTGCAGGTGAATTTTTCAGGTGAATTTTTGCAGGTGAATTTTGCAGGTGAATATTTTGCAGGAAATTTGGAGGATAAAAATTCAGTGTTATAAATTCAATGTCTAAAAATAGTTGGATTCTGATGATACTATATTTCTTCCATAATTTAACAGTGTTTCCTGAAAACCCTCTGCTGTCTGATCATTTCCTGATAACATTTACATTTACAATAATTGATTACACAGCAGTGGAGAGTAGACTTTATCAAAGTAGATGTCTTTCTGAAAGCGCTGTAACTAAGTTTAAGAATATAATCCACCCACTGTTATCATCTTCAATGCCCTGTACCAACATAGAGCAGAGCAGCTATCTGAACGCTACTCCAACAGAGGTCGATTATCTTGTTAATAATTTTACCTCCTCACTACGTACAACTCTGGATACTTTAGCTCCTGTGAAAACTAAGGTCTCAAATCAGAAGTACCTGACTCCGTGGTATAATTCTCAAACACGTAGCCTAAAGCAGATGACTTGTAAGCTGGAGAGGAAATGGCGTGTCACGAATTTAGAGGATCATCATTTAGCCTGGAGAAATAGTTTGCTGATTTATAAGAAAGCCCTCCGCAAAGCCAGAACATCTTAGTATTCGTCGTTGATTGAAGAAAATAAGAACAACCCCAGGTTTCTCTTCAGCACTGTAGCCAGGCTGACAAAAAGTCAGAGCTCTACTGAGCCAACAATCCCTTTAACGTTAACTAGTAATGACTTCATGAACTTCTTCACAAATAAAATTTTAATCATTAGAGAAAAAATTACCAATAATCATCCCACAGATGTAACATTATCTACAGCTACTTTCAGTACCATTGATATTCATGTAGACTTTTTCTCCAACTGATCTTTCTGAGTTAACTTCAATAATTAATTCCTCCAAACCATCAACGTGTCTTTTAGACCCCATTCCTAAAAAACTGCTCAAAGAAGTCCTGCCATTAATTAATCCTTCGATCTTAAATATGATCAACCTATCTCTAATAATTGGCTATGTACCACAGGCCTTCAAGGTGGCTGTAGTTAAACCTTTACTTAAAAAGCCATCCCTAGACCCAGCTGTCTTAGCTAATTATAGGCCAATCTCCAACCTTCCTTTCATATCAAAAATCCTTGAAAGAGTAGTTGTCAAACAACTAACAGATCATCTGCAGAGGAATGGCTTATTTGAAGCGTTTCAGTCAGGTTTCAGAGCTCATCACAGCACAGAAACAGCTTTAGTGAAGGTTACAAATGATCTTCTTATGGCCTCTGACAGTGGACTCATCTCTGTGCTTGTCCTGCTAGACCTCAGTGCAGCGTTCGATACTGTCGACCATAATATCCTATTAGAGCGATTAGAACATGCTGTAGGTATTAAAGGTACTGTACTGCAGTGGTTTGTATCATATCTATCTAATAGACTCCAATTTGTACATGTAAATGGAGAGTCCTCTTCACACACTAAGGTCAATTATGGAGTTCCACAGGGTTCGGTGCTAGGACCAATTCTGTTTACATTATACATGCTTCCCCTAGGCAGCATCATTAGAAGACAGCATACATTTTCACTGCTATGCAGATGACACCCAGCTCTATCTGTCCATGAAGCCAGGTAACACACACCAATTAGTTAAACTACAGGAATGTCTTAAAGACATAAAGACCTGGATGGCCGCTAACTTTCTGCTTCTTAATTCAGATAAAACTGAGGTTATTGTACTCGGCCCTGAAAATCTTAGAAATATGGTATCTAACCAGATTCTTACTCTGGATGGCATTACCTTGGCCTCCAGTAATGCTGTGAGGAACCTTGAGTCATTTTGACCAGGACATGTCCTTCAATGCACATATTAAACAAATATGTAAGACTGCTTTCTTCCATTTGCGCAACATCTCTAAAATTAGAAATATCCTGTCTCTTAGTGATGCTGAAAAACTAGTTGATGCATTTATTACTTCCAGGCTGGACTACTGTAATTCTTTATTATCAGGATGTCCTAAAAACTCCCTGAAAAGCCTTCAGCTAATCCAAAATGCTGCAGCAAGAGTCCTGACAGGGACTAGAAAGAGAGAGCAGATTTCTCCTGTTTTGGCTTCCCTTCATTGGCTTCCTGTTAAATCCAGAATTGAATTCAAAATCCTGCTACTCACATACAAGGTCTTAAATAATTAGGCCCCATCTTATCTTAATGACCTTGTAGTACCATATCACCCTATTAGAGCACTTCGCTCTCGCACTGCAGGCCTACTTGTTGTTCCTAGAATATTTAAAAGTAGAATGGGAGGCAGAGCCTTCAGTTTTCAGGCCCCTCTTCTGTGGAACCAGCTTCCAGTTTGGATTCAGGAGACAGGCACTATCTCTACTTTCAAGATTAGGCTTAAAACTTTCCTTTTTGCTAAAGCATATAGTTAGGGCTGGACCAGGTGACCCTGAATCCTCCCTTAGTTATGCTGCAATAGACGTAGGCTGCCGGGGATTCCCATGATGCATTGAGTTTTTCCTTTCCAGTCACCTTTCTCACTCAACATGTGTTAAAAGACCTCTCTGCATTGAATCATATCTGTTATTAATCTCTGTCTCTCTTCCACAGGATGTCTTTATCCTGTTTTCCTTCTCTCACCCCAACCGGTCGCAGCAGATGGCCGCCCCTCCCTGAGCCTGGTTCTGCTGGAGGTTTCTTCCTGTTAAAGGGAGTTTTTCTTCCCACTGTCGCCAAAGTGCTTGCTCATAGGGGGTCAGATGATTGTTGGGTTTTTCTCTGTACCTATGAAGCGCCTTGAGGCGACTTTTGTTGTGATTTGGCGCTATATAAATAAAATTGAATTGAATTGAAATTGTTGCTCATTCGCTATCCACCTGCACACCTGTGCAGCTGGCTTCATCTCCACCGCACGTTACAAGCAACACCAAATATGAGCGGGCGGAGGGAGGCATGGGGTCTTCACACCCCTGTTCTCTGTTTACCATCGGGGCGGGGGGCTGGGAGGAAGAGTTGGCCGTCTGATCGGGGTCTGGATGCAGGGCCTCCCTGCTGCTGCCGGACCGGGGGTAGTCTGCTTGTCTCCACCCTAGGAAAAAGGGTAACATCTCCTGGGTCTAGGCACCATCACCTCTCTGGAGGTGGGGTATAGAGTATGTTTGGGAAGTGTAAGTGTGTGTGTACAGTGTCCATTTATGTTTGTCTCCACGTTGGGCGAGTGATGAGTATTTGTATATGTGTTCATGAGAGTGGCAATACACGCTTGTGTCTGTGTGCCTGTTCGTCTGTGTCTATATGTCAGGTCGAGTCTTAGACTCCACCTCTCTGGGAACATCTCAGGCCCTCCCAGGTGTGGGGGCCTATCTCCCCCAACCACACTCCCTGCCGGTGGCTGATGCCCTCGGACGTCGGTGCGTTGGTGGTTCTGGGAGTCCGGGGCTGGGTGCTCAGGTATGTACCGGCTCATTCCTGATGGGTGCTTGGTGGGGCCTGGAGCCCATGGCTCAGTCGGGCCCCTTCTGGGGGGGTGGGGCCTCAAGATCTGTCCACTCTGAGAAATCTTTCGTATGCACACAAGTGTACACATGGGTGCGCACAGACACAAACTATATCTTTCTTGGCTGCTACCTCAAAGCCCATTGTGCGCTGTTGGTCTTACATACTACACAATAACATTGAATATTTAGTATTTAATGTTAGTTAGAGTTATCTAGGTTATTGCTGTGGTGTCATGTTTATTGTTTCATGGTCCTGTGTCATTTAACCCAGCATTTTGTGTTTGTTATTATTGTCACTATGTATTCTGGTTATGGTTTTCTAGTGTTTTGGTTTTGGGTCCTGTTCTTCCTCAGCGTAGTGTTTAGTCATCCCTGCCCGTGTGTTCCCTCTGTTCTGTCAATGTCGTGTCTCTAAGTTCTGTCTCCTCATGTAAATTCGGTTCAGCTGCGTGTCCCTCTGTGTGTATTTATAGTGTGTCCTCTTGTGCTCGACACGGGTCCGTCTGTTTCCTCTGCGCTTCTTCCTGTGTTTGTCCCTGCATATCTTCCCGTGAGTTTAGGTTTCAGTTTCATTCGTTAGATTTTCCCAGTTTAGGTTATTGCTTAGTTGCTGTCCTCACCACCTCCGTGTCAGTCTGTATTTTCACCTCGTGTCAATAAAAGCTCACTCATCCCATCAAAGTCTGTGCCTGCATCTTGTGTCCTTCTTAATAACCTCACACGGCTTGCCTCGCCAACCGAGACATATAGAGATCGAGAGACCATGTGACTTTCGCGCGTTGCATTATAGGTACGAGTGGCAGCAAAATCAAAACACTGCATCAAGCGCTAGCATTTCCAACACCGGTAACCATTAATTCTGTGGTTTTAATCCCTACTTGCATTTTATTTGCCCCAAAAACAGTTATGTACAAAACGAAGGAGAACATGGCAGGTCTGTACAAAGACAGACTTGACGAAAAGGCAAAAAAAAAAAGGTATGAGGAAAAAATCAAAGGAGTGAAAGGGTTAGACCAGGGGTCTGCAACCTTTAACACCCAAAGAGCCACTTGGACCCGGTTTCCACGCAAAAGAAAACACTGGGAGCCGCAAATACCTTTTGACATCTAAAGTGAAGATAACACTGTATATATTGTTTTTTTACCTTTGTGCTTTGTGTGAACAACTAAAGTAAGTAAGTAAAGTTTATTTATTAAGCGCTTTTCACAGACAGGCAGTCACAAAGCGCTGTACACAAATATTAAAATAAACAATACAATCAATAGACATTATACACAATGTAAAAGATCAAATGTAAATAATGTAAAGAATATAAAATACGTAGATCAACAATAGGCTTGTTTGAACAGAAAAGTTTTTAACTGCTTTTAAAAGAATCCACAGAGCAACTAAGGTGTGTTGCTTATGAAATCCATGAAGTGCTACAGAGAAAATTACATTTTATTTATGTAATTAACACATTTTGAACTCTTAAAGAAATATAACAAAAGGAAAGACAGCCAGCTGAACTAAAATGATCCATGTAGCAAACAAAAACTGTTGTGAGCCGCCACCCTTTTAAAAAGTAATTGGAAAAAAAAGCACTATGCCGCTAAAAAAAAATAGATATTTGCAAAATTCTGCCTAAATATCTATTTTACCTTGTTAATGTGTGTGGCGGGGCGTGGTCTGCAGTGCCGCTGAATGGGAGTCGGACGCACCTGAGCGACACCCGCAATCACGCCTCGCCGCCTTAAAGCCTGTGCTCTCTCTGCTGTTGTTGGTATATGTCGGGCTGTGAGCTGAAAAGCTACAACCAGCTGTATGCGTGCAGCAACCGTGTGTGAAAAGTTGTCAATAAAGAGATTCTGAAAAGCATGTTCATGCAAACATCGTCGGGTCTGCCGTGATATGTTTACAATGGGACTTCTGGTCCCGAACCTCGGCGCACAGCGTCTGCAAATCGGGGCTTTCATCTTTACGCAGGACTGTAAGCTGTCGTCTGTGAGGCGTGAGCGGTGGTTGTTTTTAACATAGTTCACGGTTGAGAACAGCTGCCGACATAATGTGGATCCGAAGATCCATAATTGGCCTACCTGGGGTTGAAAGTCTCGATAAATGCATGGCGTTTCGGCGGGTACACCGGCTTCCCCGAGTGTGACGCTTATTTTGAGCGGAGAAAAAAATAAAATAAAATATAATTTTATTTTTATATTTCAAAATCACAACAATATTCCAATATAGAACTACAAGTTTTTTTTTTTAAAAAAGAACTAAACACAAATAAAATGCACTTCAGCTAAATACTTCTAATTTATTTTCCCAAACCACGCGGAGCCGCACTATAAGGACTAAAGAGCCGCATGCGGCTCCGGAGCCGCAGGTTGCCGACCCCTGGGTTAGACCCATACAAGCATACAGAGTGGACTAAAGGCGTTAGCGTGCTGCCCAACTTTCATCATACTCATATTTATAATTATATGGTCCTAAGTGTGAGTGCATACACTCATGAAGTGTTTGGTAACTTCAGATCCCTGCAATAAGCCCAGGTCCAGTTTAATGACGGATGGGTACAGGACCTTGAAATGTTCAGAGTAGAACATAAGACCGTCGTCCGTACAAAGGTAAGTTTACCAGTCACACAAATTGTCTTCAGAAATACCCATTAGAAAACCGTGGAATAATGTTCTGTGAAAATATGATGAAATATATCAAATTACAGATGTTATATACCCATCATATCATAGGATATTAAAATAATAAGAAATGGAATGAAAAGGAATGCTGGACTTTTTGTGACTGTTTTGATCTCGGTCTCCCTCTTAACTGATCAAATCTCGCTGTGGTAGCAGCTTTAAACTCGGTATGACCCAGGTTGATAGAGGCTGCCCAGTCTGGATCGCATTCCAGCATTTTGTTGGCTGGTTTGCCTACAAAACACAACCAACATTAGCCTGCAAAGCCACAGTAAACAAAGCAGCATAACGCAACGAATTCGGTTCAAATCACGCGACCAGCTATGGCAGTTAATAATACAACCGCTTCTTGCCATTCTGGCTAGCCACTTGTATTTTTTAACTCTGTTCTGTTGCTCTCTTTTTTCTTGTTTTCTTTTTCTTTTTTTTGTTCTCTCTCAACAGGTGATGCAGTAGATTTTTTATTTTAGTGTCTTCTCTCACTGTCCCTCTTCCTCTGTTTTTCTTTCCCTCTCCCTTTCCTATCCGCAGCTCATGCATGTCCCATCTGTAATAACTTAAAATAAAATAAAATAAATAAATAATAATAACAAAGGTCAATCAAATGGACCAATACGGCAAGGCCATAATGGTCCACTTGGTAAAGTAAATCTGCTGGGCATTTTTCTTGGCCTTCACACAATAATTCTGATGGCTAAAGAACTAAATGGGACAGTAAGCTTTACTCAATTTTTTTGAGGCAACGAGTTTGTATAGTTTTTTTGAGTTCTGGGAACTCATTAGATTTTACAGTGTAGAATAGATACCACAATGGTTCTGATATGGACAGGAATCAGGGAAACTAACAGTAAACCCCTTGTCTGCAGTTTAGACACCAATGAAAGAATCGACCCCAGACAACTTTTTAGCATAAGAATGGAACATTTACTGAACTTAAGTGCAGAATAAAAATACACAAAAACACACTTTTTTAACCCAAATGATATCACAGTTACTTCAGCAAATGAAATATAGTTTTTAAATTAAATAATAGCCTTCGAAATGATATTAAGCAACGCAAAATTAAGTTATCACCCCTTAGGGGTTAACTCACTGATACCTCGTCCAAATGTACTGATTTTACACAGTATGCTATGTAAATTGCTATGGCATGTGCCACCCTAAAATAATCTCTTGCCACCCGTAATGCCACCCGAGTTTTGCATAAGACAATGTTGTTTATCAAAATAAGCTAGCATTTGATCCACTTTGATCCAAGCTACAATTAACAGTGAATATAAATTCTAAATCCGGGGCACAGGTTAAGCTCAGTTGGAGGAGCAGGCCGGCCTGTGCCCTTTTGGCGCATGTCTCCTCCCCCCTCTCTCTCTCCGCTTTCCTGTCAGTCTCTACTGTCCCTAACAATCACATCACCAAAACCTAAACTGGAAAACACTAGAAATGACAAGACTGTGCAGGTGCATGAAAAAGCTATGAAATACATGAATTCACTAACATGACCATGACCTGCATGAAATCCTGAAAAACACTTAACCTGACCTCAGGGATGGAACACAGAAGACGTGACACTGACAAAGAGAAACACAGGGCTTAAATACATTGAGGGATAACGTGGGGAGTGCTACACAGGAGGAGAGCATAGCTGGGAGTAATTTGACATGACAAGACCAAGGGGAAGCAAAACTCAATACAGTGACATATAGGACACAGACTTTCAAAGTAAAACAGGACACATAACAGACGTGGACTTAACTAGGGGAGACAGCAACCATGAAACACAGAAACAGAAACCAAAAGACAAGAAAAGATAAACAATGACAAAATCAAAGTTCAATAATGATACAAAACACTGGGTCCCAGGACCATGACAGTTTAGGAAGAGGGGAAAGTTTGGGGAGTGATGGCAGCAAGAGAGAGAGAGTGAACAAGAGACAGCGAGAGATCGACACCGATTTTTTAAATGTGAGAGATTTGTGACTTTTAGGGTGTGTAGTTAGTGTGTTGTGTTGTCTTGTGTAGTTAGTGTGCAGTGTAGTTGTTGTTGGTTTTTTGTGTGTCTGTGAGGGTACCAGTGAATGTCACAGTTGCTGCTAAAAATCCACCAAAGGCAGACTGCAGTGTAAATGCTACCTTCACAAGCTCTGTACGAACTGATGAAATGGTGAACCTTATGATGCCTGAGACCGCAGTCTATGACTAAACTGGTTGCGTAACATGTACTCTGATAAATAGAAGGTCAGTAAAACCTAAATAGATTTATATATAAAATGATACCGATGAACCATCGTGCGTAAGACCAATGAGGACCAGTCAACCAGAAAGTACAGAGTACAGTGGTGTGTTAAAGGTTTACAACCAGTTATAAATATTAGTCTCCCATGATAGACAGAATCCAACAGGTGAAGAGAGTGAGCAGAGACAGTCATATAAATTATATCACTGTAATCCAGGATGGGTAAAAAAGTGGCTGGCAAGCCTTTTCCTTGCTGTGAAAAGAAACATGATCTGTTTTTGAAAAAGAACCCCAACTTCAGCCTTAGTTTCACGATTCAATTCAATTAATTCAATTCAATTAATTCAATCAATAAATCACAATACCAAGGCATTTGTATGAGGCCACAGTTTCAGTAGAAATGCCTTGAGCAGATACAAGAGAAGGAAGTACTGCCGGCACCCTCTTTCTGGTGAGAACAGCATGACTTTGGGTTTTTTCTGTATTTAAAACCAGTCTGAGCTGACCCAGCTGAGACTGAATACTATCAAAAGCTCGCTGTAATTGTTTGAATTACAGCTGATGGTACGAACGCAACAATAAATAATTGTATCATTTGCATAAAAATGAACCGGTGCATCTAGATTTTGTCCCACACCGTTGATATAAATAGTAAATAATGTAGGCCCCAGGACAGAACCCTGCGGCACTCCATTAGTGACATTTAAAGAACTAGAAGAGAGACCACTGAGCTGCACACACTGCTTACAGACTGAAAGATAATTAGAGAACCAGCCAAATGGTTGGTCTGAAAGTCCAATTTCCAATAATCTCTGACATAAAATGCCATGGTTAACAGCAGAGATGGGCAGTAATGCCTTAAAAGTAACGCGTTACTGTAATGCAATTAGTTTTTTCAAGTAATAAGTAAAGTAAGGGATTAATATTGCAAAAAAGTAATTAGATTACTGTTACTTTAACGCAGGCTGCGTTACTAAACCGTGATTTTGTTTATGAGTGTCTCATGACAATGACGTATGAGCGTGCAAATTCCGTGGTAGCAACAGACATGTGTAGATCAACAATGGATAATATGGAGTGCGGGAGAGAGTAGGACCATGCAGCATTTAAAGCTTGGAAGTACTGATATTACTTTGAGTTTGATTCCATAAAAAGTGACAAAAACATTAATGTCTGCTGTACACTCTGTGCGGGAAGAAAACTTCTTTCTACAGCGAAAAATTAAACTTCAAATCTGAGCAAGCACCGAGTACACTGGACTTAGTGCGGCTGAATCTTTTATTTTATTTTTTGCTGTGTTTTCGTTGCATCTATTTGAAAGATTGTAAACGCAAAAAATATTTTATTTTATATTCTGGAATATACAGAAAATAGGTTTAAATGTTAACAAAATTTCTTCAAGTCAAAGACTGTTGCATATAATTAAATTTTTGCTTGAGGCATAAAGTTAAAAGATTAAAACTAATGAAACAATTTCATTAATAAAACGAGTTATTCATTTCATTCATTTTTATATCATGAAATACCAGGAAAAAAATAAAACTGGGCTGAAACATCTTTTGCTTTATAATGTATTCAGGTTGTGTATGATGTTTTCAAAAAGTAACTAAGTAATAAACTAATTACTTTTGAAAATAGGTTATCATTAGATTAAGTGGATTACTTTCTTGGAGACATCAGTTAGTAATTACTAACTAATTACTATTTTTAAGTAGGGATGGGTACCGGTATCCGGTACCATTATGGCACCGGTTCTGACATAAACGGTAGTAACCAGACCGAAAAGCAGCGCACATTTCGGTGCTTTATTTTCCTGAGATGTCATGCACTTTGGATTCTAGCCAATCATTTTACCTTTCCAAGGATAGTAGGCGGGCCCAGGTACGTACGTTCTTTTAGAGCAGAGCTACAGATTAAAAATGCCCAAGGCGAAGCGGTCAAAAGTCTGGCTGTACTTCACAGCAAAAGATGCAAAGTCAGCAGCCTGCAACAAGTGCTTTAAGGTGATACTGTGATACTGTCAAAGGAGGTAACACCTCGAATCTGATGAAACACCTGGCGACGCATAGCGTTTTTTTAAAAGCTGAGAAATGCACCGTATTTGATAGCTTGCTGCGAGACCTCACACCGAGCACATCTACTGCGGGTGTGGTGCCTGTTATCGGACCCGGAGTTAGCAACATCCCCCAAGAACCCGAAGAGTAGAGTCCTGGCCCCTAGCCCTGCCAGTGTAGCAGAAATGATGACGGATGATGATGGCAGCAGCAGCCGTTCTTCTCTGCGTGAGTAGCTTAATGTTGTTCGTGTGTAATTAATGTTGAGTAGGCTAACCACGTTATTAAATTAATGTATGTAAGGGTGAACTAGCAAACACCGTCATAGTTTGATGGCAGATACTAAGATATTAAGCACCGGCACTGTTTCAAAAGTACCGGTTTGGCACCAGTATCGGAAAAAACCTAAACGATACCCATCCCTATTTTTAAGTAACTTGACCAACACTGGTCAACAGTGTTCAAGTACAACTAGAATATTCTTGTGATTTTTAGTTTCTCTTTCTTCCCTTAACTTCAATTTCTTCTTTTTCTGCTGCGCTTCTCCATTTTCTTCCTATGTTTTGATTCAGCAGAAGTTTGAATAATACGTCACACACTGTGTATTCATCGTCTAAAACAGAGTTGATTATCTCTTTCAGAATCAAGTCAGAATGAAGATAGCAGCCTTTAATGGCAAGAACCTGGGACAGAAGAAAGTCCATGACAAGTCTGTCATCAAACACCTCACCAAGGTGATAATCATTTTACCTTTACAACAGAAAGCTTTAAATACAAAACCAATGACGAAATGTGTAACACTTAAATGTGTTTCCTCCAGATCATATCTCGGTACAGTGTGATTGTCCTGCTGGAGGTGGTGGATAAGAGCGGCAAAGCCATGGAAACGTTACTTCAAGAACTCAACAAAACTGAGTGAGTTCCCTGCAGTGATAGTGTGTGAATTTAATTTATTTTATTTACAACATTTTTATGTAGAAAATTGCATGTTTATGTTGCTTCTGTTTTGCTCGGCACTAACAGAAAACACCTGAGCAGCATCAGGTCAGAGCCACACTGCGCAGAGTCAACACTGTAATCCCTAACAGTTGTTCTAGCTCATAACTAATAAGCTCATAACACTCAAATGTCGTTTTGTAGTTGAAAGTATAAAGTATTGAGCTCTGTTGGCTTTTATGCAACTTTAATTGAATAGGGCTCAATATTTTTTAGCTAATTTGTTTGGAACGCTCAAAAAGTTTAAGAAGCATATATTAGTGATGTTCTGGTGGGTGGAGTCTTGTCACTCCCTCAGGAAAGCTGAGTCAGCCATCTTGAATTTACCTTAATGCGGGAAGATTTGGCCAGCCACGTGTGGATTAAGAGTCCCCAACTTCAAGCCACCACGACCACCACCTTAATTTTTTCATCAACTGCCCTAAATTTGGTAAGTCTAACGTGTTTTTGTTTTGTTTAAATTTAATTTCGATAAACAGTCTTTTTATTTTTACTGGAAATATATTCGTACTTTGTGCACAGTGAATGTTTGTTATAAATAAATTCGAATCCAAGTAATTGTAATTTTAGAAGTTTTCGAATGTGACAAATACGTAATGTTATTTCAAATTACAACGGTGTAACGCTTTTTGGCGGTTTTCCGTGGGGACAACATTTCCCATAATGCATTGTATTCTTGCCGGGAAGTTGACGGTGGCAGTTCTAGCTCCATGCGTTTGAACTTTCTACTAAAACTTTCTACTGTCCGTTTCTACCGGTTGTCGTATTCGCGGTAATGCATGTGCGTATTGTTGAGTATACTTATTTCAATAAGTGTCCGCGTTACACAGTCAGTAGTTTACGCTGTTGAGCTATGTGTGTGTGTGTGTGTGCTAGCATGAAACGAACAATGCTAAACAACATGAGTGTATAACACACTCATGTGATGGTAATTAGACACATGTTTGTATTTTTTAGTCTCAAATGTGTGGTTGTGAGATAATCTCAAAATCCTTTTAACAGTTTAGAGGGGTATTCCACTAAGCGAGCTCTACAAGTCAAGGCTGGGCAGTGGGTCCATGAATAAACTGCCTCACTCCTGCAGGTGTCTTTCCATACTTCCCATCGTTCAAGTGAGGCTATGGACTTGTGTACGTTGTTTGTATCACCTTTACTCTCCATAAAAATGTATGTGTTTTTTTGTTTTTTTTCCAGGAACCAAAAGATGGCTGCTGCCCAGAAGCATGTGCTGCGTGTGTATGTTGAACGAGACACCGCCCTGAAACTTACTCTACTTGAGCGACCAAAGTCAGTGGAGGAGCTGAAAGAAATAATTCAAGAGAGGTTCAAGCCAAGACTGAATGAGGACTTTAGCCTTCACTATGAGGATCCGGACTTTGATGGTGGTCTTTGTCTCCTTGTGGACATCCAGGAGTTACCAGAGAAGGGCACATTAAGAGTTGTCAGGCCTGAAAGCGACACCTTCTCTACTGCATCTTCTGACACAGACATACTCCCACATGTACCTGCGATACAGCGCCAGAAGAGTTGGCCTGATGAATTTGATGTTCCTAGTTTTGGTTATGAAATGGATCATATACTAGAAGAAGGAAATCGAGTTCATGAAGAATCAGGAAAATTGCTGAAGTTAAAGAGATCACAGAAGAATGAAATCCTTTAAAAAATGGCAGAAACAATCTACAGTTTTAAAGCATACGCACATGAAAAGGAATTGGCAATGGCTGCTCAAGCTTTGATTAGAGCTCATCCATGTCTCAGAATGACAGCTGGTGAAGACGGGCGTTGGGATGGAAATCCACATGGGGTACAAGCTTGCATCTTACCGTAACAATCTGGCCAAAGCTGGGGTTGCAGAAGTAGCCATCAACACAGGGAGGCGGAGCCGAAACAACCCCAACAATGATCACCCCCATCAAAACATAAAGAAAGCTCGAAAAGCTGAGGTCAACTACATCACCAACCTACCGAAGGATCAAACCCCAGCCTCTCTGGAAAAAATGAGAGAGCAGATCATGCATGAAGTCGAAAAGACTGAGAGAAACTACTTAGTCATAGGCAAGCTCATGGACACAACCTATGCCCTACGTCGCCAAGAAATTGTTGGAGCTGTTGGAGCTCCACGAGTGAGAGATGTCGTGGACAGATGGCCAGCCCTACTTATGGAGTCACAGGTAAAAAATAAAATATAAAATATGTATATATATGTGTGTGTATGTGTATGTGTGTATGTATGTATATATGTGTATGTATGTATGTGTGTGTGTGTGTGTGTGTATATATATGTCTGTCTGTCTCTTTACTGTTCTCCCAGTTTTTAAAAGTCTAGATTTTCAAACAATTTACCAAAAAGCAAATGGCAGATGTAAAATGACAACACATCACTCTGTGATGTATTTTTTTTTTCCCCCATTCACAGTAAACAAAGTCTCTAGAAGTTTATTTAAATTTCCTTTAAATAACATTACAAAAAATGACGAATAACTTTCTATTTTGGCCTTGGCTCTGACTAGAATTGCTCTGGTTTTGCTAACCTGAGAACTTTTTAAAATACATTCACAATTCTGTTCCTAATTCATGTTTGTTCATTTCTGTGTATTTCTGTTCATGTACAGGTGGTTGCAGAGTTCCACCGAATCAAGAATGTTAACCTGCGCACTCAATTCTACAAGGAGCTGGACAGACACACGCCTAGACTCATGACTTTGTTCCGAGACAAGGCCATCAAGACTTGCAAGATTACAGAGGAGCTAGCAAAGCTCATGAGAATTTATGGCATTCGGGTAAATTTTTCATTTCACATGATTCAGAATTACATTAACAGATGGTTTGTACACAGCTGTAAGAAGCCATAATGTCAATTGCTTCAACTGTGCCCTGAGATTAAGTGATTATGCCATGGATACAAGGTTGTCATTTTAGGAGAAGGACATCTTGACAAAATGTATCCTTTCAAAAAGTGTTGTGTTAAAAAGATTTATCAGCTTCAATTTAAAGAAGTCCAAACAAGTACTGTTTTTGTAAAAATTGATTTACATTTGGAAGTTTTTCCTTTGTGAGTTGTTGATGTATTTACAATGGAAACTTATTAATTTAAAATGTGTGTTACTAAAAATACGGTTATCCAAAATACTGAATTTACCATCTATGGCTAGGGTAGGGTAGGGTTACCCTTCTAGATTGACAAGTTTAGCCCATTACACAAAACGTTTGGACACCCCTGATCTATAACAATGACAATCAGAACATGGCTATCCAACACTTTGTTTTTACTCTGCATTTGTGTAAATACTATTCTAATAGATATTGTATGTTCATCTAGGAACAGCGTGATGTAAATACAAGACGGGCCCTCGTCCTTCGTCCACTTCCTGTGTACCTGCGTGAAGATGCCTCCACGTTATTCAGGACTTGTGATGTAAGTGTACTGCCCTCAGCATCAACCCCTTTGCCTAGCTGTTCAGTCGAATATATCACT
Source organism: Oreochromis aureus (assembly GCF_013358895.1). Classification (NCBI taxonomy): domain Eukaryota; kingdom Metazoa; phylum Chordata; class Actinopteri; order Cichliformes; family Cichlidae; genus Oreochromis; species Oreochromis aureus. The sequence goes on along the minus strand of NC_052946.1, from coordinate 36,740,388 downwards.
CAGAACTCAAGGAGGACCAGGGTGTATATCAGGAAGGTTCAACACTGTCCTCATCTGACTTGTTTTCCCCCATATATCAACTATTGTTGAATAAGATTGCAAGAAGATTGTTACGCATAAACCAGAAAACATGAAAATAGTTGAAAGATTATTAAACAAAAACAAATCCACAGATAAAACTCTCTCCCTTTTAAAATTCAAGTGTTCTATTTTTTGGAGGTGCCATGTTGTGGTCAGAGAAATGTTTGGTAAATAACAAAAACAAATATCTTGACATATATTTATTATTGAAAACATTTATTTAAACATATATTTTGAAACCAAACCCAAATTAAGATTATTGTAATGCATCATGATGTATCGCAATATCAAATTAAATCGTTGAGATTATAATCCTAAAAGAAACGTGCGACTTATGAAGATTCACACCTCTAATCAATAGCATGATTTGTGTCCTTGAGGGCTGAACTCATTCTTGTATTATTTGTGTTTTGCAGTCAGCAGATGGTCCAGACCTCACTGACACTCCTGTGGCTCTGCTGACAGTTGTCACGGATGACACTACTGATTCGGCCCTCTTCAGTCCCGAAAGCATCTGCATTGTCGTTGAGGATGAAATACTTGTGAATGGTCCCACAAATCTGGCTGACTCATTTCTCCTGCTCTTTGGGTACATCTATGCACTAGACCTACAATACCCAAAGAAACTTGAGCTTACATTCACATTTATCCAGAAGGTTGTGATGTGCCTTGAGGACAACAAACCACTGAAAGGGCGTCTACTGACGCTGAAGAATGATTTGTTCAATGAGTGAATCACTCAGAATGGACTACTTGTTGAGCTGAGTATTGAGGAAGCTTTTTTTTTTTTTTTTTTCCTAATCATTTGGCTCTTCTACTTCAAATTCAAAGTGAATGACTGCTCATTTCGTGGACTATTCATGTTTAACGTTCTGTTGCCTAATACCTTAATGCACTACCTGATGTTTGTTCCCAGTTATGTACAGTTGTATAAACCAGTACAAATCTGGATGCTTCATTTCTCCTGCTTTTTGGGTAGTTCTGTGCACTAGACCTACAATACGCAGACTCTCAAGCTTTTATTCACATGTATCCAGAAGGTTGTGATGTGCCTTGAATACAACAAACCACTGTTAGGTTGCTTACTGATGCAGAAGAATTTGTTCAAGTGAATCACTCGGAATAGACAACTCGTTAAGCTGAGTATTGAAGGTTTTTCTTATTTTGTTTTGTTTTATTTATACCATTTTTATTGAACCATTTTTTTACCATTTGCCTCTTCTACCTCATATTTAAGATGAATGACTGTTCAGTTCATGCACTATTCATGTTTAATGTTCTGTTGCCTAATACCTTAGTGCTAGGGCTGCACGATTAATCGTTAGAAAATCGCGATCTCAATTCATACTTATGTGCGATCTCATTTCCAAATGACAATGATTTAAAAAAAAAAAAAAAAAAAAAAAAAAGACGACGATTGTACCGCATTTTGATCCGGGACGTAATCTGCATGAAAACAAGCACTCACTCTTCCTGCTCAACAAATGACAAGGGCGGAGCCTTATACCACGTGATACAGAAGCTGTGCCATGTGATGCTCAGGGAAAAAACAACGGAGAACACGTCAGGGATGACGAGAAAGTGACAGGAGAAAATCCGTCCCGGTCAACCACCCAAACATCAATAACGGGAACCTTATACAGCGCTTCCCTATACATGTCGAACTCCCGCAGGCACAAAGAAATTACGGAGGCTATCACTTATCACCTGACCAAAGATATGGCTCCCATCAACACTGTGCAAAACGAGGGATTTAGGAAAATGATCAACACCCTAGACAAACGCTACACAGTGCCGTCCTGCAACTATTTTTCTATTGTTGCACTACCTGCTCTATACACGCAGTGTCGAGCAACGGTGGAGACGGAATTTCAAGCAGTACAACATTTTGCGGCAACCACAAAATGTGAGGCATTTATTGTTTTTATGTTTATTTATTGTTTTTATGTTCAGTCTCAACTGTTACGAAGTTGATGTGCAGTTATTAAGTGCAATAAATATTTATATTGGAAAAGAAAATCGTGAGAGAATCGTGATCTCAATTCTAAGCAAAAAAATCGTGATTCTCATTTTATGCAAAATCGTGCAGCCCTACTTAGTGCACTGCCTTGATGTTTGTTACCTATGAAGTACAGCAGTGGAAACCAGTACTGTTTTTTTAATGTATTTTTTTTTAAAAAGTGAGCTGCAGCTGTCAAGGTACAGTAAGTGTTAAATGCCTCAATGTTCTAATAGCTGCAATTGCTGTTAATACTGAAAATGTTATTTAATTTTAGAATTGAGATGGAGACCCTTGGGTCTTTTTCTTTTGTTTTATTTATGAAGCACTTTTTTTTATGAGTGAGCTCCGTTATCTGTGCCTTTTAAAAGCACATTGTGTTTAATAAAAAAAGTTGTTAAATTGTTAGTGTTGTTACTTTCATGTTTTCTAACACTTTTAGCTGATTATAATTTACTGGGCAAACAGTTTAGAATTATTTGTAAGTGTATTTCCCACAGTATTTTAAAAATATTAGATTTTAAGTGTTATTTCCCATATTATAAGTTAGAAAATATGAAAAAGTTTGAGTTTATTTCCCACATTGTATGAGTTGCAATATGTAAAATATTTTGAGTGTATTTTCCACCTTAATTAAGTTGAAAGATATTGAACATTTTGAGTTTATTTGTCAGGGTCCTGGGTCTGAGCGACCCAGGATCCCTGGGCAGTCATGGACTGGTGATAGTATATGTATTTTTGGTGTTGCTGCTGCTCTTTTCCATGCTTGTAGATGTGAGTGTGTGTGTGTATGGGTGCAGGTGTGTCTGTATACTGGTTTACAGCCGCCTTCAGGCCTGGTGGGTGTGGCCCTGCTAGGGGACTGGCCACACCCGAAGCTACACACCTGCCGCTGATCAGGGCTCGTCGAGGGAGCTACTTAGGAGAGTCTTGGAGCTCCCACCGACGCGGGATCATTCCATGAGACTCCACGTTAGTCTTCAGTTTAGTTAAGTCTGTGAGTGTATGCCTACTGGAATTAAGTGTCTTGACGGCTGCCTCTGTTATTTCCCCTCAGGAGGAGCGTGGAACACTGGAGGGCAGCAAGCACAGGGTGTGTGGACACTCGAGAGTGGAGAACACGGAGCACGGACTTTTAGAGAAGACACGACACGGGAGTCACGGGAGCTCACGGGGATGTATAATTGTGTGTACAGTTTCCACTGTAAATAAAAAGCACCGTTTGCATCGCAGAGTACCGCGACTGGGTCCTCCTTTCCCCACATCCCCACGGTCTGCCAGCCAGACCTTGACATTATTACTCCCTAATTATAAGTTGAGGAATATCAACATTTATAAGTTAACATTGAGGTAATTTAAGGCAACTGCAACTGTAATTTTTATTTTAGTTAAACTTAAAACTTTTAAAAACGTCACTAAAAAATTGTTGTGTAATCTGTTACACAACAATTTTTGAGTTCTGTGAACTTATTAGGTTTTACAGTCAACGCGAGGAAGGCAGCTGGTCCTGACGGTGTAGCCGGTAGAGTGCTTAAAGCATGTGCAGACCTACTAGCAGAGGTTTTCACCACCATCTTCAAGCTCTCACTGCTACAGTCTGTAGTACCATCCTGCTTTAAGTCATCCACCATCGTTTGTGGACTTCAGCTCTGCCTTCAATACAGTTCAAACCCACAAACTGGTTAATAAACTAAGCAACTTAGGACTCAGCAGCTCACTGTGCAGCTGGATATTGGACTTCCTTAGCAACAGACCCCAGAACGTCAGAATGGGAGCGCACACCTCCTCCACCCTCGTTCTGAACGTAGGTGTCCCACAGGGGTGTGTCCTCAGTCCCGTCTTATACTCACTTTTCACCCATGACTGTTCTCCAATCCACATTATTAACACCATTATAAAATTTGCTGATGACACCACCATCATAGGACTGATCAGCAACAACGATGAATCAGCCTACAGAGAGGAGGTTCAGCATCTGAGGCAATGGTGTGAAAACATCAACCTGCATCTGAACACAGCCAAGACCAAGGAGATGGTAATCGACTTCAGAAGAACAAAGCGATCTGAGCACTCTACCCTCTACATTGGTGGGGAGGAGGTAGAAAGGGTAGAAAGCTTTAAGTTACTCGGAGTCCACATCTCAGCCGACCTTACCTGGTCCACAAACATCTCCCACCAGGTAGGAAAAGCACAACAAAGGCTGTACTTTCTCAGGAAACTGCGTCAGGCCCAGTTACCCCAGAGACTGCTAGTAAACCTCTACCGCTCCACCATCGAGAGCCTTCTGACTTACTGCTGCACACTCTGGTTCAACTGCTGCACCGTGGAGGACAAGAGGAAACTGCAGCGGGTGGTGAGGGCAGCAGAGTGGGCAATCGGCACTTCACTAACTCCCCTCAGAGACATCTATACTGGCAGACTTCAGCGGAAAGCCAGCATCATCATCAAAGACCCCTTGCACCCTGGACACTCACTTTTTTTACCCCTTCCCTCTGGTAAACGCTAGACGTCCATCAAGACGAAGACAAACAGACTCAATAGAAGTTTTTACCCACAGGCTGTCAAACATGCCCTACAACCACCCTGATTGGAGGATAACTGCACTGCCAACACCCATGGACATTACACTTTATTTATAAACTGTATTGTATATGTATACTTTAATGCAACCAACATTCCTACCTCTTTAAACTGTAATTATTATACAACTATTTATTATAGTTGCAAAAGTCTTTGTTTGAAACTACTGCTTGTTCAGACAGTTTGCACTCTGGTTTTGATGCAGCATGCTGCTCTTGTCTTCAATCGTCTGCTCTGAGTTTCAGTCCTATAGATAACAGTAATGTTATGTTTGTTCATACTGCCTGCCGTTGCTGCTGTTACGGAGGTTTTCAGCAGGTGTCGCTGTGGTTCTCTCTCGCCTACGTGTACTTCCTGTTATGAGTGTACGAACGTTCATGTTGGCTGCTAATAAATGCCTGGTATACAGTTACAGCGGACTGATTATTATAAGCAAACCTACATGGTGTCAGAAGTGGGATGTACTACAAAGCCAAGAAGCCAGTCCAAGAAGAAAAGGGGAGCCAGTAAGGATGACAGAAAAAGCAATCTCCGCTCAACATGGCGGACGGATTCCGGTGCCCAGATCCTCTCATCTTTGACAGCAACGTCGCTGAAAACTGGCGTGAGTGCGAATATGACATCTTTATCGCCGCTGCCCACAGTGACAAAAATGCTAAGACTAAAGGCTATATACTCCTCAATCTGGCGGGACCAGAGGCCATTGAAAGAGAGTGATCATTCACGTATGCCCCCGCAGTCATATCAGCTGAAGGCGTAGTAGAAGTCGCCGCAGAATCGCGGGTAGACCCCGCATGTCTAAAGAGAAAGTTCAGGGAGATCTGCAACCCAGAGACCAATGTCATAATGGAAAGGCATAACTTTAACAAAAGACAACAGAAACCTGGTGAAACCATTGAGGCATATGTGAGCACGTTAAAGAACATTGCACTACAAGACGAGCTAATCAGAGACAGATTAGTATGTGGTATAACCAGTGACAGCGTCAGATGTTCCCTACTTAAAGAGATGGAACTCACTCTTGCCAAGTATATGCCAAATAAGCGAGCTCACAGATCAACATAGCAAAGCCCTCTCTACACCAAAGCATATTACATCTGCTAGTGTGGACACTGTATAGATTAAACATGGCAAGTTCAAAAGGAAAACAAATAAACCCCTAATGAACATTCAAAACTGCAGAAACTGTGGAGGTTCGCATCCAGCCAAACGGGAGCAATGTCCTGCTTTCGGACAACAGTGTCACATCTGCAAAAAATACAATCATTACAAAAAACAATGCAGATCAGCAACACCACATCAAGGAGGCAAACAAGTGAACCAAATTTCAGAGGATACTGACCCAGACAGTGATGAGACATTTTGCATTGAGCACCTAACAATGGAGGGCAAGAACAATCACAAAAAAGAAGGATACTGCACAGTCAAAGTTTTTGATAAGGCCCTCAAACTAAAGGTAGACACTGGGGCAAAGTGCAACGTAATCTCATTAGACACTTACAGAAACATCGGCAACAACGAAACCCTACGTAAGTCACAAAAACAGGTAAATCTCGTTGCTTTCGGAGGCACGAAGATCAAGTCCACAGGCACAGTTACTCTCAAGTGCAAGCTAGCTGGACAGTTATATGACATGCAATTCCAAGTTGTAAAGCACGATGTGCAATCCATGATCGGATTAAAGGACAGCGTGCGAATGAAACTGATTAGTTTCAGCAAGGAAGTCTACCATGTTGACACAGATCAGGATGAGACACTGGCACAGAAAGTGTTTCACGAATACGCAGACCTGTTTAAAGATGAAGTCGGTGACTTACCTGTAACCTACTCAATGAAACTCACTCCAAACGTGTCACCTGTCGGCAACCCTCCAAGGCGTGTTCCTGTTCCCATGCAGAAAAGAGTTAAAGAGTAACTCCGAAGAATGCAGGCCTTGGGAGTAATTGAACCAGTGGAGGAGCCCACAGAATGGGTATCCAACATGGTCGCAACACACAAAAAGAATACCAATGATGTTCGCATCTGCATTGATCCAAGGGATCTGAACGAGGCACTAATGCGACCTCACCATCCCATGCGAACTGTGGAGGAAGTAGCTGCTCAGATGTCTGGAGCGACCATCTTCTCAGTTCTGGATGCAAAGAGCTCCTTCTGGCAAATCAAGCTAGATCCTGCCTCATCTCTTCTCACTACATTTGCAACACCTTTCGGCAGATTCAAATTCCTGAGGATGCCTTTTGGCATCAACACTGCTTCTGAAGTCTTCCAGAGAGCCATGGAACAGATACTCATGGGATATCCATGCGCAGTGATTGTGGACGACATCCTAGTGGGAGGCAAAGGAATAGAGGAGCACGACAAAAACTTGAAAAAAGTCCTGGAGTGGGCCAGACAGGTAAAACTTAGACTGAATCCAAAAAAGTGCAAGTTCAGACTTAAAGAAGTGAGCTACGTGGGACACATATTCACTGATGAAGGACTAAAAGCAGATCCAACTAAAATCACCGCAATCAAGGAAATGCCACCACCAGAGGACAAGACGTCTCTCCAACGTTTCCTGGGAATGATCAATTACCTGGGCAAGTTCATCCCAAACTTAAGTGAACTGTCAGCACCACTTCGTCAGTTGCTTCACAAGGATGTGGTGTGGAGCTGGACTCAATATCAGCAGGATGCTTTCAACAAACTTAAAGCGTGCCTCACCAGCCCACCAGTACTACAGTATTATGACATGCACAAACCAGTGACTCTCACATGTGATGCTTCCCAGCATGGTCTAGGAGCTGCATGCCTTCAGGACGACAAACCTGTGGCGTATGCATCAAGAACTTTAACTCCAACAGAGAGAAGGTACGCTCAGATAGAGAAGGAGTTGCTAGCTGTAAATAAATAAAAATAAATAAATAATTATTGTGGGTGATTTTAACATCCATGTAGATGTTAAAAATGACAGCCTCAACATGGCATTTAATCTGTTATTAGACTCAATTGGCTTCTCTCAAACTGTAAAAGAACCCACCCACCACTTTAATCACACTCTAGATCTTGTTTTAACATATGGCATAGAAACTGAACATTTAACAGTGTTTCCTGAAAACCCTCTGCTGTCTGATCATTTCCTGATAACATTTACATTTACAATAATTGATTACACAGCAGTGGAGAGTAGACTTTATCAAAGTAGATGTCTTTCTGAAAGCGCTGTAACTAAGTTTAAGAATATAATCCACCCACTGTTATCATCTTCAATGGCCTGTACCAACATAGAGCAGAGCAGCTATCTGAACGCTACTCCAACAGAGGTCGATTATCTTGTTAATAATTTTACCTCCTCACTACGTGCGACTCTGGATACTGTAGCTCCTGTGAAAACTAAGGTCTCAAATCCAGTACCTGACTCCGTGGTATAATTCTCAAACACGTAGCCTAAAGCAGATGACTCGTAAGCTGGAGAGGAAATGGCGTGTCACAAATTTAGAGGATCATCATTTAGCCTGGAGAAATAGTTTGCTGCTTTATAAGAAAGCCCTCCATAAAGCCAGAACATCTTACTATTCGTCACTGATTGAAGAAAATAAGAACAACCCCAGGTTTCTCTTCAGCACTGTAGCCAGGCTGACAAAAAGTCAGAGCTCTACTGAGCCAACCATCCTTTTAACGTTAACTAGTAATGACTTCATGAACTTCTTCACAAATAAAATTTTAATCATTAGAGAAAAAATTACCAATAATCATCCCACAGATGTAAAATCATCTACAGCTACTTTTAGTACCATCGATGTTAAGTTAGACTCTTTTCTCCAATTGATCTTTCTGAGTTAACTTCAATAATTACTTCCTCCAAACCATCAACGTGTCTTTTAGACCCCATTCCTACAAAACTGCTCAAAGAAGTCCTGCCATTAATTAATTCTTCGAGCTTAAATATGATCAACCTATCTCTAATAATCGGCTATGTACCACAGGCCTTCAAGCTGGCTGTAGTTAAACCTTTACTCAAAAAGCATCTCTAGACCCAGCTGTCTTAGCTAATTATAGGCCAATCTCCAACCTTCCTTTCATATCAAAAATCCTTGAAAGAGTAGTTGTCAAACAGCTAACAGATCATCTGCAGAGGAATGGCTTATCTGAAGAGTTTCAGTCAGGTTTCAGAGCTCATCACAGCACAGAAACAGCTTTAGTGAAGGTTACAAATGATCTTCTTATGGCCTCTGACAGTGGACTCATCTCTGTGCTTGTCCTGCTAGACCTTAGTGCAGCGTTCGATACTGTTGACCATAATATCCTATTAGAGCGATTAGAACATGCTGTAGGTATTACAGGTACTGCACTGCAGTGGTTTGTATCATATCTATCTAATAGACTCCAATTTGTACATGTAAATGGAGAGTCCTCTTCACACACTAAGGTCAATTATGGTGTTCCACAGGGTTCAGTGCTAGGACCAATTCTGTTTACATTATACATGCTTCCCCTAGGCAGTATCATTAGAAGACATAGCATACATTTTCACTGCTATGCAGATGACACGCAGCTATCCATGAAGCCAGGTAACACACACCAATTAGTTAAACTGCAGGAATGCCTTAAAGACACGAAGGGGTCTCCGCAAGAAGTGATGGTGGTTTTTACTTTAGTGCGAACAACTCATATGAATTTCAAAGCTGTTCTAACAGTCCAACACTGGTCTCTCAATCTCCCGTTGGAGAGCCGTGAGCTTTCTATGATGTTATCAAACTTACGCTCCGTGATGTTGTCATTCTTGTGCTCAAAGAGCTGATTCTGAGAACTCACGACCGCAGTGCGCTTCCCAAGATGTGATCCAATTTGCGCTCAAAGGTGTTATTCCGAGCGAGCCCCTCCAGATGTAATCCAGTTTGCACTCAGAGGTCTTGTTCTGAGTATTCACGGCAGCCGTGCGGTTCTCCAAGATCTTATCCGTGCTGCACTCAATGAGCCCATTTGGAGAAACTCACGCCTCGTCCCATCGTTTCAATCCCAGCGGACAGCCTTGTGGGGGTTTGAACAGCCGGTTCCGCTTCCTTAATTCTTCGATAAGCCAGGGCCAAGCCAGCTCCGATCAGCAAGAACCCTGTTATCATGGTTCCGAATAGGTAGATATCTTCAGCACTCAGGCTCACCGGAGCCCAGACTTCTCATTCAGAAGGGGTGTCAATTGGATTCAGAGACCAGTTGATCAAATCCATAATTCCTCTTTTAGGTTTTAGACAACAGACTGTGAGAGAGTGTTCCAGGGAAAAGTAATACAAAAAACACAAGACTAGACAAGGACACAAGAGGCAGGGAAGCTAACGGAGAGGAGAGGAGGAGGAAAAAAAGTGCGACCGCCTTCGTCAAGAGCTGAAGGAGAATTGCTGTCCTTCAATGCACATATTAAACAAATATGTAAGACTGCTTTCTTCCATTTGCGCAACATCTCTAAAGTTAGAAATATCCTGTCTCTTAGTGACGCTGAAAAACTAGTTCATGCATTTATTACTTCCAGGCTGGACTACTGTAATTCATTATTATCAGGATGTCCTAAAAACTCGCTGAAAAGCCTTCAGTTAATCCAAAATGCTGCAGCAAGAGTCCTGACAGGGACTAGAAAGAGAGAGCAGATTTCTCCTGTTTTGGCTTCCCTTCATTGGCTTCCTGTTAAATCCAGAATTGAATTCAAAATCCTGCTACTCACATACAAAGTCTTAAATAATCAGGCCCCATCTTATCTTAATGACCTTGTAGTACCATATCACCCTATTAGAGTACTTCGCTCTCGCACTGCAGGCCTACTTGTTGTTCCTAGGGTATTTAAAAGTAGAATGGGAGGGAGAGCCTTCAGTTTTCAGGCCCCTCTTCTGTGGAACCAGCTTCCAGTTTGGATTCGGAGACAGACACTATCTCTACTTTCAAGATTAGGCTTAAAACTTTCCTTTTGCTAAAGCATATAGTTAGGGCTGGACCAGGTGACCCTGAATCCTCCCTTAGTTATGCTGCAATAGACGTGAGCTGCCGGGATTCCCATGATGCATTGAGTTTTTCCTTTCCAGTCACCTTTCTCACTCACTATGTGTTAATAGACCTCTCTGCATCGAATCATATCTGTTATTAATCTCTGTCTCTCTTCCGCAGCATGTCTTTATCCTGTTTTCCTTCTCTCACCCCAACCGGTCGCAGCAGATGGCCGCCCCTCCCTGAGCCTGGTTCTGCCGGAGGTTTCTTCCTGTTAAAAGGGAGTTTTTCCTTCCCACTGTCACCAAAGTGCTTGCTCATAGGGGGTCATATGATTGTTGGGTTTTTCTCTGTATCTACTGTACAATATAAAGTGCCTTGAGGCGACTTTTGTTGTGATTTGGCGCTATATAAATAAAATTGAATTGAATTGAATTGAATTGAATTGAATTGAACTAGCTGTAGTGTTCGCATGTTACAGGTTTTATGACTACATCTACGGAAAGCCAGTGGTGATTGAAACTGACCACCAGCCTTTAGTCACAATCCAAAACAAACCTTTCCACACAGTTCCAGCACGGCTACAGCGCATGATGCTACGATTACAAAAGTTCAACTTGACTCTTGTATACAAGAAGGGCAAACACCTTTACATCGCAGACACACTCTCTCGCTCACCAACGCTGGATGAGCAACCTCTAAAGGAAGAGGGGCGTGACTTTGAGGTAATGTCGCTTCAGCTCATCTCACCAAGACGCCTACAAGAGTCCTCGAAGGACGCTACTCTATAGACACTTGCTCGTTACGTCCAGCAGGGGTGGCCAAAACAAGTGAGTAGTGTACCTATAGAAATCAAACTATTCTTCAGCTGCCACGATGAGCTAATCATCGACAACAATGTCATTATGAAAGACAACAGACCCATCGTTCCAGCATCACTACACAAAACCTATCTACAGGAACTACACAAGGGACATCCAGGCATAGAGTCTACAAAAAGGAGAGCAAGGGACAGCGTGTTCTGGTTGACAATAAACTCTGACATTGAGAACAAAGTCAAATCATGCAGCATTTGCAACAGTCTAAAGCCTCACCAACAAAAACAACCCCTGAAACTACACCAAATTCCTGATCTTCCCTGGTCCATCACAGGCACAGACATATTCGAATGGGACAACTGCCACTACCTAGTGCTCGTGGATTTGTATTCTGGATGGTTTGAAATAGATAAACTTGAAAACCTAACATCTGCCTCAGTCATTAACAAACTCAAACGCCACTTCTCAGTACATGGGAAACCACAGAAACTGTACTCAGACAATGGCACGCAGTTTACCAGCCAGACCTTTCGTAAGTTTGCCACACACTGGGAGTTTGTATGTGTCACAAGCAGCCCCGAGTTTCCTCAATCAAATGGACTCAGTAAAAGAGCTGTCCGGAGTGCTAAAAGACTCCTTGAAACATCAAAAAGAGATGGAACTGATTTCTATTTGAACCTGTTACATCTACGCAACACGCCACGAGACAACATTCTTGGCTCACCAGCACAGAGGCTGCTATCAAGGCGAACGCGGTCAACCCTTCCTGTGTGGAAAAAATTGCTAACACCAACAGCAAAAGGGACAACCACTATCAAAACTCAACTCACAAAAAAGCGTAAAATTCAGAAACAGCACTACGACAAATCCAGCAAGCCCCTCAGTCCATTAACACCAAACCAGGTGGTGAGATTACAAACACAGAGAGGACATGACAAGATTGGAGTTGTAAGTAAGGTATCTGCTGAACCTCGCTCTTATGTAGTTGAGTCGGAGGGAAAGGAATACAGGCGCAACAGACAACATCTTCTGCCTGTGAGCGAGCCTCAACCCGAAAAGCTCGCTACAACACAAAATGAACTGGACACATCTCGACGAGCGGATGAAACTGAACCCAATAAAGCACAAACCAACAAACATGAAACAATTCAAATTCAACTTGACCCACCACAACTTGGCACAAAACAGTCCGAACAAGTGATCACACCTACAAAATGCCAAGTACGCTCTGATGACAACTTGTACCGAACCAGATCTGGTAGAGTGTCTAAACCAAATAGTAAATATGTGGATTAAATGCACACTGATGCTGTATTTTCTGTTTTGAAATGTGTTGTCTATCATGTTATGATGTTGCATATTTGTTGCATTTATGACAATGATTACCGTGAATTTCATTTGACATTTGAACCTTTATTTTTTTGTGTAATCCATAACCTGATAAGTTCTTCCATTACAGTGGTGTTGTTTGATTTGGGTTTGCCTGAGAAGTGCAAAACTAAAAGAAAAAAAAACTGAAAAGGGTGATGTAGATAACAGTAATGTTATGTTTGTTCATACTGCCTGCTGTTGCTGCTGTTACGGAGGTTTCCAGCAGGTGTCGCTGTGGTTCTCTCTTGCCTATGTGTACTTCCTGTTACGAGTGTACGAACGTTCAAGAGCTCGTGTACACAGTGACAGAGTTTGTCTGAAAAATGAAATGCAAAACAGAATCTTTGAACCGCTACCATATCTCTGTGGCGGGTTTTGTGTGTCCCTAATGATTGGCACATGGACTATTGCCTCTCTGGTGGGGAAGTGCTTCTAACTTCAACTGAGGATACTGTCGGGCTGTGGCAGAAATACTCTGAGGACCTCCTTATTCCCACTGACAAATCTTCTGTACACCAAGCAGAGTCTGGGGTCCATCACTGGGGGGTGAGGACACTGTGGCAGTTAAACAACTCCTTGGTGGCAGGGCCCCTGGGGTAGATGAGGTTGGCCCTGATTTCCTGAAGGCTCTGGATGTTGTAGGGCTTGCTGCCTGCTTGTATTCACCTGGGCTAAGTTGAGCCACTGAACAGGACCTCTTCACTGTGTTTATGAAAAGGCTAAACTAACATTGTGAATTTGTAATATTTACTCTATTCAGGTGTACTTTGTATTGAGGCCTCTTTGCCTGTGAACTCTTTCAGTTGTACAAGATCTGATCCTGATCCCTGTCCACACAAAGCCAGAAGACCCTCTTAAGGAGTTGGACGAGCTGCATGATGTGGTTGAAGACATCAGGAAGAAATGAAAAACGTATGTAAGTTTGAGACAAAAGTCCTTGGAGATTAGTTCCTGTGTCTCCTGTGTGCTGTTATTTAAAGAATACTTTAACACCATAAAACTTTAGAGCGCCACATACAGGCTGTAACAAACATCTGTCAGTGTATTAACTGAGTTCTGCTCTCTGTCTGCATTTTCATTTCTTCTGCAGAACATTATGATTTTGGGGGACTTTAATGCAGATGGACGATACCTCTCCAAGAAGAAGAAGAAGGAAAAGATCCGCATCTGCTCTCCTTCCTACAATTGGCTCATTGACGAGGATGTTGACACCACAGCTAGCAACAAAAATGATAACACCTACGACAGGTGACACACATGATAAAGGCAAAGTTTGCACAAGAGCACCTAGTACTCCAATTACCACTGGGACCACTGTTACTTTCAGCCTCCACATCTTTTCCAGCTCTTCTCTGACCCCTTGGTATTTCTCAAGCTTCTTGTGTTCCTTCTGTGGCTTTTATTGTCATGTCAACCATGTACACGACAGAGTGAAAGACAATGTTCCTCTGAAACCCTGGTGCTACAAATGACAAATAACGGAGGAAGAAACTGTCTCTGTGGCAGCGGCTGGTTTAGTAAACAGCGCTCTGTAGTGCCTGTCTGAAGGCAGCAGTTTGAATAAGTGAGAGCTCAAAAACAGGAAGATACTTGTTCAAATAATTGTATAAATAAATATTAGTGAATATATTATTCTTCATAATATCTGCACAATCACACCACATTTCTCGATATAAGGAACCAAGTCGAGGTAAAGTGGACGGAGTGATGACTTTCTGAGAGAAATCTGCACCACTGAAGCAAAAACCAGGAGAAAGAAACAGACGAACTAATTCATATAGGAAAATATTGATGAGTCACTGATTTATGTGAAACATTTGTCCTTACAGTTTACTTTGTAGGGAACTGAGCAACCACAAAGCCTCTGCAACATGGCCAAAGTCTTTTTTATTTTTCAAGAAGATTCCGTTTTTTTAACAGAGTGCCTCTCACAGGTAACGTCTGGGGGACATGAAGGAATTTCAAACTGAGAGAAAAATAAAGGGATAAAATTATTGGAGCTTCACAATGTAAAGTGTACAGAAAGAAGTTCTTAACTTAACACCACAGCTAGCAACAAAAATGATAACACCTATGACAGGTGACACACATGATAATGACATAGGAGGAAAATAAAGACTCATCTTTATTTGGCCAAGTTTGTGCAAACAGTTGTGCTCTACCTGCACTGTGTATAGTGCTGGCGGAGCGCTGCTGACTTCGACTGAGAAAATTGTCGGGCGGTGGAAGGAATACTTCGAGGACCTCCTTAATCCCACTGACACGTCTTCCGAGGAGGAAGCAGAGTCTGGGGATGACGGGGATGACCCGCCAATTTCCGGGGGCGAGGTCACTGAGGCAGTTAAACAACTCCTTGGTGGCAGAGCCCCTGGTGTTGATGAGGTCCGCCCCGAGTTCCTCAAGGCTCTGGACGTTGTAGGGCTGTCCTGGTTGACACGCCTCTACAATGTTGCGTGGAGATCAGGGGCAGTACCCCTGGACTGGCAGACCAGGGTGGTGGTCCCCATCTTTAAGAAGGGATGTGTGTTCCAACTATAGGGGGATCACACTCCTCAGCCTCCCTGGGAAAGTCTATGCCAGGGTGCTGGAAAGGAAAATTTCGTCCGCTAGTCGAACCTCAGATACAGGAGGAACAATGCGGTTTTCGTCCTGGTCGCCACTGGACCAGCTCTTTATCCTCTCAAGGATACTTGAGGGTGCATGGGAGTTTGCCCAACCAGTCTACATGTGTTTTGTGGACTTGGAGAAGGCATTCGACCGTGTCCCTCGGGGTGCCCTGTGGGAGTGCCCACTCCAGGTCGGGGATGAGCTCCTGCCCCAAGTGGAGGAGTTCAAGTATCTCGGGGTCTTGTTCGCGAGTGATGGGAGAAGGGAGCCGGAGATCGACAGACGGATTGGTGCTGCGGCCGCAGTGATGCGGACGCTGCACCGGGTCTGTCGTGGTGAAGAGGGAGCTGAGTGTAAAAGCGGCTCTCAATTTACCGGTCGATCTACGTCCCTACCCTCACCTATGGCCACGAGCTGTCGGTAGTGACCGAAAGAACGAAATCGCGGATACAAGCGGCGGAAATGAGCTTCCTCCGAAGGGTGGGTGGCCTCTCCCTTAGAGATAGGGTGAGAAGTTCAGCCATCCAGGAGGGGCTCAGAGTAGAGCCGCTGCTCCTCCACATCAAAAGGAGCCAGCTGAGGTGGTTCAGGCATCTGACAAGGATGCCTCCTGGGTGAGTGTTCGGGCATGTCCCACGGGAGGAGGCCCAGGGGCAGACCCAGGACACGCTGGAGAGATTATATCTCTCGGCTGGCCTGGGAACGCCTTGGTGTTCCCCCGGATAAGCTGGAGGAGGTGGATGGGGAGAGGGAGGTCTGGGCTTCTCTGCTTAGGCTGCTGCCCCCGCGACCTGGCTCCGGATAAAGCGGAAGAAGATGGATGGATGGATGGATGGATTGTGCAAACAAACAAGGAATTTGACTCCGGTTCACTTTTCTCTCTTCATGCTGTAAAAGAAATGTGTGTGTGTGTGTATATATATGTACACACACACACATAAAAAAAACTGTGGGTTATTTCAGTGTTCATGAGAGAAACAGCGTGGGGGGAAGAAACTGTCTCTGTGGTGGCAGCATGTTTAGTAAACAGCATCTGTAACGC
The DNA here is from genome assembly GCF_013358895.1 of Oreochromis aureus. Taxonomy (NCBI): domain Eukaryota; kingdom Metazoa; phylum Chordata; class Actinopteri; order Cichliformes; family Cichlidae; genus Oreochromis; species Oreochromis aureus. The sequence goes on along the minus strand of NC_052946.1, from coordinate 36,723,938 downwards.
CTGCCTGAAGGCAGCAGTTTGAACATGTGAGAGCTCAAAAACAGGAAGATACTTGTACAAATAATTATATGAATAAAAATTAGTGAGTATATTATTCTTCATACTATCTGCACTATCACACCACATTTCTCAATATAAGGAAACAAGTCGAGGTAAAGTGACGACTTTCTGAGAGAAATCTGCACCACTGAAGCAAAAACCAGGAGAAAGAAACAGACAAACTAATTCATATAGGAAAATATTCACGAATCACTGATTTATGTCTGTACAGTTTACTTTGTGGGGAAGCACTATTTGTATGATGATTACCACTGGTGGCAGGATGCTTATTTTTGTGAGCTGAGTGACCACAAAGCCTCTGCAACATGGCCAACAGGCCTTTTTTTGTTTTTAAACAGAGTGCCTCTCACAGCTAATGTCTAATGTTAGGGACATGAAGGAATTTCAAACTGAGAGAAAAATAAAGGGATAAAATTATTGGAGCTTCACACTGTAAAGTGTACAGAAAGAAGTTCTTTTTTTTTTATGTGTCTCCTCTTCCTCAAACAGAATTGTTGTGTATGGAGAGACCATGTCAAACGCCATCGTCCCCAACTCGGCCAAGTCTTTCAACTTCCAGCAAGAGTTTAAGCTCACCGATGAGGAGGTGAGACTCACTTTTGTGTTTTTCTGAGCTCAAAGAAATTATTTGACAGTTTTATTTTAAAGGAAAGCATCAGTGTTATCAACTATATTTACTCTGTAAGGCACTCAGCATCAGTGACCATTACCCTGTGGAGGTGGAGCTGAAGACCAGAGCAGGAAGACAGAAAAGGATGGCTGTGCCTGACGGGGCAGAGATGACATCTGGGGAAGAACAGTCTCAGAAGAAAGGTGTCTGAGACAGTTTAATAAAAATTAATTTTATAAAGGAGCAAATACCTCATGAATCTCAGGGCTGATCTCAGTTCAGTTACATTCTAATTAATTATGCAGAGTTGCTGTTTATTTAGGAATCAAAGTGAGGTGACATATCTCATTTTAACTGAAATACACTAACAGTAACAAATTTATACCAAACATGTTCTGCAGTGTTGTATTCTGGGTGCTACTGATAGCAGATTTTATATTTCCTCCTTCTAATATTAAACAACAGGGAAACAGAAGGAGACCAAACCGGCAGGGTCACCAAAGATGGCGGCCAAGCCAGCGGGAGCACAGAAGAAGAACAAAGACAAGCCAGACAGACAACAGAAGAAGAAGAATGTGGGAACAAAAAGGAAGCGAGGGCAGGCATCCAACACGCCAACCAAGAGAAGACGTCAGGATGTTCAATGTTCATGATCTTACTATTAATTTTAATAAGTAGAGTTACTGTAGTTAGAGCTGATAGTATTAAACCGTCAAAGCTTCTGTTTGTTTGACTTATTAGAGATTTAACTGAAAACCACATCAGGTGGTTCACTGTGATACCAAAACACCTTCTGTTAGTCTTTTGTATTCATTGTACTAGATGAATGTATTGCATGGAATTCATTTTCCATGGTAAACTATTTAGATAGGTAGATATTTGAAGTCATAATAAAATATTATTCGTGCACAGAAACAATATTTGAAACATTTTCTTTATTCTGCATTGAGAGCAAAAGCTGACAGAGGCACAGCTTCCTGGAAACACTTACAGTGTGTTTGAAGCAAAGCTTTGTGTAAGAAAACAATATTTGAAACATTTTCTTTATTCTGCATTGAGAGCAAACGCTGACAGAGGCACAGCTTCCACACTTACAGTGTGCTGACGCAAAGCTTTGTTTAAGATTTAACTTTTTTTCCCGTGGAGAATCATCCTGATCCAGTAAAGGTGTTTTGAGATATCCGTATAGACATTGGGGACATCCGGATAGTTACACACTGGTTTGGTTCCAATAAATCTGCCGAAAGAAACAATACCGACAGCCATTTCCTTGCAGACCAGAGGGCCACCAGAATCACCCTGTGAGGATGAAGTATTTATTTTATTCATGTAATAATGTGAATAAATTATGTATAAAGCAATAAACAACCTACTTCCTGACAATATTCTAAAATTGTTTTCTAAAAGGGAACGGGGATACAATTTGAGGGGGGAATTAAATTTAAAACATCCTTGTATCCATACAGCACTAAAAAGTTTTTGCATATCTGTTTGTGGAGTGAAGCTGTGGAACAGATTAAGTAAAGAAATGAAGCAACGTCCAAGCATGGTGCAGTTTAAAAAGCGGTTTAAGGATATGGTTTTTGCAGGGTACAGGGAGGAGGGAGAGCTCTGATAGGGTGTTCTTGTCCAATATTTTCATGTGTGTGCGGGTGCACGGGTATGTTGGTATGGGTATATATATCTGTAGGTTGTGTATCCTTTGAGTTGTTACTGGGGTTATTGAAAATGTGTATATGTGTATATGTATATATATATATTTATGTATGGATAGATAGAAAGATAGATATACATATAATTAATAAATTAAAAAAATACACATAACATATAAAGTAATTGTAATGTGGTATTTCTGTAGTCTATTAATTACTAAATAGTGGAAAGGGGCTGGGATTAAATAAGCCTTTGCTTCTTCCTGCTCCTTTTTGAAAATTTATTTTGTTGTTGTTTTTTTAGTTGTGGTTGCTTTGTTTTCCTTTTGTTTTGCTTTGTTTGTTTGTCTCTTTTTTATTTCTATGTGGTTGTATTTTTTAACATGTTCAAAATAAAGATTCAATTCAATTCAGTTCAATTCAATTCAATACTTAATGTAGGCTGTTCATATATTTCTCAACAACAGACCAGTTAGCAATGAATTTGCAAAGAAAAGACAGAAAAGATACCTGACAGGCTCCTTTAAATGTCTTGTATCCACCTGCACAGATCACACTGGTAGGAAGAATGTTTCTGGGATCATGTTGAGCCCAACCATTCTGGCAGTTTTGTGGGCTGATGACAGACACATTCACCACTCTCAGGTCGTCAACACTTATTCCGTAAGAGTTTATCTTACCCCATCCAGCCACTTGGCACTTCTCATTTTCATTTAATGTCATTTCATGGAGGGGAAGTTGAATGAATTGAATTGTTTTGCTTGGTCGGACAGGTCTAGACAGCTAGAGGCACAGAATTAAAGAGTAAAGATTAAAAATAAGTGAAAACCATGTAACAGCGTTACAGAACATTTATCTTTTTTTTTTAAGTAAGCACTTTTTACCTCAACTAGAAATGTGTTTTTCAATCAGCATATTGTAAATTCAAACACTCCAAAATATAAAACTTCCAGTGTGATGTGAGAAAACAAAAATGATAAACCTTACTTTTAAAAGCATGATGTCGTATCCACGGTTAACATCCTGATAATATGGGTGTTTGTATTTCCCGGCAATCTCTATCACGTCGTTATCAGTGTTCCTAATCCTCTTCAGATTGTGGTTACCAAGAACTACGTGTGTAGGATACCTGAATAAAATATAATTCTGAGATCATCAGTAGATTTTCTTTTTCATTTTCTTTTTCATTACATTATACCCCAGTAAACTTACTGCGCAGGACCCCAGGATATATATGTGCATGATATATACATATCCTCAGAGGAATGATTACTTACCAGTCATAACAGTGTGCAGCAGTCATTACAAAGTTCTCAGACACAAGAAATCCTCCACAAATATGGTTGCCTCTGTAATCCTGCACTGATGCCATATACAGCATTTCGTTGTCTGGGGCTTTTTCCCCATTTATAATTTCACTTCCGAGGACTAATGGCATTGGGAGGAAACAAAATTAATTAAAAATATTAATATTCTACATGCAGGCTGGAGAAGAGTATTCATGGTGCAACTTACCATTTTGCCCGAGGAATGTCAGCGCATGAATCACCGCAAATTGTTGCAGAGCAAACATCTCGGTGGTGAAATGCTCAATCTGTTACCTTGAGACCGACAGGTCAGTCCTTTTAAGCAGTTTGTAGCGACTAACATCTGACTTCTAACCACTTCCTGTAAGAAGTGTGGTTTTGAAACTTTCCACAGCAAATACTTCACTACTCCTATCGATCACCATCTGTTATATGTGCACCTCTTACTGAGGAAGGCTCTCTTTCTTTTCCTATGGGTGGACAAGGTGCTTTAGCTTGGAACTAGAAAAACCAAACCAAATCAAAGCGCAGGGTTTAAATAGATACTTCAAGATTTTCACATTTGTTTTGTTTTCTTTTGTTTTTCTTTCTTTTTTTTATCAAGAGCCATGTTTACAGAGCTGTGATCTTGGAGAAAGAGTAAACACATAAAGTGATATTGATATTTCTTTTGTTAATATGACATTAACAATACCAGAGAAAGGATAAGGTGAGTTGTACGTTGGCCAAACACTATCATAATGTAAAGATCATTATTATCCTTCAAATTATTTTAATTCTATGACTGAGTTACTTATTAATACAGAAATGCTCATTTTATTATTTGCAGGAAATATAAAATAACCATAAATTATGAAGACAAAAAGACATTCACCATCCACAACTATCAGGTCATCAACTATTCTACTATAAGAATTGTACACTTTTTACAATTCCAAGAAGCATGAACATCAGTATTTGGTATGAGAAACTTAAATGTTTCACTGGCTTAAGCCAAGCTTTCTTGTTTCTTTACATGGTCTTCGGGAATGGTTCTGCAGGTTTTTTGAAGGGCATTCAAAGCTCTTCTTTGGATGTTTCTGCCTTTTGTTCTATTCTCTGTCAAGTTGATTCCACACTGCTTCAGTAAAGTCAAAGTCCAGGTTCTGGGGAGTCTAATCCATGGCTGACAGTGTTCCACTTTGTGCTTTTCTATCCAGGTATGCCTTTAGTTCACTGGCGGTGTGTTTAGGATCATTGGGAAACTGATAAATGAAGATATTGCCAATCAGATGCTTTCCAGGTGGTACTGCATAATGAATGAAAACCCCACTGGCTGAAATGCACCACCATTTCTTATGGATGACTGCAGACACTCACTGTTTACCTCTCTCCTGACTTCCTCTGTCTATATTGAGGATGGTCAAAGGAGTTTGCAAAGAAAAGCGTCTGGACTTCTTTAAGTTGCTTGAAAACATTTCACCTCTCATCCGAGAAGCTTCTTCAGTTCTAAGGTCAAATGGCCGAGAGTCCCAGATTTAAACCCAGTGGGAGAATCCCCCCAAGGAGGGGTAAAGGACCCCCTGGTGATCCTATGTAGCCGGTGTATCAGAGAAACTCAGGAGAGTTTTCTCCAAGCACGACATCCCAGTGTACTTCAGACCCAGCAATACACTCAGACACAAACTGGTTCACCCGAAAGACAAAACTCCGAAACACAGACTTAACAACGTGGTGTATGCTGTACAGTGCAGCGAGGAATGCCCGGACCTCTACATTGGAGAGACCAAACAGCCACTTCACAAGCGTATGGCACAACATAGAAGAGCCACCTCCACAGGACAAGACTCAGCAGTCCATCTGCATCTAAAGGATAAAGGACACTCTTTCGAGGATGCCAATGTTCACATATTGGACAGAGAGGACAGATGGTTTGAAAGAGGAGTGAAAGAGGCCATCTATGTCCACTGTGAGCGACCATCTTTGAACAGAGGCGGTGGTTTCACGACACCAACTGTCTGCCATCTATAATCCAGTTTTGAGTTCCCTCCCCAGACGCCTTAACGCCCACTCACATCCTGGGCCATCTGACCTCAGGAAATCACATGACAAGGTGGGGCCAGGTTTCACAATGAGCTCACCCGAAACCCTGGCTGATTAGGTCCCACACCGCTTTCACACCTTGGCGCATGTGATTAGAGGATCACCAGGGGTCCTTTGTCCCTCCTTGGGGGATTCTCCCACTGGGTTTAAATCTGGGACTCTCGGCCATTTGACCTTAGAACTGAAGAAGCTTCTCGGATGAGAGGTGAAACGTCTTCAAGCAACTTAAAGAAGTCCAGACGCTTTTCTTTGCAAACTCCTTTGACTACGATGACCTGGATGACTGAGAACCTTCACAGATATATTGAGGATGATTTAAATGAAGATTTCAAATTTGGATTCATGACTCCATCAGACTTGTTCCCACTGATATCAGTGACATTTGGTCCTTAGATGGACTGCTTAATCTTGTCTCAGCTTATTGAATTGACAAGAAATAGGAAACAGTAAATTTGGATTTTAGGTTATCTATGTCATGTGGCAATCACAGATATGCTGAAGAATGTTTCCGTTCCAGAATGTTTTCAGTTTTTGATGCTGAAATGACCATCTCCATCTTGTTGCAAATTTTCTTTCTAAAATCTGTTTGTTGTATTCAGAGCACCGCTTATTTGGTGTTTGTGGGCAGCGTTGTCCTGGTTTCATGCTTCATCCAAAAGAAATTTTCAACCCAATTTCAGTATGGTATTAACCCTCATGTTGTGTTCATTTCACATTAAACAGTTTTGTGTTCCCAGTCAAAAATTACCATGCCATTAAGACTCACCATAAACACTAAAAATACACTACAAACTAAACTAATATGTAAGACTGCTTTCTTCCATTTGCGCAATATCTCTAAAGTTAGAAATATCCTGTCTCTTAGTGACGCTGAAAAACTAGTTCATGCATTTATTACTTCCAGGCTGGACTACTGTAATTCATTATTATCAGGATGTCCTAAAAACTCGCTGAAAAGCCTTCAGCTAATCCAAAATGCTGCAGCAAGGGTACTGACAGGGACTAGAAAGAGGGAGCATATTTCTCCTGTTTTGGCTTCCCTTCATTGGCTTCCTGTTAAATCCAGAATTGAATTCAAAATCCTGCTCCTCACATACAAGGTCTTAAATATCCATCTTATCTTAATGACCTTGTAGTACCATATCACCCTATTAGAGCACTTCGCTCTCGCACTGCAGGCTTACTTGTTGTTCTTAGAGTATTTAAAAGTAGAATGGGAGGCAGAGCCTTCAGTTTTCAGGCCCCTCTTCTGTGGAACCAGCTTCCAGTTTGGATTCGGGAGACAGACACTATCTCTACTTTCAAGATTAGGCTTCAAACTTTCCTTTTTGCTAAAGTATATAGTTAGGGCTGGACCAGGTGACCCTGAATCCTCCCTTAGTTATGCTGCAATAGGCATAGGGAGTTTTTCCTTTCCAGTCACCTTTCTCACTCACTATGTGTTAACAGACCTCTCTGCATCGAATCATATCTGTTATTAATCTCTGTCTCTCTTCCACAGCATGTCTTTATCCTGTCTTCCTTCTCTCACCCCAACCGTCGCAGCAGATGGCCCCGCCCTCCCTGAGCCTGGTTCTGCCGGAGGTTTCTTCCTGTTAAAAGGGAGTTTTTCCTTCCCACTGTCGCCAAAGTGCTTGCTCGTAGGGGGTCATATGATTGTTGGGTTTTTTCTCTGTATGTATTATAGTAGGGTCTACCTTACAATATAAAACGCCTTGAGGCGACTGTTGTTGTGATTTGGCGCTATATAAATAAAATTGAATTGAATTGAATTGAATAATAGATATATTTCACTAATTGTTGTGTTTGATGTTTTTATCAAATGAAGCTCTTGTGAACATGACAATTGTTGAACTTCTGTTTGTTATTTATGGTCTGTATGTGTCATTGGTCTGAGTTTGGATTATTTTGACTACAAGAATTAATCAGATGAAACATAGTATACTTTTTTTTACAAACTACTTTGGGTCAAAGTTGCTAAAGTTACTATAGAGGCTCTAGTAGGCAAAAGTTTCCATAGTAGTTGCCAGGGAATTAAAGGTGTGTGTGTGTGTGTGTGTGTGTGTGTGTGTGTGTGTGTGTGTGTGTGTTTGTGCGTGTGTGTATGTATGTTTGTGTATATATGTTTATGTGTGAGGCCACAAGCATGCATGATTGCATGCGAGCGTATGTCCATCTGACAAAAGGTGATGTGCCTAAACTGAGTTATTTCTTTTTTTTCTAAAACCAGGTTTCCTGTTTTCTATTTGATGTAATCAGAGGTCTACCCATTTGGTGGTTGTGGGCAGCATTTTCTGGTTTCTTGTTTTGTGCTAAAAAGAACTTCAACACAATTCCAATATCAACTGAAACTTTAAATCCTTAAAGTGTGGGTCATGCACAGTAGCTATCTTGAGCCACTGATGGTTGAGTGTAGCTACACATTGGGATAGGTCCTTTGTGAAGGCAGTCTTAAATTTCACCATGTAGTTTGAGTCATCATCGGAGACCTCCATGGCGTGATGCAGGTGGCAGGAAGCAGGAAAACCACTGAACATGAGAGATATGTCTCACCTCCAAGAAGCTCAGTCACAAATCTGTAGTAGACAGTTCAAGAAAGGAATTATTAATCTACACAATAACTTTCAACTATAGAGCTTTTTGAAGAAACAGTAAAATTGTTTTATTTACCTGCACGGCTAAAGGACAGTTGCCAGCTTTTGGAGTTTTACCAGCTCTGATGGAGTTAAAATGACTTGCTTGTGCTTTTGTTTGTCTAAAGCAGCAAAAACAGCTCCTTCTGTTGCCCCAGTCTTGTTTGCTCTTGGTGTGGTTCCTCCATATTAGCAGGGCTGACTGTAATGCATCTAATTTTGCTTGCTTTTCAGTGTCATAAAGCTGAATTTTACTTGAAATAGTCTTTCGGCACAGCAGTTGGAAAGCTGAATCACCTGACTCTAACTGTAGCAGATTTTCTAACCCCCTATCTTCTACCAGTGATAGTGGTCTACAGTCCAGAGCAATCCATTTTTCACGAGAATTTGTAAGTTTGTCCAATGTTGACTTACAAATTTCCCTCTCTCCCCTGCGGCCGGTTTATCCTCCAAGCTCGGGTCCTCTACCAGAGGCCTGGGAGCTTGAGGGTCCTGCGCAGTATCTTAGCTGTTCCTAGGACTGCGCTTTTCTGGACAGAGATCTCCGATGTTGTTCCCGGGATCTGCTGGAGCCACTCGTCTAGCTTAGGAGTCACCGCACCTAGTGGTCCGATTACCACGGGGACCACTGTTACCTTCACCCTCCACATCTTCTCCAGCTCTTCTCTGAGCCCTTGGTATTTCTCCAGCTTCTCGTGTTCCTTCTTTCTGATGTTGCTGTCATTTGGAACCTCTACATCGATCACTACGGCCGTCTTCTTCTGTTTGTCTACCACCACTATGTCCGGTTGGTTAGCCACCACCATTTTGTCCGTCTGTATCTGGAAGTCCCACAGGATCTTAGCTCGGTCATTCTCCACCACCCTTGGGGGCGTCTCCCATTTTGACCTCAGGACTTCCAGGTTATACTCGGCACAGATGTTCCTGTACACTATGCCGGCCACTTGGTTATGGCGTTCCATGTATGCCCTGCCTGCTAGCATTTTGCACCCTGCTGTTATGTGCTGGATTGTCTCAGGGGCATCTTTACACAGCCTGCACCTGGGGTCTTGCCTGGTGTGATAGACCCCAGCCTCTATGGATCTTGTGCTCAGAGCTTGTTCCTGTGCTGCCATGATTAGTGCCTCTGTGCTGTCTTTCAGTCCAGCTTTGTCCAACCACTGGTAGGATTTCTGGATGTCAGCCACCTCCTCTATCTGCCGGTGGTACATACCGTGCAGGAGCCTGTCCTTCCTTCCTTTCTTCTCTTTCTTGGGTTTGTGCTGACTGGTCGGTTGGGCCATCTTCCTGATGTATTCATGGATGTTGCCTCACACGCTGCTACTCTCTTTTATTCAATTGCACAATGCTATGTCACTTCACCTGCACTAGTGTGACCAACCGTCCTCTTTTCCCCGGACATGTCCACTTTTCATGTTCTGTCCGGGGCGTCCGGGGGGATTTTCGAGATTGATAAAAATGTCCGGGTTTTCCTATATTCCGACAGAGGACCCGTGTGTGTGACGTCATCCCCGAACTGCAGCTTTGTGAGCGCTTGTTCTGCGCTCACAGACAGGACAGACAGCACGCAGCAACGCACCTAATGATGTTTAAAAGATCTCAAAGCGCAAGTGCATCTTTTCAGGTGAACTCCAAAAGAAATTTCCCTACGTACTGACCATAGCTGGACAGGCCATCGGGCAAACCGGGCATTTGCCCGGCGGGCCGATGGTGATTTTTCATTTTTACAGGCCGATGGTTTTGTTGTTGTTGTTTTTGTAACGGTATAAACAATGAAAGGTGGTGGAGGATTGGCCAGATGCTGGCCGATGTGTAAAAATAACTCAGTTGTTTGGTGCTGGCTATGGCGGACCTTCCACAGAGGCCAGCAGGTGAATGAGGGAAAGGGGAGGCAGGAGGAGGAGAGACCCGAGGCGGCCGCCGGTCCGAGTGTCAGGTGAACTGAACTTCAGGTAAGAAGTTATGACCTTTGGAAAGACAAACCCCCACGTATCAGCTTAAAAACATTACAAAGGACCAAGGATAAAGGAGGATTAGATCTGCCTAACTTTAATCACTATTTTTTAGCCAACAGGCTTCAGTTCATCTCTAGATGGTTTAAACACAGCTTCTTAGATGAGCCCTGGCTAGATGTAGAACAGGCACTATGTAATAATCTAGAAATTTCAGACCTACTATTTATCAGCTCAAACATCAAAAGACATGAATGCTTTAAAAGCATCAACATCAGCTCTTCTCTGACAGCATGGTGGGAGTTTCTAAAAATGACAGCGTCCTCATTAATCCCATGCAAGCGTACACCTATCTGGAATAACCCTGACATATCACAAAACAATAATATGATTAATTTTCCAGAATGGAGTTGTAAAGGAATTAAATACTTAGAACATATATTAGAGGGAACAGAATTTATTCCATTTGACAGACTAGTTACACAATATGGGATCAACAAGAAAAGATTTTTAGAATATCAACAAATTAAATCCATAGTAAAAAGAGATTTAACCTCAGTCAAGCTGAATTACAAACACCACCAAGTGCGGTACACTTTCTTACTCTTAAATCCCCAAATTATTATCTAAAATATACAGAACACTTTCTAAAATAGATGAATCAATATCCCTTCCTATTGCAAAGTGGGAAGCAGATTTATCAGTAAGCTTAGACCAAAACTTCTGGTCTCAGGTATGCTTAAAAACCTTTAAATTGATTAAAAATCCCAGTCTGCAATTAATACAATACAAAATACTACATAGAGTGCACTATACAGGTCATCGGATGTTCAAGATGGGCTTTACATCTTCCAACAACTGCTCACACTGTCAAGGCAATACACCAGACAATTACATCCACGCCCTTTAGTTCTGTCCACCAGTGCAGAAGTTTTGGCGTGAGATATGTGAACTTATCAAAGTGTCTGAAATGTAACATTCCAGCCTCCCCTTTAGTATGCTTGCTGAGCAACTTGGATGAGGTCACTGCAGAAATAAACACAGCCCACATTGTTTTTACAGCCCTATGCATTGCCAAGAAAACGGTCCTCCTTAACTGGAAAAATAAAAATAATCTTAATTCTAATCAATATAAAAACCATCTAATAGATCACATTAGTCTTGATACAGCCTCTGCCACCACATTTGATCAATCCCTTTGGGCTCCTTTGATCGGCTTCATCACCTAGTGGGGTGGGGGTCATGGTTTGGTCCTGCCTTCGCTATTGTGGTTGATGTGGAGGTTGGGATGGGCTTAGGGCGCCAGGAGAACCCCTAGAGACGTTATCCCTGGAGGCACAACCCGGGGTTGTGGTCATAACCTGGTGAGTGGCTCTGGTCGCTCTTAGAGGGTGTTCTCCTCGTGGCTGCGTGCAGCGGGCTGGGGATGGTCTGTACTGGCGGACGTGGGTTACTGGCCTGGTAGCCTGGCTGCCCCTGAGTGGATCCGGGGCAGGCGGGGGCTTGGGGTTCGGGGTGCTTGTCTCCGTGATGGGGCTCTGGCTGGGCCTTGGGGGCTTCGGTCCTCGTCGGTGTGTCGCCGAGGTTGTGGGCGGTGGGTGCAGGGGCTCAGCCCTGGCGCAGGGGCCTCTGGTGCATCGACCTAACTGGGGACTCTTCAACTGGCAGGAGGTTGTTCCATCCTTGCAGAAGTCCACTCTGCAGGTGGGGAGAGACACAGGAGAGGTGGAGAATAAACCTAACCTGGGTGTCTGTTGTCTTGTGTAGTCTGGAGATGATTGAATGTTGGGGTGGGTATAGTTTCCTCTGCGGTGGGGTGGGGTGGGCTTCCCAGGTCCTGTGGGGCTTAGCGGTGCTGCTGCCATGGGCCCCGATCGGGATGGGCCTGGGCTCCCTTGCCTTGGTGGGTACTAGAGGACGGGGGTGCCTACTGGGGTCAGCCGGGAGCTGGCCCTAAGGAGGGCATCTTGCCCCTCCCTTCTTTCCTCCCCATCCCGGCTGCCTCCCTCTTCCCGCTCCACCACACCCACCCACACAGGTAGGGCCTTGGGGTGCGGGTGTGTCACCAGGGTGCAGGGAGGCATTCCCCCCCTCTGTCCCCTTCTGGCCACCTGTGCCTCAATTTTATTTCACAACTTAGACATCCACATTATTCACACTCTCATAACACACACACATATATATATATATATATATATATATATATATATATATATATATATATATATGTAGGGCCTTGAGGGTGATCACGTTAACGGCGTCCAGAGGGCGGTCTGTGTATTCAACCCTACCTCTGGCGCCGGTACCCACCTCTCAATTTCAAATCCATGTAGACATTGAGGGTTCTCGGGAGGGGCAGTGCTAACACCTGCTGCTCTCTGGCAGCAGCACCATGCCCTCCCTTGTTTTAAATGCACTTTAGAACAACACGCAGCAACACTACACATGAGCGGGAGGAGGGAGGTATGGGGTCTTCACACACCCCGTTCTCTACTAGCCATCGGGCGGGGGCTGGGAGGAGGTGTTGGCTGTCCGATTGGCCTCCCTGCTGCTGCGGAGCCTGGGCGGTCTGCTTGCCTCCACCCGGGGAAAGGGTCACATCTCTTGGGTCTGGTGCCGTTTCCCCTCTGGGGCGAGGGTACCTGGACCCAGGGCATAGAGTATGTTTGGGGAGTATGATTGTGTGTACATGTCTATATATGTCTATCCCTACGTTGGGTGAGTGCTGAGTGTTTGTATATGTGTGCATGAGGGTGGGAAAGCATGTTTATGTCTGTATGTGCCTGTTTGTCTGTGTCTATATGTCAGGTCTGGTCTTAGACTCCACCTCCTGGGTACTCCCAGGCCCTCCAAGTGTGGAGGCTATCTCCCCTCACCACACTCCCTGCTGGTAGCTGATGCCCTCAGGGGTTGGTGCATTGGTGGTTCTTGGTGTCCGGGGCTGGGCGCTCAGGTATGCACCGGCTCACTCCCGGTGGCTACTTGGCGGGGCCCGATGCCTGTCGCTCGGTCAGGCCTCTTCCGGGGCAAAGGGGGCCCTCGGGCCTCCGGCCTCGGGGCCTGCAACTCGGTTCACTCTGGCACAGCTGGCTGCCGGCAGAGCCGGCGGGCACGCCCGGTGCAGCCCCTCTGGCTTCTGCTCCGTGGCTACTGGGTGACCCCTCGTCTGGGGATCTCCTCAGCCCTTCCCAGGAAGGTGGCACGGATGCCCCTCCGGTGGTACTCCTTGGGCTCTCGCACTCTGGGTCCTCTGGATGTCTGGAGCCTGGATCTCCTCCATGCCTGCTTCATGCCCTGGGGGACGGGGCTATGGGCCTCCACACCCTCTAGCAGACCGTTACATGGGAAAACCTTTTGTATACAAGCGTTGATCCACACAGGTGTGCACACGGGTGTTCACTGTTCGTGAGACATAAACTACACCTTTCTTAGCTGCTACTTCAAAGCACATTGTGCGCTGTCTGTCCTGCGTGCTGCACAACAACTTTCAATATTTAGTATTTACTGCTGTTCACACTCAGCTAGATTAACGTGATGGTGTTGTGTTTAGTATGTTGCTTTGTTTTTGTTTGGTTTTTTTTGCTTGTCTTCTCTTTTTTTTCTCTCAACAGGTGATCCAGGAGATTTTTTTTTTTTTCTTTCTCTTTGTCTTTGTAAGTGCCCTTTCTCACTGTCCCTTTTCCTTCTGTTTTCTTTTCCTTCCTCTCTTTCTTTCTCCCTTTCCTATCCCCCAGTCATGTCTGTCCCATCTGTAACAACTGAAAATAAAATAAATAATAACAACAAAGTTTGATCAAATGGACCAATACGGCAATGCCATGATGATCCATTTGGCAAAATAAATCCATTTGGTATCCTTGTTGGTCTTCAGACAACAATTCTGACTAAAAGAACCAAATGGGACAGACACAAAAAAAAAAAAAAAAAAAAGAAGTTATGACCTGCAGTCTATCTGGGTCAGATATAAACCAAGTTTAGGTGGAGTTTATTTTCGTTGTGCTGACATTTTACAGTCAGTTACATTAACTCGTACTGCGTACTAGCTAGCATGACGGACTTTCTATACAGCTGGGTGGGTGCTATGAAGTTACTGATATTGATATGATATCGGTTTGGATGTGTGGTGAGAGGGAAACATGAAGATGCAACCAGGAGATGTCCTTACTGAATCATCAGAGCTGAACAGGTGATGGAGAAACAGGGTTACCTTTAAGGTGGCATGAATGAGTTGAAAGGAAGTTATGAACTGTTTCTGAGAGACAAATAACACCAGGATCCTTTTCTATGTAGCTAACAGCTGGTTACTGTGCAGGGGCGGGTCTAGCAAAGTTCTGCCAGGGGGCCAGGTAGGGCATTAACAGGGAAAGGGGGGCACAAAGAAATATTTTTCTTTCTTATTGTCATTTAAAATATCTAGCTTTAATAAATGATTATCTGAATCTTACAACCAAAGTTTTCATCTGATCTAAAATGTATAGAAATCATACATATACCAATAAGACAGTGTACATCACTGTCACAAGAGCATTTGTTTTCATTCAAAGGCTTTATGGCTTTTCCTATAATACCTGGTGGGACGGTCTCTAGTCAAAATGCCCTGGTCAATTTTTTGTGCCAGTCCAGCCTTCATACCGACCCAGTACTGGTAATTTTTTTTTTTTATGCAGATGAGGCATTATTTCTGTACCATTATTTAATTCCAGAGGTTTTTAAGTTTTGGGGTTTTTTTGCACTTGTTGACTTGTAAAAGCCTATATGACATATTTTATTTCACAATTCATTAACCGCACAGAGAAGGCATCATTTAAATATGTTTCTTTAAGCAAGTTCTTCATGACTGAGCTAAGTGTCCTCTTTTTTGGAAATCAAAATATGGTCACCCTACCTGCACTGCTAGTCATAGGCCTTCTTCTAATCAATCCAGGGAGTGCACAGGTTGGCCACCCTAGCCTTGCAGTCTCAAGCAACTGCTTGGCCTACCAGTAGCTGGTGTTTTGCTCCTCTGGTATTCTTGCCAATTCCTTTTTGTGTCCTGCTCATGTATTGAGCCATGTGCCTAATTATCTTAGCCGCTTTGATGCCCGACAGGAGCTTCCATGTGGTACTGAGGCAGTTTTTGGCCGGTAGTTGGATGTGACCGGTCCCTTCTGGGGTCCACTAGCCACCAAGCGTTGCTGTTATGGATTGTGTCCTTCTCCCACATGCTCTTCCAGTATTGCTCCGTCTCCAGCCTTGGTGGTGCTGTTCTCATATTGTTCCTTTGCCACTGAGAGTACACCTTTGCTGGTTCTGTGAAGAACAGCTGGTTAATTCTCCTCCTGCCTCCTCTACCTCTTCAAGCGGCTGGCCAAGGCTGTGAGTCTTTGCTTTGCAGTTTCCAGGCCTCAGGTATGGACAGATTGCTGTACTTCTTAGGCACCTTCTCCATTGCACCTTTCTGCAGCTCCAATAGTTGGCTAATCTGCCTCCGTGCATGGAGGGTACTGCTCCTTGTGGCAGTTCAACTTGTAGCCAAGCATCTCACTGATCACACTTTTTTGCTTACTACATCATTCAATATGTGTTCAGTCATAGTGATACCTTCCATGAGAATCTACAAAATAAGTAAATAAAGTATATAAATAGTAAATAAATAGTAAATAAAGCAAATAAAAGTAAATAAAGAGTTACCATTAAATAGGAGGGTGTGTCCAATCTATTGACTTTTGGTAGTGTATATATTTGTTTGTGTGTGTGTGTGTGTGTGTGTGTGTGTGTGTGTGTGTGTGTGTGTGTGTGTTCTTATTTCCCCTTCTAGATATCACAATACAAAGGCACCTCAAAAGCTGATATATCCTTCTCTCAGCTTTCACCTTCCTGCTCTGATGTTTGGCCTTCTCATTACAGCGGGATGCAAAAGTTTGGGCAACCTTGTTAAAAGTCATTATTTCCCTGTATAAATCGTTGGTTGTTACAATAAAAAATGTCAGTTAAATATATCATATAGGAGACACACACAGTGATATTTGAGAAGTGAAATGAAGTTTATTGGATTTACAGAAACTGTGCAATAATTGTTTAAACAAAATCAGGCAGGTGCATAAATTTGGGCACCACAAAAAAA
This sequence comes from Oreochromis aureus, assembly GCF_013358895.1. Lineage (NCBI taxonomy): Eukaryota > Metazoa > Chordata > Actinopteri > Cichliformes > Cichlidae > Oreochromis > Oreochromis aureus. The sequence goes on along the minus strand of NC_052946.1, from coordinate 36,707,539 downwards.
GAAATGAAATCAATATTTAGTAGATCCGCCTTTTGCAGAAATTACAGCCTCTAAATGCTTCCTGTAGCTTCCAATGAGAGTCTGGATTGTGGTTGAAGGTATTTTGGACCATTCCTCTTTACAAAACATCTCTAGTTCATTCAGGTTTGATGACTTCCGAGCATGGACAGCTCTCTTTAACTCACACCACAGATTTTCAATAATATTCAGGTCTGGAGACTGAGATGGCCATTCCAGAACGTTGTACTTGTTCCTCTGCATGAATGCCTTAGTGGATTTTGAGCAGTGTTTCGGGTCGTTGTCTTGTTGAAAGATCCAGCCCCGGCGCAGCTTTAGCTTTGTCACTGATTCCTGGACATTGGTCTCCAGAATCTGCTGATACTGAGTGGAATCCATGTGTCCCTCAACTTTGACAAGATTCCCAGTCTCTGCACTGGCCACACAGCCCCACAGCATGATGGAACCACCACCATATTTTACTGTAGGTAGCAGGTGTTTTTCTTGGAATACTGTGTTCTTTTTCCTCCATGCATAACGCCCCTTGTTATGCCCAAATAACTCAATTTTAGTTTCATCAATCCACGGCACCTTATTCCAGAATGAAGCTGGCTTGTCCAAATGTGCTTTAGCGGCTCTGTTTGTGCTGTGGGCGGAGAAAAACTTCCTTTGCATCACTCTACGCATACAGCATCTCCTTGTGTAAAGTGCGCCCGAATGGTTGAACGATGCACAGTGACTCCATCTGCTGCAAGATGATGTTGTAGGTCTTTGGTGCTGGTCTGTGGGTTGACTCTGACTGTTCTCAACATTCGTCGCTTCTGTCTATCCGAGATTTTTCTTGGTCTGCCACTTCGAGCCTTAACTTGAACTGAGCCTGTGGTCTTCCATTGTCTCAATATGTTCCTAACTGTGGAAACAGACAGCTTAAACCTCTGAGACACCTTTCTGTATCCTTCCCCTAAACCAGGGGTGGCCAACCCGCGGCTCTCGAGCCGCATGCGGCTCTTTGCCTGGTTTCATGCAGCTCTTACGCTCATATCAAAGTTTGTGTTTGTGTTTTGGGTTTTTTTGTGTTGTTGTTTTAAAATTTATGCGTTAAGCTTCGCTTGAGTTCAATACGGTATTTTCATCAAATGCGCATGTGTGTGAGATGAAAATACATAAAGTTTCCCAGTAGGAGCAAGTTCGCCCTTAAAATGGCAGGGAAAATGCACAGCAAAAAAAAAAATATGAAGATGAACACAGGACGTTTTTAACAGAGTGGGAGAGTTATATTTTTTGTTGAACGCAATGGCAAGCCATTCTGCCTTATATGTCAGACGTCATTAGCGCATTTCAAAGCTTCAAATCTTCAGCGCCACTTCAGCTCACTCCATGCTAACATCGACCACGAATTTCCAAAAGGGACTGAACTTCGCAAGCACGAGTTGGCCACTTTGAAAAGTCAGGCAGAAAAGCAGACACAGTTTTTCCAAAAATTTATGAAGCGGTCAGAGACCATAACGCTCGCATCCTATCAGCTGGCTTGGAACATTGCACGGGCTAAAAAGCCATACAATGAAGGGGAGTTCGTTAAAAAATGCCTCAGTGACGTTGTTCAAATCTTGTCTCCTGAAAACGACAAATTAAATCGCATGGTATCAGACGTCCAACTGTCCCGCCACACTGTTGAACACAGAATATCGGACATTAACACGGCTATTGAATCACAGTTGCACTCTGACCTTCAAGCATGTGAGTATTTTAGTGTCGCATTGGATGAGAGACAAGCCTCAGATGGCAATATTTGCACGGTCTGTGTCAAACGATTGTGTGATCAAAGAAGAACTCCTGGATATTGTGCCATTAAAAGACAGAACCCGTGGCATAGATGTGAAAGAAACCATGATGGCTGCATTTGAAAAAGCAAATCTGCCCATAACGAAATTAACTGCAATAGCCACGGATGGAGCACCAGCCATGATGGGATCTGTGAACGGGCTTGTGGGGCTGTGCAAAGCTGACCAAACTATTCCTGACTTTTGGAATTTCCACTGCATCATCCACATGGAGCAACTCGTGTCTAAATCATTGAATTTAGATAACGTCATGAAGCCTGTGATGGAAATCGTCAACTATATCCGCACACATGCGCTTAACCACAGGCTGGACCAAGGGCTTCTAGGTGACCTGCCGCTGCACTGCACTGTGAAGTGGCTGTCAAAAGGCCAGGTACTCTCTCGCTTCTTTGAGCTTTTGGATGCCGTGAAACTGTTTATGGAAGAGAAGGACAAGGACTATCCCGAGCTCTCGGACCTCAAGTGGATTATGGATCTGGCCTTTTTGGTCGACATCCTGTGACAGACTGAACCTGACCCTGCGATCTGTTCTGACTGACACTCATGTGAAAGAATTGCTTCGAGTGGCAACAACGGAATACAAACCAGATTTGAAGAGGATTGTTCAAGGCAAGGAATGCCAGAAGTCCCACTAAACAACATGGTAAATGGCCTGTATTTATATATAGCGCTTTTACTAGTCCCTAAGGACCCCAAAGCGCTTTACAGGGTAAAGTGTCTTGCCCAAGGACACAACGACCGAGACTGTCCAAGCCGGGGCTCGAACCGGCAACCTTCCGATTACAAGGCGAACTCCCAACTCTTGAGCCACGATCGCCCTATACATGCATTGCAAAAGAAAAATGCTATTGTAGATTATTATATTTTTGTTTGTGGACTTGGTTGAACTGAGGGTTTGTGTGTGTGAGACAGTGCACACAATGTTCATTGTTGAAAATGACTGGCCTGTGGTTTTAGTACTGTAGGAGTCCATTTCTGTCATTATCATGTTGGTGTGTGACATTTACAATAAATCTGGCTGAGCAGAGATGTGTATATTTTTTTTGTGTGTGTGTGTGAGAGAGAGAGAGAGGGAGGAAAGGATGGGTGATGTTCATGTGTGCCCATGCGTATGATGTGGCTCTTTGCGGTAACACAGTAAAAAAAAAGTGGCTCTTGGTCTCTGACTGGTTGGCCACCCCTGCCCTAAACCATGATGGTGAACAATCTTTGTCTTCAGGTCATTTGAGAGTTGTTTTGAGACACCCATGTTGCTACTCTTCAGAGAATATTAAAAGAGGAGGGAAACTTACAATTGACCCCCTTAAATACTCTTTCTCATTATTGGATTCACCTGTGTATGTAGGTCAGGGGTCACTGAGCTTACCAAGCCAATTTGAGTTCCAATAATTAGTTCTAAAGGTTTTGGAATCAATAAAATGACAACAGTGCCCAAATTTATGCACCTGTCTGATTTTGTTTAAACAATTATTGCACACTTTCTGTAAATCCAATAAACTTCATTTCACTTCTCAAATATCACTGTGTGTGTCTCCTATATGATATATTTAATTGGAGATTATGTATCGGAATTTCAGGAGCAGGACCACGCCTCCAAACACGCTCATTCCGGCTGTCATCTATATAGGGTCCCCTAGTTCTGCAAGCTGATCATTCTCGTTTATGTGCCCCACCCTCCCTCCCTCCTTCTTCTCCATTTTTCAACTTCTTCACTTCTATTTAGTACATGGGGCTCTGCCAGGCCCGGGACCATCACCAGTCCCCTTCGAGGCCTTCCCCAAACCGCAGCTCAATTCACGTCAAAGCATTCACTTTTACCTACTAAAACGCTGTCAAACTTAAATGAGGACGTGGGCCGAGCGAGTGAACTGACATTTTTTATTGTAACAACCAACGATTTATACAGGGAAATAATGACTATTAACAAGGTTGCCCAAACTTTTGCATCCCACTGTACAGCAGACTGACTTCCCTAATCCAACAAAATAAAAGTTAAGAGTCTCAAATTGTTTTTTTTTGTTGTTGTTTTGTTTTTGTTTGTTTGTTTGTTTTTTAAATTATGTATTCATTTTTCAGTTCTGTTATGGAAGTTTAAAATGAAATAAAAAATTGTTGATGACAAAAGAGTCTCAAATTAAAGAGAAAATGTGTTTCTCTTTTGAGTTTAAGCGCCAGAATTGCAATTTGTAGAATTTCTGAGAATTGAGGTTGCCTCGAAGCACTTTATATTGTAAGGTAGACCCTACAATAATATATATATAGAAAAACCCAACAATCATGGGACTCCATATGAGCAAGCACTTTGGCGACGATTGGAAGGAAAAACTCCCTTTTAACAGTAACAAACCTCCAGCAGAACCAGACTCAGGGAGGGCCAGCTATCCTCAATGACTGGCTGGTGTGAGGGGAGGAAGACATGACAAAGACCAGCCGTGGAAGAGAGCCAGAGATTAATAACAAGTGATGATTCAATGCAAAATGGTGTTTAAACATATAGTGAGTGAGAAAGGTGACTGAAGAAGAAAAACTCAGTGCATCATGGGAATCCCCCAGCAGCCTACACCTATTGCAGCATAACTAAAGGAGGATTCAGGGTCACCTGATCCAGCCCTAACTATATGCTTTAGCAAAAAGGAAAGTTTGAAGCCTAATCTTAAAAGTAGAGTCTGTCTGTGTCTGTCTGAATACAAATTGGAAGCTGGTTATTATTGTAGGGTCTACCTTACAATATAAAGTGCCTTGAGATGACTGTTGATGTGACTTGTTGCTGTTTAAATAAAATATAATTGAATTGAACTGGTTCCATAGAAGAGGGGCCTGAAAGTTGAAGACTTCCTCCCATTGAAGAACTTGTTGTTCTTAAATACTTTAAGAACAACAAGTAAGCCCGCAGGTTGAGAGCGAAGTGCTCTAATAGGGTGATATGGTACTACAAGGTCATTAAGATAAGATGGGGCCTGATTATTTAAGACCTTGTATGTGAGGAGCAGGATTTTGAATTCAATTCTGGATTTAACAGGAAGCCAATGAAGGGAAGCCAAAACAGGAGAAATCTGCTCTCTCTTTCTAGTCCCTGTCAGGACTCTTGCTGCAGCATTTTGGATTAACTGAAGACTTTTCAGCGAGTTTTTAGGACATCCTGATAATAATGAATTACAGTAGTCCAGCCTAGAAGTAATAAATGCATGAACTAGTTTTTCAGCGTCACTCTGAGACAGGATATTTCTAACTTTAGAGATGTTACGCAAATGGAAAAAAGCATATTTCTTTAATATGTGCATCGAAGGACATATCCTCGTCAGAAATGTCATCCAGAGTAAGAATCTGGTTAGATACCATATTTCTAAGATTTTTAGAGACGATTACAATAACCTCAGTTTTATCTGAATTTAAAAGCAGAAAATTAGAGGTCATCCAGGCTGTTATATATTTAAGACATTTCTGCAGTTTAACCAATTGGTGTGCGTTACCTGGCTTCATGCGTAGATAAAGTTGGGTGTCATCTGCATAGCAGTAAAATTGTATGCTAAGCTTGAAGGCCTGTGGTACATAGCCGATTATTAGAGATAGGTTGATCAAGACTAAAGCATTAATTAATGGCAGGACTCCTTTGAGCAGTCTTGTAGGAATGGGGTCTAAAAGAAAGTAAAGAGAAAGTAATTACTGAAGTTTACTCAGAAAGATCAAAAAAGACTAAATAAAATAAATAATGGTACTGCTATTCGCTGTAAATAATGTTACATCTGTGTGATGATTATGAGTAATTTTTTCTCTAATGGTTAAAATGGTTAAAAAAAACCATTTCAAAACTGATTTCTCATGATTACTTAACTTTCACTCCACAAATCTTCCACAATAATGATCACAGTTGTTCTGCACTGATGCTATATAATATGATACTATATAACCATATTTTGTTTTCTGTGTCCATTTCCCCACCTATCATTTTACTTTTGAGTGCTAAAGGCATGCTAGGGCAACACATTCATATGATGCAACATACCACTGTGAGTTTAATGTAGTTTAAACAGTTTGCTTGCTCAATAGCTATTAATTTTATGCTGAGTATTATATAAAATAAGTTACACGTAATTTTAACTTACTGTGGTTTGAATTTCAGACTTTCGCTAATTTTCAGAAGCGATGTCAGATTGTTTTCCTGTTAAATTTAGTCATCGTTCGTAGACCACAAGCAGCAACATCCGTCAGCCTTATCACCAGATCACCACATCCTAGATATATTGATATTTGCTTGACTCTTAATCTCTTCCTGGTTTGTCTATCTTTCTGTGCTAGGGTCTGTGACCACATTCTCTAGTGCATTTCTTTAGTCTATATGCAGATAGTAATATCTACTTTTCTTTGCTGATAGATAATATTTAGATAAATCAAATGAATGTAAGGTGAAAGTCAAATTGGTCATAGTTACCAAATATTTTAGAAAATTGTAGGATGCAATGCAGTAACTTTGTCTTTAACTTGTAATCTGTGATTTTTACTCATATTAGCTTCTTAACAAAGAAGAAGATGAAGATTCTCACATACACATTTACACATACAGCCTCAAGTTGATGAGTGTTTTAAACTGATAAATCATCAGCTTTGTGATCAGCACTTTCAAGTTTGTAATAAAACTGGTCATAAAGATAACAGATACATTCCCGTTACTAGTGCTTCATAAATTCTGTATAGGAGAAAATTAAAAAAAAACAAAAGAAAGAAAGAAAGAAAAGAGATTGATGACTTGACTGCTGTTATCTATTGCACTGCTAATTGCTGCCTGTCTAGTAGAACTGTTAAATGAAAGCTGTTTCTTTTAAGTCAGTGTGAATAAAGTTTTGCTTTTACCCCTCACAACCACTGTGGATGCACTGAGGCACAGATAAATTAGAACAGATGTAGGTGATAAACTAGGTGGGTGAGACATTCAAAGTAAAGTAAAATTTTTATTTAAGTAGCACCTATCAAGATAAATATCACAAATGCTTCACAACCAAAATGTTAAAACATTCAAACTAGTGCTGGCAGTGTTAATCTCGTTAAATTACGTTAACGCCATAACCGCATTAACGCGGCAAATCTCCGTTAGCGAGTTACTGCGGATCGCCCGGTGCGTGGGGCTGCACGGCGTCAACGCGTTAGCCCGGTAGCTCTTCAACAAGCAAATCGTTCAAACAAATAGTTACTAAAAGCAAGTTTTAAAAGAGGCGTTTTTAGCTGCTTTTTGAAAGAGACCACCAATTTCACAGATCTCAGGCGCAGAGACAGAGACTTCCAGAGTCTCTGTCTCCTTTAGTTTTCAGCCAGCAGGCCCTGATTACATGACCTCAGGGACCTGCTGTGGTCAGATGGATGTAAAGGTTCTTCGATGTAAGCTGCTTCTTCTCCATGCAGAGCTCTAAAAGTTAAAACTAGACTAGACAGGTTAGACACACATTAGATAACTGTGGCCAGTTTTCTGGTCCCACCTTTGATTCATCAGCATGCTATTCTGAACTCATTTGAAATCATATAGCAAATTTAAAGCTAATTTATACAGGTGAATGCCTCTCTATTATTTTAAACCCACCATGTATTAGTGTTGCTCTGCCACCAACACAAGGCTCTCATTGCTGTAACCCGGAGTTACATTTGTCATATCTGATGGATTTTGTGGTATCGCTCATTTTTGACAAATACTATATCAGATTTGAAATTGAAAATATAAAACTAAACTATTTTTGATCAAAGCTTTTTAAAAAGAACTGTTTATTTTCTGAACTTTTTTGGATCTCTCTCTCTGGCTATAGTTAAACCACAGGAACCACAGTTTCCAGTGTTCTCACAGTCACAGTGAAATGAATGTTTTACTATTTTTTTTTTCTTAATTTAAAACATTAAACGCCCAAGGATTTAACAGACATTTGTCATATTCTGTCCACCACACATGAAAAAGAGACTTTTGGTCTAACAGGATCAGTCCATCCATCCATTTTCTTTACTGCGTATGCAAGCAGGGTTTCAGCAGCCTGGAGCATTTCTCACATAATATTGTGTGAGAGGCAGAGGTACACCCTCAACAGGCTGCCAGTGCATCAAAACATGATGTGTTTCTGTGGTGTAGGGTCTGTAACTTACAATATAAAGGGTCTTGAGGCAACTGTTGTTGTAATTTGGTGCTGTGTGAATAAAATTTAATTGAACTGAATTGAATGATGCACTGGTAACCAGTGAAAAGTCTCTCACAGAGGTAAAACAGGGAGACCACAAGCCACATGAGAGTGGCCAGTTTACAGTCACAAATTACTCGACGTGCATGTCTTAAAATTAAAAGTAGGTGAAATAAAACTTAGCACAGAAAAGCCCCAGAAGATTCTCACGGTGACATGACTATGTTAACCACTGCAGCACCGGCTCACAGGACATTTCTGTGCAAACCAAACATCAGATATGAATGTGCTACAAAAACAAGTTGGGTTTTTTATCACTAAAAAACATCAGTGAAACCAAACTAACTGAAAAAATGACACATGATTTGAAAGTAGCTTCAATATTTTTTACTTCTAATTTAAGAGCAAGCAGGAATATCTTTGCAATACAGGAGAGATATCTGAAGCTATTTTACATTTATCCTGCAGTTCACATACAGTATTATAATGCCAGATATTGCAGATTGCACATTGTTACAGTGTATACTTAGCATTGCTTTTTATTCAGAATGTTTTTGATCCAGGAAAGGTGCTTTGATATATCTGTATAGACGTTGGGCCAATTTGGGTATTTACAGTTTCCATTTATGTTGAAAGACACAACACCGACTGCTGTTCCATTGCACACCAGAGGGCCACCAGAATCACCCTGTAAGGGAGAAGAAGCTTGTTTTATTTATCTTTTATTTAATACTAGAAGTGAAGTGATACTTTCTTCAAAAGAACTGAGGACATACCTGGCAGAATCCATTCTTTGTGTCAGATCCTCCTGCACACACAACACCTTTTGGAAGAGTAACTTTGGCTTTCAGTTTTCTCTTACAGACATTAAGGTCAATAAGAGGCACATCTACCCATCTCAGCACATCAACAGCTTTGCCATTGGTTTCTGTGAAACCCCATCCAGCCACCTGACACTTTACATTGTCTTTTGCTTTAATCTCCTTCCTTGCCAGTTGTATCGGTTTCACTTTCTTGTCCAGTTGAAGTTTCCTCGAGAGCTAGAAGAAGCAAAAAAGGAAAAAAATAAAAGGACTGATAGAAACCAACTCTGTACATTTCTGATCTTATATCAAGTCTTTGGTGAAGTACGAAGTGGAGTTGTTGAAAGCAGTGATGCAGTTGATCTGTTTTTGATTGTGACTGTAATGATTCACATTCAAAGATATTTACTTACTTTGAGGAGCATGATGTCATTACCAGACTCAGCTTTGTCATATCGTGGGTGCTTGCATGTCTTTACACTGTATCTCATTTTGTTGTTATTAACCTTCTTCAGATTGTGGGTTCCAATTACAACCTCCATAGGAGAACTGAGCGAGTGAATATTAAGTAGGTGTTAGCTGGGGTTTTGAGAAAACAAATAAAAGTACACAGCTTGTTCACTTACTTTTTGTAACAATGTGCAGCCGTGAGCACAAAGTCTTCACTGACAAGAAATCCTCCACATTCGTGTTTTCCATCGATCTGCACAGAGGCCATATACTGCATTGAGTTCTGTGGGACATTTTTGCCATTTATGATTTCACTTCCATGCCCTGCAAGAGTGAGAGGAAAAAAGTTAATGTGGGATTTTTTCAATAGATAAGTAATTACATTTTGCAATCTTACCATTTTGTCCAAGACATGTTAGAAGATAGACAAACATAAGATCGTGCACAGCATGCATCATCTTTTCAGCCTGTCGTCTTTGAGGTGTTGAGTCAGACCCTTATATTCAGACTGTGGTTTTCATCTGCTTGCCCTTGACTTCTTACTTATATCGTTTCTGCATGAGTGCAACCTTTAAAAGGATCGCTATGATGAGCCTGTGCGGTCAGTCAAACTGTGAGGTATCACAGACCATACCAATGTTTCAGTAAATACAACGCCTGTGGTTGTGCTACCTGGAAAGAGCATGTTATGAGGCGCTTGTGACATTTTTTTCCTCCTGCATCTATTGAGTGTTTTTTGTTTAAATGCCTCTCCAGGCTTTCAAAATGAAAAACTTACATTTTTAGCCTGTTTGTGAGATGCTGATAAACCCAATGCTAGATGAGTAGATGATGAGTAAGAAAAACCACACATACAAGCTTTAGGTTTGACTCTTTGTCCTCTTGCTGTTTCTTGCAGCTTCTGTTATGATAAAACGCTTAAAGTCATTGAATCAGTCAACAATATAAACAAACAGCAATGCTTATTTATTTCAGTAAGTAATCTGCATGTTGAAAAGTGGAATGAGGCAGTGATCTTATTGGCTGTTGGTTCGAAGACTTTCTTGTTTATGAAATGTGAAAATGAAGTCGGGTATTTGTAAATAATTTTCAGATAATAAGAACACATAAGGAAGTTGGAATACTGTGGAATAGAGTAATATATGATGCATGAAAGTAGCATTTACCAAAATAATTGCAAAAGAATTGCAGTCAAACGTTCTTAACCAGTCTGTTATTAATATGTACATTTGGACATTTTTTATGTTTATAGGGATTTTTTAAAATCAGTGTAACTATCTACATGTTCAATAAGCTCATTTGTCTTTTAAAGCAATGTAAAAAAGAAAAAATCTGCAATGGTCTTTTGTTTTTTGTTTTTGCATGCTTTTTGGACAAAACATGGGAAACAAAAGCTAAATTAATAAGGGTGTAACTGGAAACATTACAAAAGGTGAGAGCAGCATTTAAAATGAAACTCTGAACAAACACGTGGTTGTGCCACAAAATGACTCAGCATGATCATAATCAGATCACAATCTGATTGGTGTCTTCTGATAAGTGAGGCTGTGGAAATAAGAACTTTTGCTGTCAAAGGGGGTGGGCATGTAGAGGTTTTGCTGTTGACGGTTCTCTCTTGTTTTCTCTGTTCATGCATACCAGATATGTAGCCACATCAAATGAATTTAAGGTGGCTGTGAAGGATGTTTAAAAAAAACAGAACAAAGAAATGTTCTTTGGTGCAGAGCGCCGTGATGCAACACTTAAACCAAATCTAAACCACAGTTTCCAGCAGCAGAGTTAAGGGTTTGTCATGAGCATGCCTGTATCCTCTCAACACAGCCTGGAGCTTGTCAAGCTTAGAGTCTAACATTTTTTAGGGGTTTTGCACAGATGCATTGTGGAAACACCTCTGGCCTGATGAAAAACTAACAGGAAACCATGGTGCTAAACACAGACAGCATTAAAAGCAGATGTAACTATCACAAGTTTCTGAAATCTTGTTTTGACATTTCAAGATTATACTGTCAGAAAAAAATAGGTCTGCTCAACTTGTCAGTCACAAGTCCTTAGCCAATGAGCTTAACACTGACAATCCTCCTTTCTTAAACATCGCATGACGAAATTTATAAAATAAACTTAATGTTTTATTCAGTGTGACCACAGAGAAGTGACCGAGCCTATCAGCTCAACAGGAAAGTGTCAGGTACATCTGTGTGGCAGGCACAGGAGGACCCAAGGCATTAACTAAAGGACTGAGCTTTATGGCTCAAAAATCGATCCAGGATGCTCACCTGCAGAGGCCAACAGTGAGATCAAGTAATCCGGAAGCTAACCAGCTTGCCAGTGACTGAAATAGAGGAACTCTGGAGGCTGGCGTTGGGAGAAGAAACAGGACTCTTCTGGAGACTGGCGAAGAAGTGGGAGGAGACAATGGTTTGACAGAGGGCTGGCATCAGCAGTAACGGTGACCTTCTGGAGGCAAGCTGGAGGTGAACGAAGCCTCACAGGTGGCAGGATGCGACACCAGCCGTGGTGACAGTGACTGAATCACTCTGGAGAGACAAACTGACAGGGTTGGCCAGCAACTAAGCAGAAGGCCGGCAACGTTGGGGGTTGGGGCAACCTCCTGGAAGTCAGCAGCAACAGCAAAATCGATGGGACTTAATTTTTTTCCAGCCTGTTAGCTGCTTAGATCATAATAAGCTATGTTTAGCTTACAAACTGTTACAGATGTTTTATTTATTCTATCTGTGAGGCCAGAGGGCTGAACAAGATGCCGCTGGTTCTGCCTCACTGCTTTGAAATCAGTTAAAATCTGGGCATTTGTGGAAACAGAGCTAGCATTAGCAAGTATCCAAGTAACCTTATGTAACTTCTGTGATCATGTTAACAAATAAGGTTTTTCTTACCAACCACTTTGGCCAAAATGTGTGACACAGAGGAGTTAGAGTGGCATATGAAAAGGTCAGCTGGTCGTCCTGTGCTTCCTTTTCTCTTTCTTCTCATCTCTCAGCTGCCCACAGTAAATGGTTGGCCCTCCCTGATCCAGGATCTGCTGCAGGTTTCTTCTTGTTCCCACTGTCACCAGGTGCTTGCTGACAGAGGATTGTTTCATTGTTTTGGTGTCTTTTCTTATAAGGGTTCAGGGCTTTTATGTTCCAATATCCTGTTTTTGTGATTTGGTACTACATAAAAAGTGAATGGAAATGAATTCCAGGCTCCACTATTTTCAGGTTAATATCTATGAGAAAACCTGGTTGACCAAACATACAAACTTTACCCAGTTGTTCTGCCAACTCGCCACGTTAATTTTTCCATTGATATTTTAATTTCACTTTCAGATACTACAAACCTTTTTCTGTGAATTTTTTCTTCATGTAGTATTTCTGCTTTCACAAAAGGTGCAGTTCCAAAAACATTCCTCCAGCACTGCTGACTGTCTGCTAATAGTATATACTTTGATAATAAGTACTGATGTAATAATGTTATAGAGGTCCTCAGCCAGGAAGTTTCGCAGCAAGGTGAAGATGCCCATGCAGGGTGCAGCAAGATGCATGAGGCTACCATCCTTTCTGCTTGTCTTTCTGTAAAAGTCACCACGTGTCGCTTATACTGAGCAGGTTTAGAAGACCACAGAACACAGCAATGTACTTCAGTGTTGCTCTATGTTCCAACCGATGACCTCTTTCTATGTCTGAAATGTGACTTGACAAACCACTGACACCACAGTTTCAACAGCCGAGTTAACGTTCCCACCAGTTATGAAACTAGAACAAACAGCTGTCTAAATTATTTTCAATAAATCTCATAATTGACCCAAATTATATATTTCATTTGAAGTAGTAAGTCAAAGAAGAAAACTACATTAGACATCAACACTTTAACACGTACAACTGACAACATTAGCAATGTTCGGGCCACTGAAACTATAGAAACACCAACATGTTCTCAGGTCAGTTAACCTTCCCGAGGCAATAAAGTGAGAAAAAAAAAGGAGGAAAACTGACACAAAAACAAGAAGATTGACATTTGGTCTTCAGTGTATCACATCAGCAAAAATGGAAGTTCACACTTTGTCCCAAGTCTCCACTTTAGATTGTTAAAATGCTGTAAACTAAGAGTTTTTTGGCCTAAAATTGTAAACACTGGATATATTACACCACAGCTCTGTTAAGTCCCTGCTTCTCCCCTCCTCTTCTGACTCCACCCTGAGGAGGTTTAAATGGTCATGAGACACCTGAGACACCTTACTGTGTGCAGACATCCTGCACTCACCTGTTTCACTTCTCTTTCTGCTTCTGTTGTCCATTTTCTGCTCAGTCCAATTCAAATTTCATCATCTCTCTCTGCCATCTCCTGCCAATCCAATCATTTATCAGCTGTTTTTCATCTAATCCTCCATCTCGCTTCATCATGAGTCTGAGTCGTACCAAGCGAATTAGCTCCAGTAACTCAGTTCGGAGCAGCAGCGGCTCGAGGAGGCTGAGTGGTTTCGGTCCGGTTCAGGGAGGTTTCAGTGGCATCTCCCTCAGCAGCAGTTCTCTGTATGCGGGCACCAACGGGCATCACCACGGCCTGGGGGCTCCGCTGGCATCCCTGTCCGTCAACAAGAGCCTGCTGGCTCCTCTCAACCTGGAGATCGATCCAAACCTGTCCATGAGTCGAGCCCACGAGAAGGAGCAGATCAAGAGTCTCAACAACCGCTTTGCAACCTTCATAGATAAGGTAAAGGGACCACTGCTGAGGCTGGTTCAGAAATTATTACTAAGTATTTTGATAGTTTATGAGTAAAATATACATTATAGTTTTCAAAGCTTTATCATTCCTCTTATCTAAACATCACACAAAAATGAAAAAATGCATCTTTAGGTTTAGATTACTTCAGAGTGGTACTACTACAGGTACTAAAAAGCTCGAGCAGCTTCAGCTGTAACTTCTTCAGTTCGAATGAAAAACTGAATCAATGTAAAAGGAAATTAAGCTGCTGTTTTCTTACAATTTCAAACTAATTATCTACACCAAGTTCAGTTTACGCTTGTTTTTCATGCAGCAGAGGAACATAACACTTTCCAGCTCAAAGAACTGTTATAAAGGTATAAAGTGTTCAGCCAGGTTCCACATTAGTTGTGTATATTTTAAAATTTTACATTTCATTCAAGTTTTTAAATGACATTTATTTTTCATATTGTGTATTTGTGACTCATCCCTTTTCTCACCATCAATATTGTGCATTTATTTCCATTCATTTGTAGTATTAGAATTTTTTTAAGCCTTTTTTTATTTATTGTGTTCAATCTAAAGTCAGATCAGTCTCTGACTGAACATTTATAGGAGATGGTTAAACATTATTGGGCTGGCAGCAGTAATCACTTACACATTTTAAAAAAAAAATACATTTGTGGAAAAGCTGTTTTCTTTCAATATTTTTATTGCTTTTTGCAACAGCATACAAAGGTTTGTTTTCCCCGTAATATGCTGCAGTAATAGAAACCCTTTCCCCCACCCTCACCTCCCACCCTGCTCTCTACCAAACCTACATCAAACAAAAAAAAGAAAAAAAAGAAAAAAAAAAAAGCACATAGAATATATATACATTTGTACAATATGTGGTATTTATACAACTTCAAGACATGAACAATAAAAAAAAAATAGATAGCATATACTAAACCATTTTCTCCTCATCCACATTCCTGCAGGAGTTGTCCGATGTTTACTTCTTTTATAAAGTTTTTAAATGGCTTCCAAATTTCATCGAAATATGTTAACTTGTCTTTTAGAAAATACGTTATCCTTTCCATTGCCATACACTGTGCCAAAGAATTTATCCAAGCACCAATAGCAGGAGGATCTAATTTTTTCCAATTTAATGCAATCATACGTTTTGCCTGTAATATACAATAATCCATAAATACAATTTGATGGGTTCTTAGTTTAAGATTTTTAGAATACACATGTAATAACAACATTTCTACATCTAAAACAATCCTTTTATTCAAAATTTGGTTTATTTTGTTCATCACCTCCTGCCAAAATGCACGGACAATTCTGCATTCCCATATACAGTGAAAGAATGTTCCACGGGCTTCTCCACATTTAAAACATGTATCTGGAATTCTATTATTATATTTGTTCAATTTCACCGGTGTTATATATAATTGCATGATCCAATTGTATTGTAATAACTTTAAGTTACTATTAATCGATAGTTTTTGTGATTTTAAGCAAATTAACTTCCATGTCTCCTCAGAAATATTGATATTTAGGTCCTTTCTCCAAGCTACCAACTTAGAAACTGATGTTTCTAGAGAGGCAGATACAATCCAGTTGTAGAATGTTGAAATTAAACCTTTATTACCACCTTTTTTCACCATTAACTCCTCTAACTTACTTAACTGGGGAATGTTGAGAGACTGATTTTGCATGGAAGAAATGAAGCTTCTAATTTGTAAATACTTAAAAAAAGTGTTTTTGGGGAATTTGAAATTTAGAAACTAAATCCTCAAATGAAACCATTACTCCATCACAAAAAAGATCACCCACTTTCTTAACACCTTTTTCTGCCCAACCCTGGAACCCTACGTCCAGGTTTCCTGGTACAAATAAGGCATTTCCCCAAATAGGACTAAACTGAGAGAGATTATTCTTAATATTCATCATTTCTTTTATTGTAAACCAAACTTCAATCATATTTTGGACTATAGGATTATTTGTTTCTTTCTTTAACTGTTTTGGCTGTGCAGAGTATAAATACAAATTTAATGGCATTTTAAGAGAATTTGCTTCCATCCCCACCCAAGACGGGGTATTTTGGGATGAAAAATAAAACATTATTGTCCTTAGTTGAATAGCCAGATAGTACCAGTGAAAATTGGGACATTTCAACCCCCCTGAATCAAAGGGTGTTTTAAAGTTGCATCATCGTGGCTATTGCAGCTATTTTTAAACCTCTTGTTTATGAACAATGCAGATGAACTTCGACATGCCCAGGATATCAAGATTGTGCATTTATGATTCTGTGGATTTATTAGACATGTTATGAAAAAGCTGCAGCCTTGTTGGCTAATTGAAGGTATTCTAAGTGTTATGAAAAAGCAAATAGGGGAGTAAATGTGAATGAGAAGATGCCTTGTTGAAGTTCCTGAAGGACACAGTCTGCACACATTTCCCACCGAAGGAGCAATCGGCCCTGAGATAACACTGGACATCGATACCCTACTTAGGGAACATCTCTGCTTTCTCACGGAGCAGGTAACACTTTCACAATAGAGGCTTTGTTGGCTTCTCACATCAGCGGAGATTCACTTCAGGTATACAGAAACAGAGAGCTGAGCTGGACGGAAGCCCGTTTGTCCAAATGTGCAAATTAAACCTCCTGTTTTTTTAAGCTATGAGAATGCTGACATAGTTTCCCAAAGATAATGTTTATCAGAAAGTTTGTTAAAGATCTTTGATATTCTCTGATGTCCTGTACCTCTATTACTTTTGTGCACATTTAAAGAAATGTACGCAGAACTTTATGCCAAAAAATATGCAAATATTTTTGTGAAAATTCAATTAGTAAATAAAACATATTAATAATAAGAATTTTTACTCAGTTCATTGAAGACATCAATAACAATGACATCAATAACAATGCTAAGGTAATGATTTAATATCTCTTGAAGCAGCTAAAAGTGTATAAATTGTAGCTAAAAAACTAAAAGATCACCAAAACATCTTCATTTTAAATGCTTTTGGGGTTTATTTGATATTTTGTGTGTGCAGCTCTGCAGAGCTGTAAAATAAAACCAGACAGTCTATTTACCGAATAAGACAAAATATTGTGAATGTTCATAGAAAACATTTGGAAACACTGTCCATTTGTCTCCGTAAATGAGATGGCTTATGTGACTTCCCCCACACAAAGAGTCCTTGTCCTTAGAGACCTTCAGATGCAGAAACTCATGAGAGTCAACCTGGCTTTTAAAAAATGTCTAGCCCAGTTTTCCCCCTCTTTGTTCATTTATCCAAGATTGGATTTCTGCTTAACCTGGGATTAAAATCTGGAGGCCTAAAAATGACCCCCTTACTGATTATGACAATTACTAAAATGCAAAGTTGAGTGAATTGATAAATAAACTGACCTTGCAGTTACGACTATAATCCAATCCTACTTGGGAGGAACTCTTTAAATTAAACATTAGCGAGCTGCTTCTTTCATGCAGAGAAGTAATTAGTGAAATGCATCAGGAAGACAACGTTTCACTTGTTGTAAGACGATGACTCCAGTTAAAGCTGCACGTCAGTGAACATCAAAGTTGGAGTTAAACATCTGGGATTAAATGGTCATTTACTGCATGAGTGTATGGCACTGGGATGCTGGATATTCAAGCTATCTGTCCCATTTCCGTCCCATTGAGTTCAATCTGTAACCTGATAGATCAGGCTAGACACGGTATGGTTGTGTCTCAGAGGGAGGTTATTCTGTCATGAACAGAACACAGGCTTTGTGTTGGAAGGTATAATAGGCGCTGGATGTACCTGGCTGCAGGCAGGAAACACGAGCCGGGCAAGTACAGGGCTGGAATATATTCAGGTGTTGACACTGAGCTCGAGCTGGTTATCTGCTGGAGTGATGGCATTCCTCTGTGCATTATTCTGGAGCTGCTGCTGATGATTGCAGTCTTTATTGGTTAAACTGCTGGTTATTTTTTTTAATAACAATAAGCAGTTAGTTGAAAATCTAAAGAGATTCAATGTAGAAGCAGAAATTATTTAAGAAAAAAGCAATAACTCTATTTATTAACTGAAAGCATTTTCCTGAAGATTGTGAAAAACAAGGTTGAGAATTAACTGTCAGCAACAACAACAGTGTCGTAATACAGCAGGGAGGCAATACATTACAAAAGAGCAATGACCCATACAATCCACCTCTGTGCTGTAATAGCCATTTTCCAAATGTTAAGAAACACTGGGGGTAATAGTGCCTTAATTCATTCCGCAGAATGATCAGTGCAGAGTTCTGCTATCTATGAAGAAAGGTGGCTTACGTATGAACATAGAAGTTGTAGCAGTTGTAGCTTGGCCAATGCACCAAAATTAACTAGACTAAAAGTTGTCTAAGGAGCTTGAAGGAGTGAAACCTAGCCCCACCCTATCATGTGAGTGGGGGTGGGGCTAGGTTTCACAGTGGTTTTCACAGGTTTCACAATGAGCTCACCCGAAACCCTGGCTGATTGTGACCCACACCTGTTTTCACACCTTGGCTCATGTGATTAGGTAGAGGATCATCAGGGGGTCCTTTTGTCCCTCTTTGGGGGGTTACTCCCACGGGGTTTAAATCTGGGACGCTCCACCATGTGACCCTAAAACTGAAGAAGCTTCTCGGATGAGAGGTGAAGCATCTTCAAGCAACTTAAAGAAGTCCAGACGCTTTTCTTTCCAAGCTCCTTAGACTACGATGACCTGGATGACTGTGAACCTTCGCAGACATACACTAAAAGTTGGATTTTGGAGGAGAAGCAACCAATGTTTTCTGGACTGTTGGCTGCTGCCATGCTGTTTTGTTTTTTGTTTGGGGGGGGGGGGGATGACCCAAACTGGTCGAGAGGGTGGAGTGCTAATGGTCTATTTAACCAAAAGGAATCAATGGCACAGACATAGTGTAGGTCCAGTTCAGAGACTGTAATGAGAGGGGGGATAGCTGGTGCCCGTGTTGGAATAATGAAAGCTCCACTAATAAGATGCCCACTGGAAGACCTGACTGTATCGTCCCAAATGACATAGCTCTAGACTTTCCAAGAGTTGTTATGTTGATAAACATCTTATAATAGAGTCACTATTGTTTTCTAGCTGTTCCTTCAATCCTGATGATCAGAAACGAAAAGTGATTCTGACAAACCTTCATTGTGTGTTTAGAAAATCCTAAATGATCTGTGTCCTCTTCCCTCACCAGGTACGGTATCTGGAGCAGCAGAATAAGATGCTTGAGACAAAACTGGAGCTGCTGCAGGGTCAGGGGGTCAGCCGATCTAATGTGGAACCCCTGTTTGAGGCCTACATGGCAGGTCTGAGGCGCCAGATGGACCTGGTCAACAATGACAAGACTAAGCTGGATGGGGAGCTGAGAAACATGCAGGGTCTGGTAGAGGACTACAAGCACAAGTAAAAAATGACACTTTAGAGTTTTCAACTACCCAGGTGTATGACCTGCATGGCTGAGAACCTACACAGACATACACAGGTGTATGTTTTATTGTAATAAAATACCCCGTTCTCTCCCTGTCACAGATATGAAGATGAAATTAACAAGAGAAACAACCTGGAGAACGACTTTGTTATCTTAAAAAAGGTTGGCATATAGACACATCCATTCATGTTTATTCATACAGGTGTGGCGAGTAATACAAGCCCCTCTATTGTCCTTTTTCATTGTCCAGATTTTCTCCCCTGTATTCTCACATGCAGAATCCATGAATAATTTTGCAACTTTCCCGTGAAGCTGTGCGAGCAGCATCTTGTGTCATTTCTTAGACATTACAGTAATCTCAGCAAAGATTTCTGACTGCATACTATAAGTTTCCAAACTTCTCTGGCTCCAACTTTGGGTCTCAAATTGCTCTTTAAAAGAAGTCAAATATGTTATTTTGGTGTCTGCACACCAGTTTTCTTAATCTGAATAAACAAAATCCTGCTCATTGTTCTTCCTGATGACTCAAACAGGAGTATTTCCTCCAAGTGCAGACGATTTTTGAACACAAAAATCAGTGTCTTCTAATCAGTTGTTTGTTTCCCTGTGTGTTTTTAGGATGTAGATTCAGCCTATTTGGTCAAGGCTGATCTGGAGGATAAGGTCGGAGCTTTGACTGATGAAATAAACTTCCTGCGTAACGTGTATGAGGAGGTAAACAAAGGTCCTCATGCTTCGCGTATTTCTGTATTTGCACAATCTTCCTTGCACAATCTTCCTCCTGCCACAAGTGCAGGAAGATGCATGAGACAATAGTTGATCTTGCGGGTTTTTATACTGTCATTGACTGCTTCCCTTTGATTTCCCTCAACTTGACCAGGAGCTGCGTGAGCTGCAGGCGAGCATTAAAGATACCTCAGTTGTGGTGCAGATGGACAACAGCCGCAGTCTGAACATGGAGCAGATTGTAGCTGAGGTCAAATCTCAGTATGAGGAGATTGCAGCCCGCAGTCGAGAGGAAGCAGAGGCCTGGTACAAGAATAAGGTAAAGGAGAGAAAACAAGATGAGCCCTGGACCAAAGGAGCGACGCTAACAACACAAACTTTTTACAGTCACTTATTTAAGCGGTTGTAAGAGTTCCCCTGCATAAACATGTGTCCTGTTACGCTCTAGTTCTAGATTTTGAACTTTACAAGAGTAGCTTTTGCAGGATTCAAAGTAACTGTTTTAGCTCTTCTCCCTTTAAGACAATTTTCTCCTGACTGGCTGCCCCACACAAAGCTTCTGTGTCTGAGATGAAAACATCAGGAGCATTTGCTCACTGACATCCTGCAGAACCGATGGTTGAAAATAGTCTGAAACTAAGTGTTTAGAGCAGTCTGTAGTCCATCCATCGATGTATCCAATTCAAGGTGGAAAGGTGGGGTACACCCAGAGAGGTCATCAGTCTATTGCGGGCTAACACAAAAAAAGAGACAATTCACACCTGTGGCCAGATAACCAAAATTGCATATCATTGGACTGTGAGGTGATTTCAAGTACCTGGACAGAACCCACACACGCAGAGGGAAAACAGGCAAACTTCACACAGACAGGTCCCAGGCATAATCTTCAGTGCTAACACTGCACGTCCACGATTCCCTCCTTTACATAAAATAATTTTCTTTTGTGGTCCTCGTACCATTCACAGCTATTCTGTTTGCAGTTTGACCAAATGTCAGTCCAGGCCAGCCAGTTTGGGGACGAGCTCCGCATCGTGAAGGGAGAGATCGCCGAGATCAACCGACTGATCAGCCGCCTGCAGAGCGAGATAGAAGCGGTCAAAGCACAGGTACACATAGAAGCAACATTAAACTCAGAAAAATGCACTTCAGGTCCTTCATGGATGATCTCTTGTTCCCTTCCTCTCTTCAGCGTGCCAGTCTGGAGAACCAGCTGGCTGAGGCGGAGGAGCGTGGAGAGCTTGCTGTGAAAGAAGCCAAAGCTCGGATCAGAGACCTGGAGGAAGCTCTGCAGAGATCCAAACAGGATATGGCTCGACAGCTCCGGGAGTATCAGGTGAGTCAGGAGAAGACATGGATGGAAAATATAAAATAAGTAGAAACAAAGGATAGACAAGAAAACATAGAACATACGTGAAGTGAAATTACGTGAAGTGAAACTGATTCTGTCTTCACCTGCAGGACCTGATGAACTTGAAACTGGCTCTGGACATTGAGATCGCCACCTACAGGAAGCTGCTGGAAGGAGAGGAGGACAGGTGGTTATGGTTATTCCATTCAGACTCTACCACTGCAGAGAGTTCACCAGAATGTACATCCTTCCAAACCAATAAGAATAAATTGCGAGGGGCTTATCTACAATATTACTTGCATAATCTTATGTTTGCTGACTCTGACTAAAAGTAAACTACTTCATAAACCATTTCTTTATTTATGTATACTCATGGATGTGTGTATACAGGAGCCTGACTTTCACCATTATGACCATCATTAGGGTAATTTTAGTTTGATGTTTGATTTACTGGAATGAGATTGGTAGTGAAATACCGGCACTGAGACTAAGAGTGATTAAATTAAAAATTGATATTATGGATAAAAATATTCATATGATAATTTTGTAAATTAAAAAGCTTCGCAAAAATGTGACGTTGCTGTAGATGAGTGAATGAAGCAGCGGAGCTAAATTCTTTTTGGATTTTTTATATACTCTGTTTTTGTTCCTGCACCCAAATTTCCCCTCAGAAAACCTCTGAATGCAAAGAAAATGTTGCAATAAATAACATTTTTTAATTTGTCGGTGTGCCACAATAATAATAATGTAGTTTAAATCTTAAATTAATAGTTAGAAACAGTGGAACCAGACAAGGATCTGATTCCAATGGAAAGGTTTTTTGTATTGCTAACTCCTAGTTCCTGTTTCTCTTTATTGTGTGAATGCCATAAGGTTCAGGTCTTTCTGCTAATGCCAGATAAACATTTGTGGTGCTCATGACTTTTATACTTTTTGCTGATAAGCCATTTTGCAGCTCTTTGTTTCCCAGATGAAGCCAGAGATTTATCATGATTTATTCATCCACCCATTTTCTTCTGCGTATCTAATTCAAGGTCAACGGGGCTATCATACCCCATGGAGCGATAATAGAGACATCAGTGAGAACTACACCAGGCTGAAATGAAACAGAATTTGGGTAATGTTAGGGTAGAGTGCCCTCTACAGGTGGGAATGTGACACCACATGGTTACAGCCCAGGATGGAACAGAAGAGTTAAAGAGTCCACAAAAGTGAAATATAAATAACCTCTTTTTCTTTTCTTTTTTTCTCTTTTGCCTCTGCAGACTTGGACAACAGTCTATCCTCAACATCCAGCCCATCTCCAACTACAGTAAGTGTCAAACACTAAGGCAGTTTAGTGTATGAATATGAATGTGTCATGGCTACTGGACGGACTCACGCGCAGACAGTTCTTTCTTTGAGAACAAAAGGAGATTATTTATTTACAACAGGGATCACCTCAGTGCTATATATATGTACAGTGAGTTGGGAGAGGGGGGGGTCCAGGGCTCTGGGGAGAGAAGGGGGGGGGATCCACACACGCTTCCTCCTCCACACACACGCACTCCTCTTCAGCCGCACTCGCTCCGAAACTCCACACACGCTGCCACACCCGGGCAGGTCCCGTGATTTGGTCCAGAAGAGGGATATCTACACACAGAATTCAACGTTAGTTCCACAGCAAAATTCACATAGAGGATTCTTTTGACAATGCCAAGAGCACAAACTCAGGAGGTTCAACGTTCCAGCGGTGAGCTGCTCTGTGCCACTGCCTTAAATAGCAGCCGGGGAAATCAGCCAGATCAGCAGCAGGTGGAGACAATCACACAGGTGCGTGGGCCAAGAGCGAGAGCCCGTAACGAGCTCCACCCAGGCAGAGAGGAGGAGGAGAGACAAAGAAAACAAAAACAAAAAACAACAACAAAACCTGTAGCCAGCGTGAGCCAGCCAGAGAGACACGGGGACAGTGACAGAATGTTTTTATATGACTAAGCCCTTGATGCTCTGGACTGAGAGGTTACATTAATAACGACAGAGAATTTGTATTTTGTGAAATTTTGTCTTACACATCTTCCTGTATTTTTCTTCAGGTTTCTCTTCAAGTACTAAAAGCACTAATGGCTACCAAAGTGCCTCCAGCTCTCCTGCCCCGAAGCTGCTGATAAAGACAATTGAGACCAGAGATAACAGCAGATACAGCATTCACTGAGAGCACACTCACTGGTCCGCTGTGATTTTCTAAAAGCTGTCTCTAAATGTGTGAGGGGCTCCACGGGGCATTTCATTACTTTACTTAGAATAATGGAAACACAAATGATGTAAATGACAAAACCGAGTGGGAGTAGTCCTGGGGTTTGTTGTTAGTTCCTAATACTGTTAAGGATTTTAATGTGTTTCGTTTAGTGTGCTGAGTAGTCTAGCTTTAATCATATGGGGTTTTGATACACACTGTGGTAGAGTGCTGTGTTATTTACTGTCTAATCTGTACTGAGATTACACGGTCATACGACTATTGGAGTTTAGAGTTTAGGATAGCTGGTTATAAAGAGATTTTTTTATGCTACTATAAAGAACATTAACTTTCTTTAGCTACAGAAGTAGTTTAGTTTGAGGGGGCTAAGTTACTTTTTAGTTGCTTTCAAAAATAAAGTGATCATAAACAAAAATGTTCTTGAGTTTTTATTCTTTCCTGTTTCTGAAACTTCTGTAAAAGCAAAAAAAATCCAAAGTATAAAAAACTCCATGCTAATCATACGTCACATTTGATTTATTTATATTGATGTCTCTGTCGCGTTGCTACACACAGACTCAGCATTTCAGAGGACCCACTAAAATGTGCTATTTTTATACAGTCAGCCCCATGTTCCCCTTTTTTAATGTGATTAAGCATCACTGTTACAAAAGACCAAACAATATTACAGCATGAGCATGCACTAGCAGTTAAAATTAATATACCCAGAGTTAACAGTATACAGTATCTGAAAATACCAGAGGCCCTGCTGAGGTTAGAGGTTTGTCCCATGGCAATGTAAAACAAACAGCTAAATACCTTTCAATCCATCCATGCATCCATCCAACCACAGAGCTTCATCCAGTTTAGGGTCGCTACTTCTGGAAGTTAAAAGTTTGATTCAAAGTTCTAGAAGGAAGTTCTGCCACAATACGTATTTTAAACACACCTGTAGACGTTACTATTTTATTACTATGTAAATTGAATTTAATATAAATGTTTAACATAAATATAAATTAAAAATGCATGGTTAGAATCACAAAAAAGCCACCCATAAGTCAAAATTTCCGGTTATTACAAGTGCTACCTTTTTTACTGTTTTACAATCTTTCCAGTATTTTAAATTTAGGATCCTTTCAGTCCTCTACATTAAACTTCCGGGGGCGGGGAAAGGAACGCATTCGTAGGCCATCTTAAAATTGACACAGTTAACAGTTAATAAAAACGTTTTCTATTTTCTATTCCGTATTTAATAGCTTTGCTCGTGTTCAATTAAATACCAATAATCAATTTAAAATAAATTAATTGAACATGTTTTCGGTCGCGCGCTTCGAACGTGGTTGCCTGGTAACAGCTGAAAGCAAAGAGCCAGAGCGTCGGCTGAGCACGAGCTTTCAGCTTGTGGCAGGGGGTTGGGCGAACAGCTCGGGACCGACGCTCCCCTCGCCTCTTATTGGTCCGGGTCGTGAAGTTTTCGCGCCAACGCGCTGCATTGTGGGGGACTGATAACGGAAGTTGTTGTGTCCTGAACAAGTTGGTGGGCTGTGTTATTTGGCAGTGGGAAAGAGGGGCGCTGTGTTTTGTTTTTTAGATTTGAACTCAGGTTGAAATTATACCTGTCGCTGGTGCGGATGCGGGGCGAAGAGTCTTCAGATTCGGAGTCGAGCAGGATGGAGGAGAGCTCGGTGCGGAGGAGTTTGGAGACGTTGTGTCAGGAGCTGAACATGGACGAACAGACGGCCACAGAAGCCATGGACAACTTTACTGCCATATGGAATACATATACTCTGGAGGTGAATAATGTCCTCTAAATAGTCAGTAGCTGTTTAACGTGTCAGACTCCTGCTAAGCTCATTACTGTAGATTAATTTTCATGCGTAGTGAATGCTTCACCCGGACACGAACACAGCAGTTAAAGGGCTCTGTTTTTACTTTCCACGCTGGAGTTGCACCGGTTAGTCGATCGCCACTGTGTATCAACTAAACATATTGCCAGTAAAATGATCGTGCTGATTTATTCTTGTGTCAGAGTCACCCCTGGTTTCGGCCTCTCCAATACAAAAATACTTAATTTCCAAGTGAAGCGTTAATGTTACAGCAGGTATCAGCTGGATTAAGCTAAATATATACAATAAAATAAACTAAAAATAGATTAGAGACTAAAGACAGCGTATATAGATTTATTTGGGATTTATTTTGTTGAGCTGTTGTTGTCATATGTTGTTTATTGTTTGGGTTGCTGTGATGGCGTGAGTTTCTGATAAAGTAGACACTAGAGTAATCATAATATTTTATTTATTGAATGTAACTACTGTCCAGAACCACAGTCTTTGTTCACATCAGGGTTTGGACTGAATAACAAAAAGGGGGAAAACGTATTGTTACCCCAGACCTTGGTCATGATTTTTTTTTTCATAAACATACATACATAAAGACGCTTGACTTAAATTATATCAAGCCTGTTTTTGTATACTAGTGTGGGTGGGTGAAGCTGTGCAGTAATTTAAAGAGTGCTTGCGGTATAGGGATCCACTACTGATGAAATTTTTAGGTCAGTATTGATGTTTGAAATATCAGTCTGGCCAATAGATGACATTAGTAGTTTTTCTTCTGTAGTTAGTTTTGTGTTGTTGTTTCGTCCTCCTTCAATTAAATAAATGGTCATTATAAAAAAAACTCTTAAACTCATATCTTTATTTGAATAGGGCTGATTTCAATGAATAAATATTTTTTTATTCACTTAAATGCATAAAATTCATGGCAACGTTGTTTATTGAAAATTAAAATGAAAAACAATAAATGGGAATTATTTGAAACCATGAGTCATGCAAAGATAGATAACCTACTCTGTTTAACTACTCCATGCTCTTAAACTTTGTTTTATTATTGTGTTCATTTCCTGTTTTTATGCTTGTCTTATTTGTTCTGTAAACTGTCCTCGAGTGTTTTGAAAGGCACTTTTAAATAAAATGTATTATCAATATTGTCATTATTGTTATTATTATTATTATTTAAGCTTAAGTAGAATCCAAAAATAAAAACATGGATAAAAACAGGAAAGGTTTCTTTTAAAAAAAACACAGACACACGCTTATAAGTATAATGTTGATTCCTAATTTACATTTACGAAGCTGTGACAGCAAAATGTTTTCTGATCAGTTTGATGTTTCTTGACTAAAAAGATGAATATAGTAAATGGCCTGTATTTGTATAGCGCTTTGCTAGTCCCTAAGGACCCCAAAGCGCTTTACACATCCAGTCATCCACACATTCACACACACATTCACACACTGGTGATGGCAGCTACATGTAGCCACAGCCACCCTGGGGCGCACTGACAGAGGCGAGGCTGCCGAACACTGGCGCCACCAGGCCCTCTGGCCACCACCAGTAGGCAACGGGTGAAGTGTCTTGCCCAAGGACACAACAACCGAGACTGTCCAAGCCAGGGCTCAAACCGGCAACCTTCCGATTACAAGGCGAACTCCCAACTTTTTGAATATGATTGTGCATCATGCAGCTGTTTGATCACAAAGCTTTATGTTTATGTTATGTATCGAAGACAAATGTGTAAATGTTGTGTTGCTGTTTCTCTGCAGGGAGATGTTGTACACTGGCTGGCATGTTCACTGTATGCAGCCTGCAGGAAGGGGTCCACTCCCACAGTGGGCAAAGGGCTGATGGAGGGAAACTGTGTCTCACTGACCAGGATTCTTCGCTCCTCGAAACTCAGGTGAATCTCTGTCAGCTCTGCGGGACCTGACTGTGCAGTTTAAGAAAAATGTAGCAACTGATAAAGCAATAAAAACATCAGTGTGCCGAATAAATTATGAGGTGGTAACTTACCTGGTTTTAGATGACTGATGGTGAAGAAAAGACTCAGATTCAGTGTCTTCTTTACAGATAACACAGAAGGTGAAATAATTTTCTGTATTATCTGTAGAAAAATTTGACCATAAACAATGAATGTTTACAAACTGAAATCCTTTAAAAAGTGTGTTACAAAATTTCCGGTTATGGTTTTAATGGGAGCCTATCCTCCATTGTTTTGTGTTTGAACATGTACACTTCTGCTTGTTCTGTCCCTTCCTCAGTCTGATCCAGTTCTTCTCCAAGATGAGGAAGTGGGCCGACATGTCCAAGCTCTCACAGGACTTCAGGCTCCGAATGGAGCGCCTGGAACGCAACTTTGAGGTCTCCACGGTGATTTTCCGCAAGTTTGAACCCATCTTCATGGACATGTTTCAAAATCCGCAGGGAACCGACCCGCCACGGCAACCACGCAGCAGGAAGCACAGGTAACACTAACACACACAGAGCTGCTTGTCTAACCCTTGGTTAACATTCTTGTAAAGTTCTATATCTAAAGTATTAAGATCTACTTTGAAAGTGTTTGCTTTAAATCCCTTTGATGTTGGACTTTGTAGTGCAAATTATATTAAAGTACATTCAATTTTCAACACTGCTTAGCTATAAATTTGCTTACTATAGATTTAATTTTGTAGTGAATGTATTTTAGAGATTCATGTAAAAAAGCACCTGAGCAATAATAATAAAGGGATTCTCACTTTATTTAAATACGTAGTTTCATGCTAAACATGGACTGTCTTTAGCAGAAGCTTCTATGAATTTCACAAATTCACTTTATTGGTGACTTTAAGCACAGACAGGACGTCTTATTTGGTCCTAAATTTCACAAATGCTGTAATTGGTTAATTCATGTAGCCGTATGAACATCACAGAGGACAAATTCTCTGAAAAGCTCTCCTGTTTATCAGAGGCATACTTTCCTCCTGTCAACAGCAGGTCATACCAGAAAGATAGAACACATTTGATTTTGTACATAGGGTCCTTTTTTGTTTTGTTTTTTGTGATCTTGTCTCATACCATCTTTGCCTCTGGTTAGTTACTCTGACCACACACTTAGTCACCAGCCGTCAGTCGGTAAACGCAGAGATTTTATTCTCGTTGTCACATTTAGTCAATACACACAGCATGACCGTGTCCTCCCTCTGAGTCTGCAGGCGGTTGCCCTGTCACATCAGTGATGTCTTCAAGTTCTGCTGGACTCTGTTTGTCTACACTAAAGGTACCCGCAACTAAGCTTGAAAGGACACTTTACATTTTCAAATAACTGATTTCACCAATAATTATGTGTTGAATTTTTTCCTCAGTTTTAGTTTCTTTAAATACAGCTACTAAAATAAAACGAAAACATTGTAATTATTCATTACGGCCTTTATACATGATGTGACTGTGTGTTTCTATTTGTGAAGGAAACTTCCGTATGATTGGGGATGACCTGGTGAACTCGTACCACCTGCTTCTCTGCTGTCTGGACTTGGTGTTTGGAAATGCTCTCCTCTGTGCCAACAGGAAAGACCTCATCAACCCGACGTTCAGAGGTGGGGGACCTGTGTGGTTGTCTCAAAGCGTTTTCAGACTAATTGCAAGGCAGATTTTTAAAACTTTCAGTTATGCATTATCTTTTCCAGAATGCATTCCCAGAAAGCTCTGTGTTGATTAACTCCTGAGTTTTTTGTTTCCTAAACAGCTGATCATTGTTTACACTTGTACAGCTGTGATCAGAAATGTTACATCAGGGCGATTGATCACAACATGACATATTCCTTTTAATTTGATCAGTGTTTTATGTATGTAGAGTGAGATACTGATTAGCTTCTCGGGAAATTCAGAGTTTGGGGAATAAACTCTGCCAATGAGCAGCTGAGGATCACAAAATCTAAAATCAGGTTTTATCAAGCAGAAAACGTAATCTTAGGATCGAGTAGCTCAGAGTTTTCACTAATCCTGCTTTTTGGAACAGGCTCTTGTTGTTCCAGTACCTGCACAGTATATTGGTTTATTTGTGTGTCTGTTGCAGGTCTGCCTGCTGCGTACCGCGCTGACGGCCATATTTCCTCTGATGAGCCTCCTCCATGCGTGTTGGAGAGATTGTGCGAGCTCCACGACGGGCTGGTGGTGGAGGCGAAAGGCATCAAGCAGCACTACTTCAAACCTTACATACAGAAGCTGTTTCAGAAACAGGTGCATTCACTTTATCCTAAATGCATACATACATGTGTTTAATCATTACAGTTCTTTTCCAGCTTTTCTTCATTATTTATTTTTAATTTTTTTCAAGCAGTAACTCTGTTTTCCTCCAATCTGCTGCTATCTCACATTTCTCACTGATCAGATCCTGAAAGGCCACGACGAGCTTTTGACTGAACTCTTGGATCCTCAGAACTTCATCGATAACAAGTGAGCAACAAGAGAACAGAAAACAGTTTGTGCTCTTCCCTGTTCTTTCTCTTTTAGAAATGTAGACACATTTCCGTGTGTCTGTGTTTGCAGTAAAGCCATAAACAGGGAGTATGAGGAGTATGTGCTGACGGTGGGAGACTTCGATGAGCGAGTGTTTCTGGGAGCCGATGCCGACGAGGAGATCGGAACTCCAAGGAAGATCGTTCAGGAACCACCTGCCAGCCAACAGCTGCAGCAACATGTGGAGAAGGTAAACACACACACACACACACACACACACCGTTATCAACACACACAGAAGGTGTAGTCACCAAGAAAAGATTAGAAACACCTGCCAGAAAATACCAGGTCAGGAGTGAATCAAACACTAGACTGAGGAGAAAAAGTGATTTTCGATTTAAATAATCGAGATTTTCATAATAAAATGCGAGGTGAATGCAAAATCTATTTAATAAAGTTTGTATCAAAGCAACAATTATTGACCAATGTTTGTAAATGAGTAAGAAAATAAAAGGAATAAGAGGAAAGCCATTGCTTTTACTTTTAATGTAGTTTAAATAAATAATAAATGAGTCCAGCCCAGGATGAACTATTTTGTCCTTAAGAACAGATTTAAAAGCAGCCAATAAAGGAGTAGATCTGATATGAAGCAGTGTTCTAAAGCTCAACTACAAAAAGCATGACCCTTCTTTGATTCAAACCTGGATCAGTGAACTCAATAAAAAGTCACAGAGATGGGAAAAAAAAAACCCACTGGTTTAATTACTTAAAGGAAATTTACTCTCTCCCTCTCTGTATGCAGTCTGCCTCTCTCGCCCCCTCCACCCCTCTGACCGGACGAGTGTACCTGAAGGAGAAGGACCTGCTTGTCACTCCCGTCTCCTCGGCGACACAGAGTGTCAGCAGGCTGCAGAGCATGGTGGCCGGTTTAAGGACGGCCCCCAGTGACCATCTGATGCAGATCTTCAAGTCAGTCTTTTTTTTTTTTTTCTTCTTCTTTTTTTTGTCTTTGCAGAACTACAGCACCAGTGAAAGGGCGTCCAAACTTTAGACTCGTACTGTACTTAGACAATGTTGAGCATGAAAATGGTGAAATGAATATATTTAAATTAGAGAAGAAAGACTGTATACTGTAGATTTAACAGTGTGGGTAAAGAGTAGAGGAAAAATGAGAAAAAGTGATTCAATCATGATCATTAGTCTGTGGTTTTATGAGTAAGTCATTTTAAATTTTTCTGTCAGGGTGTTTTGAGCAGGACTCTTTGGCTACGTTCACACTGCAGGTCTTAATGCTCAATTCCGATTTTTTTGATCAAATCCGATTTTTTTTGTCTGCTTGTTCACACTACAAATAAAATGTGACAGCAAACGTGCTCTAGTGTGAACGCTCAAAGCGGCCCGCATGCACAAAAGAAGGCGTCACACAACGCGCTCTGTTTAGACCCAGAGCAAACAATATTGTTTGACTGATGGCTTCGGACTTTACGTTGCACAGTTTTTGCTTTAAATTATTCTGTTATTTACATAATAATGTAAATAACCTAATAATGATCCTTATTGCAGTTTTAGACAGGAGTGGTGCTTCAAAGGATAGCTGCAGATTTCTGTCAGAATCCGCAGATTATACAGTACAAATAAAATGTTCACGTTGTCTTCCCAACAGTTTCACTAACATCTACGATGAATGGCCAGGAAGCGTTTGCGATGTCTTCTCGGGCGCTTCTCCGGCGCTGATAATTGGCGTCTGTCTTGTGTCAGTGACGTAAAAGACGGATTTAATGCAACATGACCGTTCAAACAGCAGTCCCTTTCTAAAACATCGGATATGTATCGGATTCAGTACCACATACGAAAGTGACCCAGATCGGATTTGAAAATATCGGATTTGTGCCGTTCACACTGTCATACCATGATCGGATATGGGTCGCATAGGGTCAAAAAAGTCGGATTTGATGCGCTTTCGCCTGCAGTGTGAACGTAGCCTTTGTTCCCCGCCTCCTCTTGTCTGTAGAGTCTTTGAACCTTGCGGTGGGAGGGGTCAGAGCAATGTGGGGCATGTGCATGTAGTAGGTTGCACATCCAGTGTTTCTTAAATTGTTTATGAAATGCTACCATATGTAAGTCTCACCAGCAGCCTGTTCCTCTCTACCATCTTGGACTCCAGTTACTAACTAATGAACTCAGTGTAGCAGGAAATGAACCAGTTTGTTTTGGTGTGGTTGTGCCAGTAGGATTAGGATATCTGTTATCAGCTGCAGTGTAAGACACTGAAGCTGCGGTCGATTGTACTACAGGATGAAGAGTGTCATTAGTCAACTGAATGATACTGTAGATCACTACAACATCACCCTGACTAGCAAGCCTGCTGGTAGGGAAATGTAAGCTGAGAAAAACCTTGACTTGAATTCTCAGACAGATTTTTTTTAAAATGCTAATAGTGGTATTAATATTATTATTATGTAGTAGTATTAATATTGTTATTAAGTATTTAATATTTAGTGGCAATTCATGTATCATTTAAGAAAAGTAAAAAAACAAGAGTCTGAAAAACTCTTATAGACTGAAATTTACATTTGTTTATTTAACATTTAGGTTTTAGATGTAAGAAATCTTAACAGATGTCTCTTTTTTTTTTTTTGTTAATATTTTGTCTTTATATGATAAAAGAAACCGCTTTGACACATGAGTATTTGAATATTTGTGAAATGGACTGTAAGCATTCAGTTACCATGGATCTATTTTCATATATTTCTGAATTATTCAAAATCCTCTGAACATTTCTTTTGAGTCACAGTTACATCCTCCAGTAGATGAAAACATGACTCATAACCAAGAATAACATAAGAGTTTACAGAAACAGATGTTTCAATAATGTGCTTTTCATAAGACGCATGATCCTGAAACCAGTATCACTTAGCCCTTTTGTGGTATTTTCTATAATGTAAAAACATTCATTTTGCCTCTGTTCTTATTGAAGGTCCTGCTCCAGAGATCCCACAGAGTCCATACTGACCCGAGTGAAGACACTGGGACAAACCTTCAAAGAACATTACACCAATGACTCGGAGGACACGCCTGGCTCTCATATAGGTAGAACACACACACACACACACACACACACACACACGAGTGGTTTGAGGAGAGGTGTCTTCAGTTTTTAACAGACGAGAGGTTTTTGGTGATGACTAATGGAATCTTACTGTTGTGCACTTTTCTACTCCAATCACTGAATCATTTTTCTGCAGTATTAATTAAAATAGTATTAGTATTAATTAAACTATGCTGGCTGTCAGACTCACCAAAATCCCCATAAAGCATAAATGCACGTGTGTCTTTTGTTCCAGACTTTGCAGAGAACCGTTTAAAGCTGGCTGAGATCCTCTACTACAAGATCCTGGAGAACGTCATGGTCCAGGAGACCAAACGGCTGCCTGGCAGAGACATGAGCGTAAGCAGCAGTCACAGCGTGTTTCATACATGAGCCACTCACACACTAAAAAGTCATTTTTACTATCCTACCTTAACGTAGATTGTTCTCCACACAACACTGACATCATTCCTCATCTGATGAGGCCTGTGTGTATCTCACTCATATGTCAGTCACAAAAATGATTATGCAGTTGTCAACTACTGGATGAGATGCACAGATTGAAGACGCAGCTAATTTATATCGAGCACCCCCAAAACCCGGGCAGCAAGCCAGACTGTAGTGAAAACACAGAAGAATGCTAAAATGAGGCTCTTGCTTTCATTTCCTTCATCCTTGCCACAGATGTCTGTAGAGTCTCTGGCTCAAGTTTAAAGGTGTGTTTGTGTTGTCAGGTTTTGCTGGAGCAGGATATCTTCCACTGTTCCCTGATGGCGTGCTGTCTGGAGGTGGTGTTGTTCGCCTACAGCTCCCAGAGGACCTTTCCCTGGATCATCAGTGTCTTCAAGCTGGCTCCTTTCTACTTCTTTAAGGTAATAGACGCTTAGACACACACACACAGGAAAACCTTGGCTGAATAAAGGGTTAGAAAAAATTTCTATATCACTAAAATCAATATCCACAGATCTAATCTGCTTAAAGTCAGTAAACCAGATGCAGTACAGATGTTTAAACGAACAGCTCCTGTTTCAGAATTGATTCGTAAATAAAACCCGTCCTTTCCCAAAGCAGTTTGTTTTGGTTTTTTCGCCACTCTGGATTCATTAAGTGTGTGTTTGTGTGCACAGGTGATCGAGGTGTTTATCCGCTCAGAGGAGGGCCTGTCCAGAGACATGGTGAAACATCTGAACTCCATCGAGGAGCAGGTTCTGGAGAGCAGGGCGTGGACCGCAGACTCTGCCCTGTGGAGTGCCTTGCAGGCTGCAGGGAACAAGGTTCCCACAGTGGAGGAGGTCAGAGGAACACACATAATCCATAATACTGATAAAAACCTGCAAACTGTCTGGAAATACAAGCTCTCTCAAGGTGATTTGCATAGTTTGTCTCTAAAGGCTCAAATAGAAATTTTAATAAACATAAAATGTCTCAAAAGTCTAATTTTTCATCATAAAGAGCATCAGTCCCATAAACACGATACTGGTGATGATGGGATGAGAACTATGAGCCTGAGAGGCAGGTGAAGAAAGATTTACATAGGAAATCACTGAAGTGGGAGCTATTAGACTAATTTCCAGCTTCATAATTTTATCTTTGGACTCTACTGGAGCAGCTTTGCATGATTCACATGTGCAAACCTGGGGACATGGTGCAGCTCCTGAGTTCATCAATTATATGGGGGGAAAATGCTACTTTTTCTGTAACTGTCAACTTTCTGAATAGCACAAATGGAAGGTTTTGACGGCAGGTGGGCGGGGCTTGTGTGTCACTCTAATTGATATAAAGAGCCAAGAGTAGGAAAGGAAAACATGTAAAACTCTGTTTAGAGAAGTCTTCACTAAACACTAAACCTCATCTCTTTCTGCAGGTGAATTTTTCCTCCAGTCTTGACACAGGTTCTGCTTCTGCTTCTGGGTCTTGTTCTGTCAGTGGAGGTCAGTCCCACCTGCCCATGGTGGCCCTCTCACCCATCATCCATCCCCGCATCAGGGAGTTCAGGTCCGGCCTGGGAAGCGCCCGTAAAGGTGGGTCTCTAAGCCGGGCAGGTCTTCAGGTTGTTTTTGTAATTTAATGCTAAATTTTTTGTTTTCTCTTCACCTCTTCCAGATGTGCCTCCTTCTCCACTGTCCGTACACGACAGGTACAGCTCTCCTGCAGCTGGCAGCGCGAAACGGCGTCTCTTCGGTGACGACCCTCCAGCTCCGTCGCCGGGCCTGAACGCCGGCTTAAGCCCAATGTCCTCTCCAGCAAAGAGGCTGACCTTTGGCACAAGCAGCACCCTGAAGATCGGAGGACAGGGGACACAGACCACTGTCCTGAGTATCCCACTGCCAGGTGCTTACACCTTACACCTTTCCTGTTTCACTGTTGTCATGGTTGCATCATCAGCCAAAACAGGATAGAATTACATATTTTTTATTTATTTTTTTTAAAACCTCCCTGGCACTGAATAAGCTGAACTACCACCAAAAAGAGAGACTTGGAGCACTCGCATTTGCATTTCTTTACACAGAGTATTCAGGCTCCATACAGAAGAAGGGCAAACCCTCAAACTGAGACAGTATTAGTACCTTGCTTTGATGCTGGACATGGATTTAAGCCTCTATCCCTGACATGCAGATAGTTTTCTTTGTTAAAATAAGCCCACATAAATGTTCAGGCTGTTGGTTTTTGCTGCTAATCATCTGTTTGTGGGAATATCTGCAGGTACAAATAACACTGACCGCACCATCACGCTGATCCCGGTCCAGCCGTGTGATTCCTCCGCTCCCGTCACGGCTCAGTTCCTGCTGACCGCCTCACCGAGCCGGCCCACCGCCGTTGCCACGACCTCTGATACCCAAGCAGGAAATGGACGACCAAGACGCACCGGATCACTCGCACTCTTCTTCAGGAAGGTACGGACTGTGAAAGGAGTCTGACATTTTAAGACAGGCTGGTTTCATAAACATCTCTTTAGTTATAAATTAAAGCATTTATAATATTTTTATGTTTGTATAACCTGATCACTCTAGAATCTTGTCTGGGAAAGAAACATGTTAATAAATAAACCTTAAAATGTGCAGAACATAATACAGGTTTCAGTTTAGATGATAAACGTCCCACTAGAGCTACAACCAACAATTCAGATCTAATCTCGACTTCTTTTCCCTCCTTCCCACCCCCCTTTTTTAATTTGTATTTTTGTCCACATAAACTTTCTCTTTCAGATCTTTGATCAGTCGTATGTTGTGCATTTCACTGGTGGTTAGAGTAATACAGTTTCATTCCCTCTGAATATGAAAATAAGTACATTTCAGTTTTAAGATATTTACTCGAGTAACATGAGCTGCATTAGCCACTGCCCTCCATACATACATTTATCTTTGACATTTTATTTTTCTACTTGTACAACAGCTGGAAACGACATATAAATCTCGTCCTTCTGCCCTTGCAGGTGTATCACCTGGCTAGCGTACGTCTGAGGGATTTGTGTGTGAAGCTGGACATCTCGTCGGATCTGCGAGGGAAAATCTGGACGTGTTTCGAGCACTCTCTGGTCCACTGTACCGATTTGATGAAGGACCGGCACCTCGACCAGCTGCTGCTGTGCAGCATTTACATCATTTCCAAAGTGAGAACACGGAGAAAAGCTTCACATTTAATTAAGAGGAACGTATGGCAGCTGTTTTTAAACCGCCTGAGGCTGCTGCACTGGCTTGCTGGGAAATGTCTTTCTGGCATTTTAACAATGTTTTCTAATTTCTCAATCATGATTTTTCTCCTCGGAGGGAAATGTGTTTCTGACAGCTGCTGTGACCAGCGATCTATGCAGGAAAACGAGGCTGAGCCAGCCAGAGAAAAGCAGACAGTTTATTCACAAAATGTTATCCTTTAGCTTTCATCTGTAAGTAAATGTTTAGCATTCAGAACAGACAGCAGATCAGATTATACACTTAAACAGAAACATGAAATATTTATGTTGTGTCTGCAGTGAAAGGAAAGTTTTTCCGTCGCTGTCATAGCAGCTGGTGAAGCCCTCATACACTACATGTAGCTTCCAAGTGTGCCTTATACCTGCCATCTTCTGAACAACCAACATGATTTATGACCACAGAAAACACTTTGCTGCTGACTTTCAGCATCATGGTCCCATTAATTCAAAGATGATGATACAGCTGCTTTACGTTGTGATTGAAAGTGTTCTTACCTGGTCAAATCAGCATGTTAGAGTTTTGCTTTAAAATTGTCTGGCATGTCCGTGTTTTCACCGATTCTATTATTTACAGCGTGTTTTAATAGCAGTATAGTTTCTCTGATGGAGAATACATTTGAATATGCAGGCTGTTATTAACCTTGCAAATGAAGCCCAGCTGAAAGTTTGAGCAGCACCAACTGTGTGTCACATCATTGCAGTAGTGTGTATGTGTCCTGTGCATTTGTTGACGCAGAAGTTGTTTTTATAATTGAGCCCAAGTCTCTTTTCCACTGCTGGAAATTCAACTACTAGAACAAAAAACCACGTGCCGGGAGTAGAGGTCAGGATTCCTGACTTTAGAATCACCTGTGCACTAACGTGATATTTCTCCAGAACAACTTACCTGAAGGAACAGGGCATCTAGTTTAAGAAATCAATTTTGTTTGTACATCTTTTGACTCCTTCCTTCCTTCCTTCCTTATAGATCACCAAAGAGACTCACACCTTCCAGGACATCATGAAGTGTTACCGCAGCCAGCCGCAGGCCAACAGCCATGTGAGAAACCCCTTTAACACAAGCTACTGATTCTCTTAATCAGTAATGTTATGTTTGTAGAGGCTCCACTCTTACACTCTGTGTTTATACATGTAGGTGTACCGCAGCGTCTTACTGCGTCGCACTCCCAGAGAGCAGGTGGCTGATGAAAACATGGAGGTGGATCCTGTTTCGGGTGGAGAATGTAAGCTCTCACAGACATATGTTTCATAATGACTTCCTTTAATGTAGCATCAAAGCAGCAGTGTTTATTGGCAGCCGTATTTCATGAACATTTTTAACCAGTTGTTGCATTTAAAGACTGGCAGCATCTTCTGAACAGCAGTTTTTGAGAATCTGAATTTAACCTCTTAAGATGTTTGAGGTTAGTCAGGGATTCTCTCTTTATTATTTATTTATAGATTTTTACATGCTGAAAGCTTCAGGTAAACTTGTGACTTTTTACAGATGGCGCTCTGAGGGCTGACACGTTTTCCATCTTTTTTCATGTTTTTCATCAGACATATAGTCTATAGTGTTGTCTTCATGGGACTAAAAAATATACATTTATTAGCTGAGAACATCCATCTGTGTGTATTCTACCACCTCCATCTCCCCCAGCAGCCGACACTCATGCTGTACAACCATAAAACACTTTACCTGCAGTAGATAAATCTGACTAAGACCTAGAAACATCTTAGTCAGATTCTCAAACTGTCTTAACTAGTTGATATGGAGGAGGAGCAGCAGTGCCTCCTAAATAGCTCCTCCTCCCAGACACCATCAATAGGAAGTGTATTGGTGACCTTAATTTTGGTCACTGCCCACAGCTGCAGACCATAGCTCTCTGGCTTCACTCTTCCCTCACTCATGAACAATACCCAGGTAGACTTCATCTCCTCTACCTAAAGCACCTACTCCTTCCTCCCCACCTGGATCGAGCAGTTCACCCTTTTCCAGCTGAGAACCTACAGCCTTAGATTAACTGAGAGAAATGCTAATTAGCTTTAACAGTATTTCATTTATGGTCCCATATTAGGACTCATCAGAGGGCAGTTGACCAACAGGTTAGGAACAGCAGAACTCCAGGTCTAATTCTGGGGCACAAGTGCTTTGAAAATATGCACGAAAATGTCCCAATAAAGAAAGAAATAGAGAAATGACAAACTTGTTTTAATACATGAGGAAAAACACGACATCGAGTATGATTAGACCGAAGGAGGAGATACTAGAGCTTGTGTTATGTCACCCAAAGTAAAAAATTGATTAAACCCACTGTTTAGTTATATGACAGGAAGAGAAAACAGTGGAGGGAAATTAAAGATGTAATTAGGTGATAGAAAAGCAGGACTTTTAAGCAGCTGGCTAAAAAACTTTTGATATGAGGAAGCAAACAGTGGAGCTCGATATTTGATAAATTACTCAAAACTGTTGATTTGTTTTTCTGTTCAGCTGCAGAGAAAACCAATCAGCACTCGGGAGACTTAAACTGCAGCCAATCAGGAGGGGAGGAGGAGCGTGGTGACCTCATCCAGTTTTACAACACTGTGTACGTCCTGAAGATGAAGAGCTTTGCTCTGCGATACGCCACCAGCGATAACCGGGTATGCTCCTGTTGTCACCTGTCTCCCCGGTAACGAAATTATTGCGTGGGTGAATGTTTGTTTTTGTTTGACGTGGCTGTGTCGGTTCCTCCAGGCGGACGCTCCTCCCCTCTCTCCGTTTCCGTCGGTCCGGGCTCAGCCTCTGTCTCCTCGCCGGATCTCTCAGAGACACTCGCTCTACGTCTCCCCTCACAAGAACTCAGCAGGCTGTCTCACGCCAAACTCCTACACCTACAGGATAAACAGCAGCCCGTCTAAGGCAAGAACACACTGTCACTCACACACATGGCGCCAAAGAGTGTCTGTAACAGGACCGGGCTGTATCTGCGATAAAACACAATCTGCTGTTAGTTCTATAAGGTTGTAAAGGACGGCACATCTGTCGAAGACTGAGTCAAATGGATGAAACAGTTCGGTGCTTTATAGCTGTTGTATCACTCTGGCCTGGTTGGGACACAGAAATGTATTGTTTTACACTTTTCTCTAAAGTGTCTGTGGTTCAATGTTGTTTAACTTCCCAAAACTTTTTAGTCATCTTTTTCGATTCACTTTGTAGTGGTGCGCTTCTTATATTCTTGTGACCACTGAATTTATAGTTGGGGGGTCTCTCCCCTTTCAAAATAAGTGCCCAAAAGCATTTCAAAGATGGCTGCAGAGTGGTGGGATTTGCTTCTAAAAGACTTCTGTATTTAACCGTTTCAGCTGAGTAAGGTCCTTCTGTTAATAATTTTAATCTAATTTAAATCTTGGTCCTTGGTCTCATCAGTGTGATCAGTCATCATCTAAAACAAAGTCTTAAAAAGATTTTGGGTCAGTGAAAAGTGTTGATGGCCTGTAGAAACAGCCTCACAGTTTATTTAAAAGTGTTTTAAACACTCTGCTCAGGACACATTAAAGGTTTTGTACCAGTTTGTTGTCGTTGTCAATAGCTGTTGGTGTGTTGGGATGATGTTAAGAGCTCTTACGTACAGCTGGGACATAAACCCAGATTTATAAAAATCCTTCCAGGAAAATATCCTTTACAGATTACATTTAAAAATATATATATATCATTCATATCATTAACAAATTTGAATTTGTCTGAATCAGACCCTGAAATTTCTCTCTTCTTTTTTTATTTTTATTTTTTATTTTTTTTTTAAATCTGAAAGTGTTAGATAATACAGTATTAGATAAGAGCACAGTGCAGTTAAAACTCATAACTTACATTAATG
Source organism: Oreochromis aureus (assembly GCF_013358895.1). Taxonomy (NCBI): domain Eukaryota; kingdom Metazoa; phylum Chordata; class Actinopteri; order Cichliformes; family Cichlidae; genus Oreochromis; species Oreochromis aureus. Next base: position 36,666,981 of record NC_052946.1, on the reverse strand, counting down.
CACTGTAGAAATAAAATAGCATCAATGCCTCAGTGTGTCCTTTCCTCTATGCAGGAGCTGTCAGACATCAACCGGATGATCCGGCAGGGCTGCGTAAGCAGGAAGAGAGCCTTCAACATGGAGGGGGACGTCATGATGTCGTCGGCATGCGACTCCCCGAGTAAGAGGGCGTGTCCAGAGAACGGCAGCAGCCCAGATGTGCTGCTGAAGCGCCTCCAGGATGTCGTGTCGGAGCGGCAGAGTCACTGATGGGCCGAAAGACTGACAGAAACTCAAACCTGAAACTCTGCCAGGAAAGTAATGAAGCATTAACATTAACGGCTCCTCAGGTTCAAAAAGAAAACTCCAGCTACACTGAGACATGTTTGATTTCAGGAAACTTAAAGCTAAGGTGCCTTTTTTATGTCTCACATTTGATTTTAATCCGAGGGCAAAAGACACCGAACGCACAGCGGTAATGATGCTTTTCTTGTTTTATCCACAGCAAGTTGTAGTTCTGCTTCCTGTCTGTCAATCACATTGTTTGATCCACATGATGAAACAAAACGCACTGAAGAGGGGAAACGCTCACTGAGATTTGCATTACGTCCTTGCACAGAGGTGTTTGTTTTATACATGTTCAATCCTCGGTGTGACTCATGTTCAGCGCCTTTCAGTTTTAATCCCGCCCCCGTTTAATTTAATCAACCAGTCCCCTTGAAACAGGGGTCCCGTTTTTGATCTTTGAACTTTTAATCGTGCTGTTGCCTCCTCTCAGACTTACTGCCAGTTTGTCCTAGTGGCCACCTGTGGTATTGCAACTGAAATTCCACAGGAAAAGGGTTTTTGCTTTCCCCCAAACCTCTGCTAAAAAAACCAAAAGATGTGTAATGAGGCCGGTTTTAATTGTTCTGGTTTTAAATTTTATTCATGGAGGGATTCATGTTTCTAAAGTCTTCCTAGCAGCTGAAAAATCTGCGTTATTCTGTGTTAAAATCTGTGTTATTATACTAAACAGCAACGTTTTTTCAGCTCTTTGACCTTCCAAAGAAACAGATGCTAAATCAAAACACCGATTATATATTTCTTTTTTTTCTTTTTTTTCTTTTTTTGGTAAACAGATTTTACTGTTTGAGAAACATGTTTGATTAGATAACAATAAATAATCCTTCCTCTAATCTGGCTTTTTGTTTAAATCGGTGTCCTGGCATTATAATAAGCTAATGTTGGTTTATGTCAGGAAGGATAAACACCTTTTATAATACTATTATGAAAGGTGCATTATGAAAGCTGTGCTAGAAGTCTTATTATGACATATAAAAGATGTTGACAGTTGGCTCGTCAGCTGTGATCATCCCAAATTACCCGATCGAGCGTTAAAGAGTTAAATATGTAGCTGGATTGTGGCTACATAAAGATGCTGACCTGCACTGTGTTGTTCATATAACTGCTGATTTGTGTGCAGATTCCTAAAAGATAAAGTTAGAAGACTATCGTGGACTCCAGCTATTCAGACTGAATCACTCATCTGCAGCTTTCATGTAAAGTCTTTGACAGGAGGATAAACTGGATTAAATGATGGAGAAGTCCCACTTTTATATTTAACATCAAAACAGAGCAGAAAATAATCAGCTATGATTCTAAAATTTGGTAAACCTAATCAAGCGTTTGTAACTGCTTGAAAATCAGTTGAAAATTCAGTGACTTCTGATGATTTTTAATTATGCATAGGTCTCTTCCTCCACAGACGTAAAGCATTAGAAGCCCAGAGCCTCCTGAACAATATGGTGGCCTTGTTCTTGCATTGCTTCACTCAGTAACAGCGATCAGTGTAGCATCTGTGTCAATGGACTCTGTAAGCTAAGCGGTAACATGTCATTCTCAGGCGAGCGTGAGGCATCTCCTCAGTATATCCATGGAGTCGTTCACAGTTGCAGTTTCCACCTACAAACAGACAAACTGTGGACTCTGCCTGTAAACTGAGCCGTAAGCTGATGGTGATCGTCTCATTTTATTACAGATTCCAGCTGAGAGTCACATGTAGCCAGCTTGATGACATGTCTGGGGTCAGACGTTGGTCTTTAAGCAGCTGTAGTAGCAGACTTTGGTTTTTCAGTGTGGCGACAGCTGTTGGTGTGTTTGTGACACAGCACTTTAAAACTCTCCTTTCATACTGCAGGAATTAATTTCTTTTTAACAGACTCAAAGAATATCTGATGTTTGGAGTCATCCCCACCTCTCATACATGATTTCAAGAACAAACAAAAAATAAACACCTTCTCTTCTTTCAGAGAAATCTGATGTAAACACTTTTTGATTCAGAGAGCCTTTATACACATATTTTTCTGGAGTTTTCAGGGTCAGACCTCTCAGCATGTCTGTGTGGGTGCCTTTTTTGTACATATGCAAATAACAGTATTAAGGAAAAATAAGTGGAGAAAAGAAAACACAGAAGTATCTGAAACCTTTTTCAGATGTCTGAAATAGTTGAAGTCTAAACCGTGTATCGTCTCCTCTGAGATGATGTCTTTCACTACACTTCCTGCAGATGTCTCCTCTTTGTTTGGAGACTCGATTTCTGTGGAGAAAACGTCTTTTATTAGTTTTAATGTTTCTTTTTATTTTGTGGTTTTGAACTATGTCGTGCTGTAATTACAGGTGTTATGCTCGGCTGAAGCAGCATTTTTCTACGCAGGTGTGTAGTATCTACACTCAATTTTATTCTATGACGTGTTAGAAATCAGTCTCTCAGCTTCTACCTACCACGGCTTTTTCATAACTGCTTAAAAAAAGTTTTGTAAAATAAAGATTTAAAAGGTGTTGAGTTGTTTTATGGAAGGCCTTAAAAACACTGATTGATGGGCGTCGCCCGTCAACTTCAGTGATATTAAATAGTCAAGTTCTGTATAATAAAACTCTTCATTGTGAAATTTAGCTTTCATGTGTCCTCCTTATTTCATTTCTTTTAATTTTCTTTGTTGAAAATATTTTTAAAAATATACATGAGGTTAAAAGTGAATTCTCGACTTTACACATCACTGGGGGGTGGGGTGGGGGTGGGGGGGAGGTGAGGTGAGGTGAGGTGAGGTGATCAGCACCATTAATGTCCTGGCTGAGTGGCCACCACGCGGCCGAGGCCTTTCCGTGTGGGGTCTCCCTGCACCGCTGTGGTTTTTCTCTGGCTTCTCCCACAGTCCAGACCTGATGTTAGGTTAACTGGTCCGAGGACAGCTGGGATAGGCTCCAGCCTTCCTGTGACCCTAAATCGAATAAGTAGAAAAGAGGGATGGATGACTGGATAATGTAACTCGAGGCTCCTGAAAACCACTAAATGGCCCTTGTGGTGAGGTTCCACTGGTCAGGAAGTGACCGCACTTCAACTGTTATTTGGTAGATTCAGTTTTATTTCTGTAATGTAAGACCCTACTTCACTTGTTCACTTTTTCTGTTTTCATAGATTCATTGTGATTTTCTAATGATTTGCAGAGCTGCGCAGCATTTTTCTTCTTCGTCCCCCGGGCTCGCATGCTGAGACAATGTCCGACATTTTGATCGGGTCTAAAGTGAACACCGCAGGCCGGGCACTTTAGGTAAAAGCCAGACTTTACAAATGCCTGTGAAAGCAGAGAAGACTGTCGTCATAGGTTAAGTGCTGGCTGCCCACTCTTTTCTGAACAGGGAAAATTTTGAGTCAACACCAAACCGCACGCTGTGCAGGTTTCAGCAAAGCTCAAAGAAACTACTGCAAAGAAAAGGAAAGACAGGGGAGAATGTAGTTCTTATGGAGTGAAGCTGGCGGGGGGTCTTTTTTTGTGCAGAGGAGAATATAATAACATGACTCACTTTGAGTCTCAAAGGGAAAAAAGTGTATATATTTCCATGAGATGAACCAGTTTATCAAAGGATGACTACCAAACAGAAAAGCAGCTGAAATAACAGTTCAGGCTCTTGTTCTTGAGGTTAACAGTGCTTTCTTTGCATTTTGTTTTTAATTCTCTATATTTCCTTCATGATGGTGTCTCTTTGACAGACCTTGACAATCATAAATCTATCGTCTCTCCAAATTCCTGACTGGGTTAAATGTTGCCAAGTTTGTTTTTGGTTGCAAATATTTTGTTAAGCCCTTTGAATAAGAGATGAAAGTCTGCACTTCAATCACATCTTAATCGTTTGATTTAAAAATCCACCGTGGTGGTGTACAGAGGCAAAACTACAAAGACTGACTGTATCTTCTTGGCTGTGCCCTGAAATTCTGAGAAAGGGCAGCTGTGTATTTAAGTAAGTTACTCTAATGGTATTCAGAGAAAACTGCAGCTTTTCTCTAGGAACTCAAACACTGTGAGGAAAAGAAGAAAATCTTAATTCTCCTTATCCTCATGAATACAATCGTTTCTTATCCTGTTAAACTGAACACAAAGGCCTGATCTAAAATTAGCCCGGCTCAGTATTTAGGCCACCTCTGTGAGGAGCTGCCTGAGAGTCATCCTCTCTGTGGTTTGTCTGTGCAGCGACTCTGACGGGCCACATGTCCCCCGACCTTACGTCTCCACAAGGTGAGTGCTGATAATCTGCCCGAGGCTGCAGTGAAACGCATCCCAGTCGTCGTGACATGAGATTATTCACCGTCTCACACCCTGCCGGCTCTTTGTTCATGGATGACTTCACACCGGCAGCCAGTGTTTCTTCACTGAGACCGAGATCGAGCAGGGGGCTCAGTATCTGTTAGACGAAACCTGTGATGTTTAACATTTTACCTGCCACTGCTGTTCCTTTATGAGGTTATTTTCACAGTCATTACGCCTGATCTAAATCACCGCTGTAGGTTCACTACCATGGCTGGCAGCCGTTTATCCAAGATCCAAAAGTCAGGTATACAGTGTTTACCTTGGTGTCATCAGGTCTACAGAGCTGTTAAACAAGGCACAGACACAGACTGTATTTATCAGATGGACACAGCATATGCGTGTGAAAGAGTCACTGTGGGAGTGCCTTAAACCTGCATTCTCTGTAATGACCAGCAGGGGCCGACTGCTCTGACGGTATGGAACTCTATGAGAAAACAGCTCTACTGCTCCCGTGATTTCTGACGTTGACATAACTTTACTGATGAATTTATGTTGTCATCTAAAATTTTCAAGCCTTACTGAAAGACCCAATGCTGATTTTAAAACTCTGTGGTCTCCATTAGTGTACAGAAGAAGGATGAAACAGGACGCAGTGCCCTTAGTTTCTTAGAAAAAAACATTCAGCTTGTGACCAAAGAACTCCCACTCTGGACTTCCAGCTTCATAAGGGGCTCTTGAGAGACTGTCTACAGTAAATAAGGGTTCTATCGGGCTGCAGGCCAGAAATTACATTTTGGATGAATTTTTCTTTTGGAAATTTTGAGCGTCATTTTGGTAGAAATGGCTGACATAATAGACACACTTCCCTTTTTTCTCTACAATTTAATACATTTTCCTACACAATATGTCTTTTGTGGTAAACACACCTATCCTCAGAAGTACAAGGATTCAGAGAAAATGCAGGAGGAAGTCCAATATTGGGGCATATTTTTTTCCTAAAAAAAAAAAAAAAAAAAAAAAGCCAACCAAGCAAGTTGTGATCCAAAAGTTTTCCAGGTTTTCCAGGTTTAGTGTTTTCGCTCGTTTTGTGACTAACTGTCATATAATGTTGTCTTTTCTTCTTTTCAGTCAGCCTCAATAAACGAGTTTAGCTGTGCTTGACTGGTAAAAATCCTCCCAAAACACAGAAATGCGTGACATCTTTTGAATGTGTAGAAGGTTTTAAACATCTCTGCGATATTAAAGTTCACAGGACTATGAATTATTCATGGCCGGGCGACGCATGCACGTTTAAGCAGGTTACTTTCACAAAAGATGAGCCAGATATCTGTCTGAATTGCATCTCATTACATTCTGACTTTCCCATCTGGAGCCAGGGAAACAGAATCCCATCTAATATGGGTGTGTTGCCTCAGCAGAGATAATACTAAATGAGAAAGAAAAAAAGCAATATTTGTTCAACTGATGCGAGATTTTTGTCGTTTCTTTACTTAAAAAAATTCTGCCATAAACGGATTTGGTAAAGACATAAATTTGACACCAAAGTGAAGAAACTTAGATATCCGATGTTCGAAAATTCTTTAACACTAAATATACTCAGCTAAGAATATTTTCTGCCAGGGTTTCTGCCGGTTTCAGGTAAAATCACTCCCTGATTTCCTGATTTTGGAGAAGAATCAGATCTGTCAGATCACAAACGCCTCAATTAACAGGCTGCAGTTTGGTTTGGGGGCGCTGTTGCCTCATTAAATTAGGGAAAATGTCGTGAAGTGATGTAGGTCAAAAGGCGCAGAGTGGAGAGGTTCCTGTGACTCCACCACCACCAGCTCAGCACAGCAGACACCAGCAGGGAAAGCCACGAGCTGGTTTTGCGCATGGTCAGTTTCACCTCAGTCATTTTTCCCCTCTCTCTCTCCCTCTCTCTCTCCGTCCTCTTCACTCATCATCATCCAGCAGCATCCATCTCTCCGGATGGCCACAGCCGTCGGATTCCTGTCTGGTCGCGCCCTGGGCACCAGGTAAGACCCCGCTGTCATTCCCATCACTGCCCGCTCTCAGTGCTCCGGTCCTCTCATCGGTGCCCCTGCAGGTGATCGATGCTTTTTTTTTCTTTTTTCTTTTTTTTTTTCTCGGTTTACTGGGATGCAGCGCGGGGTGTATGCTGCCTCCCTGGCTGCCTGGATACTGACTCGTTTCCCGGTGTTTCCCTCCAGAGAAATCCGCACTTGAGTCGCTGCCTGGTTGCATAATTTACCTCTGAATGCGATCATCGCAGACTCGGACTCTCCTTCCTCGTTTGGTCCGTGTTATCAGCCGTCTGCTCGGGGTAATGAAAAGCGTGTCAGTCAGTGTGGTGCTTATCTGCCCTGGTTCATCCTGATATCATCTCCACACACACACGTACACACACAGGCAGAGTGCACTGGTTCAGGTTTTGGCAGTTTGGCGCATCGCAAGGTCACGGTGGTGCTGGAGCACAGCCACAGGGTGAAATGACGGGTTGCTCATGGGCACTCGGGCTCCCAGATGTGATCCATCGAGGCGGGCTCTGATGATAAACGAGAACTGTGTCAGTGGGCTACTTTAGCCCGGAGCTCCCCGGAGATTACAGACGAGTAATGCGCTGCTTTTGTGGAGGAGAAATCACAGCTTGGTAAAAAGCCTGTGCTGTGTTCGAGCAGCCCTGTCTAACATGTGGCCTGCTGTTGGGAAGTCATTCATAATGATGAATAATTGTCAATAAGTTGCTTTGCTGTTCTACAAAGAAGTAATATTTTGCTCATTCGGTTACAAAACACTCCGCATGGAGATGTTTTCTGCCTTTAAAGAGCCGCTGTGAATATCCCTGCGCCTGTAATGTCAGAAGAACAACAGTCAGACTTCATGTTTACGTTGCATTTATTTTAGAGCAGGGGCGTGCCCAGAGCAGGACAATTATACTAGAAGAAAATGGATACAAGCAGTGGTGAATTGTAACTTAGTACATTTATTCAAGTACTTTACTAAAGAATCATTTTAATGTACCTTGCTCCTTTCTATTTACTCCACTGTATTTTGGATGTCAGTATTTTAGTACTTTTTACTTCATACCATTTATTGTAAAGCATTAATTACTTCATATATTACATATCTAAGAATATCAATATGAATGTGTTATTCTGTGTTAGGGACTGAGCACTGTGTAGGGGAAATTAAATTCTTGTGTTTGGGATGTTGAAAATGATGCCGTTGCCAATCAGATGCCTTTGCATCAGTTTTGGCAAGACCACTGGTTCTTTGCTGAGCTGCCTGGAGACACAACACTGGTCCCATTTTTATGCTTGAATGATTCATAGGTCAGTGTTAAGTGGCTGAGCAAAAAAGGTTTTTTAAAGCAGCCAAGGTCTAAAGAAAAACTTTGAAAGACTTTCAGAAAGTCTGGATCCTTGGAAGCAAAATCTAAAGAAATAAGGGACGGTTTAAGTATGATTGTAACAGCTGATTATAGCTTTTACTTAAGGAGAAATACTTGTTTCACCACTTTGGAAAACATTATTAAACATTGTTTAACATGAAACACTGTTTTCTACGCTTGTGGGGCCATTTTTTTCTGTAATGTTTTTTACGCTACACTTTATTTTTAATCAAACGCTCTGATTTCCTGTAGGGTCTCTGCCTTGTTTTGTGCCACACAATTTTAAAAAATCATTAAACAAAAGACTTCAATAGACTGTTTAATAGCTTTTATTATCCAGTCATTTTAACTCTCCTGCCCACTTGAGATCAGTTTATCAAATTGGGCTGATTTTGACTATGAACTAAAAGCGGTTTGATACTCCCAGATTGGATCTTCAGACTTCAGCTATCGAGCCTCTTTAATATTCACACCAGCTTGTGCTTGATAAAGATCACACCCGGGGCTCTGAGGTGTTAACCAGCACAGGCAGCCAGTTTCTTCTCTGTGAAATAACATGTTGAAAAAAATGAATAACTCAGTACAATTTCAAAGCAATTGTCTCACTTTGTTTAAATTGCTCCCTGCTGTTAACACGTTCTTATGCACATATATCAGTTTTCACCTTGACCTGGTTTAAAGAGCTTACAATGAACTGAAATCAGCTGCAAACATCTCTCTCTCTTCCTTTGCTTTAGGATTTAGCTGGTTTTAACTCTCCATCACCGGGAGAAGTGTCAGCGCGACAGTGATGACAGGAAGAAGAAATGGGGATGAATAACCATGAAGGTGAGACGCATGTGATTAAATGTGTGATGGATTCCTGTCTGCAGGTGGTGTGGAGACAGCAGGCCTGCAGGATAAATCCCCTCTCAGGTGTGACAAATAGTGCACGATTCTCCTGGTTTCACTGAGGCGGAAGAAGAAGCGAGACGTTTATTTCACTTGAGCAAATGTGAAAACAGTCGAGTAAAAATTTGCATTTGAAAGTAAAAACATTATTTTAATGCATTTGTGAGACAGACCCATTAAAAAGTGATCAAATTATCATATATCAGTGGAATTAGTTTTGATTAAGCTATATTTGAGTGTTCTCATGTACACGGGGGGGTGTCTCTACCTTTGGTACATTTTGAGCATTCTGGATAATTCTTCTGCACTGATTTGTACTTGTTCTCAGTCACTTTATGGTATAAATGTCTTAAAAAATATGCAAACTCATTGCCTCAGAATAAAATTAAGTAATACCAGGGATGAGTTTTAACTAACTTGTTTATTTTGAGTCTGCAGCACTTCAAAGAGCTCAGTTACACAAACTGCCTGGTCAAAAAAAAAAAATGTCAGCAGTAATTATCCAGTGTTTAATTACTGCAGTGATTAATATGTTTCAGCTGCCAGCAGGTTATGCAATCCTAACTGCTACTCATTTCTTAAACAACCACGTAGGTAGACAGCCTATAGTGGAAAATGTCTTACTCTGTTTCATGAGGATCAAATTATTGACCTGCATCAAGCAAAGAAAACAACCAAAGAGTAACAACTGAAACACTAACGCAACTACAGCTGGTTAGGAAGTGTTCAATGTGTTATTAAAACCTGGAAAGTGGCAAACCATCATCTCTGAAGAAGAAATGCAGTCGAATAAAAAGCATTTCTACATGTGCAATCTGAAAAGAGCTCAACCTTAAGAAAACCACCGATCACTGTGGTGAATCAAGAAAAAGGGAGCATAAACACTGGACGAAGGTCGTGTGTTCTGATGAGTCCAGATTCACCCTGTTGCCCTGTTTTTAGTTTGCAGTTGTATAAAATGGACACCGAGCCACGCAGTCTGCCTCCACAAACATTTGTGAAAGAATGGGTCGTTCTGAAGAGTGCACTCAATTCAAGTGTGGCTCTCTAACAGGATACGACTGTTGCAGAAAGTCAGTTCATGAAATTTCTTCCTTCAAAGATGTTCCATAATCAGCTGTAAGTTGTATTATTGCAAAGTGGATGGATTCAGGAACCACAGCGGGGATCGGCCAGTACGTACTGACCAAGAACTGCAGTCCCAAACTTCCTCTGACATCATCATCAGCACAAAAACTGCACTGCTGGGTTTCCACAGCACAGCAGCTCCTGTAGGTGTGAGGTGTTCGAGGCCCAGTGCGTTTCTTCATTTAGTAGAACGAAGTAGAAGACGTATGCTTAATATTAAAGTAAACAGGAAGTCAGATTCTTCTTTGAACATTAAAAGTTTAACCAGTTGGATTATATAACTCCTTTCGTATGTGTCATGAATCATATAATATTTAATCTATTCATTCAGTGAGGATGAAGCCGAGTGGAGGTCCAATGAAGACATGAGCACATATCGATGGAGTCCTCTTTCAACACCGTAGAGCTCCGGGAGCTGCGAGGGAGTGGAGCCCGGCAAGGCCCATCTCCGACACCGACTTCAGCACCCTGGACAGCAGCAACGCTGGGCTGCTCCGCCCGGGGCTTTGAGAACGCCTCCTACGAGCAGGATGAGGATCAGGACCTCCGTCAGCAGGAGCAACAGCCAACCACAAGTTATCCGCCTTCCACATCAGGAAACAGTAAGGTGAGCACGGTGGGGTTTAGTGGTTGTGGCAGACGTTTGTTTTGGATGTTTTTAAAGCAGTAGCTCAAAGCAGTCCTTATGTGACCTCAGCAGATTCGGGTTACAGAGCGAACCACCTAGCCAAAAGTGATGTAACCATCCAAATCTAACCTGAGCCAGAAATCCAGCTTCACAGTCATCTCTTTGGAAGATGAACCCTGTGAGAAGAGACAAACACACGCTGGCGTACAGCTGCGGGCTTGAAGAAAGAACTTGTCCAGGGTTTTCTGGCATGTTTGTCTTCAGGAAACACAAACAGATTTAAGCTTCCTTCACAATTGGAAAATGACTTTGTATTGATTGCTGTTTGAAATGCCTTTGGGATGACATCACTCTCCCGCCCTGGCTTTTATTTTGTATATATGTGCTGTTTGAGTGCTGAGACACTGATCTGTATCACGGCACAGCAGCATCCGCTCTCAGTGAAACCACAGCTCAGACTTTCAGCTGATGTTCGTTTTCTGTTAGACTGTCACGGAGCTCACCTGTATCTGTACAGCTTTTACTGACACATGTTGGTGACATTCGTCAGTAACAGGTCGTCACGCCGATGCATTTTCTCCTCTTTGGATGTGATCTCACTGCTTTCTGTGACTGCTGACCTCAGAGCTGTGCTCTGGCTTGTTTATCTCATCCTTCTTTCTTTCTTTTCTTGTTTTTTCTTCTTCTAATTTTTTGCTCCCTCTCTACTTCATTTCTTGCTTTTCTTCTTCCCATTTTTTTACTGTCCTTTTCTTTCTTTCTCAAATTCTCTTTCTTTTGTCACATCTTTCCTTTCTTTTATCTTCATATTCCTTCTTTTCTTTACTCTTTCTGTTGTTTCCTCCTTTCCCTACTTCCTTTTTCATTTGACCCTTTTTTCTTTCATTTTTCTTTTTGTCTTCTCCTGTCTGTTGTTCCTACCTTCCTTTTTTCCCTTCCTTCTTTCCTCCCTCTCCCTCTCTCCCTTTATTCCTTCCTTCTTTTGGTTCCTGCTCCCTTTCCCTCGTTTCTTTAATTCATCCTTAATCTTTGGTCTGTTTCTTCACTTCATTCCCTCCTTCTTTCCTTGTGCTGTTTAAAATGATTTTGTCTGTTCTGTCTTTTCCTTAACACCTTGCATTCCCCCTTTTTCCTGTTCTTATTTCTATATTTTTCTTTCCTCTCTCTTCTTTCCTTGTTTCCTTCCTCCCTTTCTCACTCGCAGCATCATCAGGAGATCTCGCCGCAGTCGTATGATGAGGAGGAAGGAGGCGGTGGAGCAGGTGGAGGTCAGGAGGACGGTCAGGACTTCACTGAATTTCGCCCCGTTGATGACCACTCGGCAGACTATGGCTTCATCTTGGCGCTGGTGTTCCTCGTGAGTGGGATCGTCCTCGTGGTCATCGCCTACACTATCCCGCGGGAGCCCAAAGTCGACCCGGACTCAGTTTCGGCGCGGCAGATGGAGAAGCTGGAGATGTACTACGCCCAGCTTGGCTCCCACCTGGATAAGTGCATCATCGCGGGCCTGGGCCTGCTGACCCTGGGAGGGATGTTCCTGTCCGTGCTGCTCATGGTGTCCATCTGCCGGGGTGAGATGTACCGACGCAGGGCGGCATTCGTTCGACCCAAGAGGACTTATGGCTCCATCAACCTGAGGATGAAGCAGCTGGCGACTGGAGAGGCGGGCTTAGGTGACGGCGGGGATGGAGGCGAGGAGTTTTTGGTGGAATGCGCAGAGACGCGGAATAACGTACAGCCAGAGCCGAGCCAGGACTCCAAATCAGAACCAGGACCAAGCAAAAACCCTCCTACTTCTCTTCCTGCTGCTTCTTCTTCTGCTGCTGCACGTGGAGTCAACTAGCTCCACCCTCTGCCTTTCTCTGCGTGATCCCCCAGGTGCATTATGGGGATGCAGGTTGCCCTTTTGTGCCGAGGGGAGAACCACATCTTAAGCAAGAGGCTTCCCGCCGGAGCTGTTACCCGGCATGTAGGGATGAGCTGAGCTTAAAGGATATTTATTCTGACCAATCACAAGGGATGTATGACTTTACAAAAGAGGGCTCAACTGGGTGGAAGACGAGAGGTAAGCCTGTGGCAATGTGGATAAGAGCACATGTGGACATGAACGGATGCATATCAAAGATTAAAATGAAGATTTTGAATCCTAGTATGTTAATCAGAGTCATACAATATAAAGCACATTATGATATAAAGCACCGCAGAAAGTAAGATTAACATTTATTGTGAAAATTCTTTACTGATGCTGAAAGGAAGTTCAGTAATTAAATCTAGCCATATTTTAAGCCCTAACCAGCAGGTTTACCTTAACACACTCACACTAAATACTTGGCTTGTAATGCTGCTGTGAATAGCACTATAACAGACTTCAGAGTAAATTATTGTAAAAGAAAGAGCAACTCGCTGTCATACAAAAAACAGAGGCAACAGTTTTGAAAGCTTGGCGACGTTCACCTCCAGCCATTAACACAGAAGATTAACCACAGAAAACCCTAAAAAAAGCTTAAAATGTTCAGTTTAAACCTGCATTAAGCAAAATAAGTGATTGATTAAAAAGATGGAACAGAGCTCGTTTGGCTCCTTTTAGCTGCTTGATTTGGTTTTCTGGCCGCACAGACAGATGTGGTTTAATGTTGGGAGGTGGATTCAAGCCGGAAAGGTTCTCATTTCGTTCCATCTGATATTTCTGTGACTTATAATTGACAAATTATAATTGACTTTTTTGTAGTAAAACTGTCTTTGCTTACTTGTAACATAAAATTAATATAAAAATCATATAATTGCTGATTTTTGTGCCCACATGATTAATGGCACCTGTTGGAGTTTGTTTTTGATCTTTTTTAGTTGCTAAAAGCTCCACCGTGTTCCCACTTCATCCCGTTTGATGTTTGCCTTTTTTTCTCTATGATACCAGCCTGCTGGGGCTGATCAGAGTTGTAGAGTAACATTATGATTCATTTCTGCTTGTGTTTATGATTATTTTTTTCCTTCATTATTCCTTCTCTTTATCTTAGTACCTTGTTCTTTTGCTGCTCATCACTGCTCTGTGGTCACCAGCTCACCTCTGGCTTTGTCTATCAGGGTTTTGACACCAACCTAAACAAGAAGAAATCTTTTACAAAGCTCAGAAAATCTAAGAGGAGCTGCAGATTTAGCTGATAATGGGTCTGACGCTGCAAGCTTTCTTAAATTTCCAGTTAATTTATTGTAATTGTAAAGGTGTTGGGTGAAATGCTCATGTTCAGATGATAAAAAGAAAGTTTTTCTTAAAATCACAGATTCATCACAGCTGTTTGTGTCTTTGTTGATATTCTGTCAGCAGATTTTTACTAGAGGCAGAAAAAAAACCTCCACGGGGAACTTATAAGCCATCAAATATTGATTCTCTTATTGGCCTCAAACGTCCAGAATCCATCTGTCTATAACCACACAGCACATGCTGCTGCTTCTGTCACTGTAAGTACAGAAAATGGCAGCCCAGTGAGAAACACTCCTCTGTGCATTGTCTGTCTTTAACTCACCAGCTTAAAAGCTGATTATGCCCCCTTGTGGTTAGAAATTGCTTAATGCAGCTTTAACGTTTGGCTGGATGCAGCGAGATACATATTACCCAGAAAGCATTGCACCAGGCGTCAAAGAGCACAGTCGTCTGTAATGATTTCTTTTATTTTCTTATTTTTCTCTTTGACAAACAGTTTCTGAGTGGATCTTGGTTGGAAATCACAGCAGACACTAGATGAAGGGAAAACAATTAGTTTGTTGTTATTTTGTTATTGTTTTGTTTGTTTGTTTGTTTGTTTTATCACAGAAGCATTTCAAAATCAAAATTTTAAGCCACAATGATGAGTAATTTAACAGGGGTCACATTCATTTTTGCAAACAACAGAACCAAAAAAGAAAATGTGTAAAAATCGACTTCTCCAACAAGCCTGTTTTACATAAAAAGTGTCAGTGAATGCAGCATCAACAATAAGTATCGTGTCACATATCCGGTGTCTCGTGCTGCATCATCCAAAACTGTTGCCTCATGCTTACTGATCAGCATTTTCTGTGAGCATCACCTTCCACAGCAGAGACTCCATCAGAGAGTGAAACTTCATCTATAAGCAGCAGCTGATTCTCCAGAACTTGAAGTCATATTTATATAAAACTACCCTGTGCTACACACTAGACTTACATAGACTTTATGGTTTCTATAATTTGAAAGTGCGCATGAACTTTTTTAGACTGAGCAGTTTTTATGATCAGTGGTGGACAAACACTTCAGATCTTTACTTAAGTAAAAGTACTAAACACAAGAAAAAAGTCCTGCGTTGACTCGAAGGGGACCTGTTGTGTAAATCCTTATTTTCTGTCATATATCCTGTTACAATGATGGAAAGTCACAATACTCAGCTTTGGTCTGTATGAAGTCACAAAGAAAGGATATCCTTCATATGGTCATTTCATTCAGAGAGCACAGAAGCCCCGCCCACCTGCCTTTAAATATATTCTATTTTTAAGGCAACGGCGAGTTTAAAATAAGTAAGGATTATTTTGAACTTTAAATCATGCAAAGCTATTTTGGTAGAGAACAAAAATATGAAGCATGGTGTGAGCAGAATTGGCTCCCTTGATAGTAATTGTGCACATTTTGCAAACTTCACGATGATTACAAAGCACAGATCCATTGTTTGGTTTGTATACATTTAGAAAACCGAGAGTAATGTTGGTGTTAAAGAGAGTGAGTGTTTATTTTATCGAATAATAAACTGTAGCAGAAAAAATGGTAATAAAACAATTTAAAGGACATGGGACAAAAATAATTAACTTCTATAACTTAATGTGTGAGCTCCACTTGTGTTTAATTTATAATGATCCCTATAAACAGATTCTGTGTGAGTATGCAAACATTTTTGGGACAGGAAGCCTTTTGGTTTCTGTTTGTAGTCCAGATTTTGGATAGATGCAGGTAAACAGTTCATGTAGAGAGAAAATGCAGGATTACATTTGTCAAAGTATATTAGATAACCATTGTGTAGTATCTTATGACAGTTAGTTTTTTATTAACTATAAAAAAATTAAAAATGGAAATCGTGGCCTGGCTGGTACCACAAAATTAGCCATTATCCCCAGTGGCTAAGTTATCAGACATCCCAGTGGGTTCCCAGATATTATTACTAGTGCCTACACAACATCCATCCATCCATCCATCCATCCATCCATCCATCCCCTTATCCAATTCAGGGGCACAGGGGAGCTGGAGCCTAACCCAGCTGTCACAGCGCAAAAGCCCGGGTACACCCTGGACAGGTCACCAGACTGTTGCTTTATTTTGGTGTTTATCATAATGATAAAAATAATCATAAAAGTAACTTCAGCTGCCAAAAAATACAGTGCAGAAAAACTAAAGTAAGCTCCACTGAAGGTAAAGTACCTCAGAGTTGTACTGAATTAACTGTATTTAGTTACACTCCACCACTGATTATAATCCGAACGTCTATGAAAGAGTCAAAGCCTAAAAAAAGCTGATTTCATTTTAAAGAAGAAACATTAAAGTGACTTGAGGATGTTTTTGAGTGGATTGAACCTTTAATGACACCACTTATTTGTATTATATGTACACTGATGTTATTTATGTCATGTAAGGATACGATATGCCTTAACAAGTAAACACCGGCACTGTACATTGTGTATACACTGATATTATTATGCTAACGTATTACGGTCTGTATAGTGAGCCAGTTAGCCAAGGGTAATGTAGCCACACACACACACACACGCACACATTATTGAGTCCAGCTTACAGTGGCGCACACACTGATACTAATCTCAGCTGTTTTTTGACGTTTTACAGTTTTCTTTTACAAATACTGTAAATATAACCTGCAGACATGCAGGATGTGGAGGACCTTCAGAAACTTCTGCTCCAAAAACACAACGCAGGTATGCAAAATTATAAAAAAAAAACAAGTCACAGCGAACCAAGTTCTTTCTGTCAGCAGCCACTTCATAAACATCACACAAACTGCTGAGTAACCCTGCGAGGCCTAAACCATCACAGGATCAGAGGTTTGATCGAACCCTAACAGCAAAAATGGCTTTTGGGTGGGTTCTCTGTTATTGTCAGGTCTTTATCTTATAACATAAAGCTCCTTGAGGCAATTATTGTTGTGATTTGTCGCGATATAAATAAAATTGAAATGGAATTGGAAATGTAACTAGTTCGCAAAGTGTATTAGCAGAATTATTCATCTTTTCATTCGACTGTGAAGATATCAGAGAACAATTTTAAAGAGCTGAAAGTCCCATTGTTGATGGCATAGAGTTAGGGGTAATTATTAGTGATGATGACTTTAGACGTCACAGACAAACAGTCTTATGGCCGATCAGCTGGTGTGATGGTCATTTGAGCCTTAAAATGTCAGAAAAACTAAAATTGATTTTTTTTCTCCCACGGACAATAAAAAATATTCCAGACATATATTTATCACTCTTAAATATCCCTACTACGATCACACTTTGGAAAAAAAGAATTTGAGGACATCAACAATGAATATAAATTACTTTATTGTCATTTAACTAACGATAAAATATTTTCTCCTTTCAATGAGTCTCCTGATTATTTTAGCAATGAAACATTTAACATAAGAAAAAAATGCTAATAAATATACATAAGCATGAGCCTCAAATATATTGAATCTATCAATACTAATGTAATTGTAAACATTGATAGTGTAAGTAATGATTAAAAAGTAAAACAAAGACATAAAGAAATATTTTAACTTTACATGAATCATTATATTTATTAATTACAAACAGTAAATGTTTGGTGACACAAATATTCTAACCTGTTAAAAATATTAAAATAATTTTATTTGGTAAAAATGGTAAATGGCCTGTATTTGTATAGCGCTTTACACATCCAGTCATCCACCCATTCACACACTGGTGATGGCAGCTACATGTAGCCACAGCCACCCTGGGGCGCACTGACAGAGGCGAGGCTGCCGGACACTGGCGCCACCGGGCCCTCTGACCACCACCAGTAGGCAACGGGTGAAGTGTCTTGCCCAAGGACACAACGACCGAGACTGTCCAAGCCGGGGCTCGAACTGGCAACCTTCCGATTACATGGCGAACACCCAACTCTTGAGCCACTCTTATAGTGTTATTGTTATTTTGTCGGGAGCTGCCTGAGACCAGGCTAACGATGAGCAGTGTGTAACCTCATTCGCTGCAGGTTAACATTTATAAACAGAGGGTCACGGATAGCCCCCCCCGGCCGCTGAAGTGTCCTTGAGTAAAACAAAACCTGAGATCTTTGCCGCCTTTATGTGACAGAGCTTCATGGTTAACATCGGGACACGCGTGAGGGAACAATTCCCGTGTTTTCAGCAGCTGCTGAAAGCTGCCCTGCTTCCTTCTCACCTCCGCAGTCAGGGTGTGATCACACCAAGCTCACTGTGACAGAGGAGAACTGGAGGCTCACTCAAACTTTACAGGCACGCTTTTAGCAAAACGTGTCTCTGCTGGATTAGTCATGCTGGCCGTGATGGAGGTTCAGAACAAATCTGAGTCATGATGCACCGATCCGACCGACACAGCTGATGCTGTCTGGTGTTGAGAGCAGTAGTTCATTAAAAACTGCTCCTTCAACAGTAATTTTCTCACTTTCCCAAAGAAATGGGAGAGTGTTAATTAAACAGCTGCAAACATGTTGGCTGCGAGCACAACCAAAGACACAAAAGGCTGACATAGCCCTGAAAAATATGAGGTGTGAACATAAAGTTCCAGTAACTGTAAAAGTCAGAAACACCTTTCTCGGGCACCTCTGGACCATTTTCAGCATCTGCTATTTTTAGATCACACTCCAGAAGTCCTGAACACTTTTCCCTCAGCCAAAAGCAGGTTTTGAAAATTTGGAGACGCTCTGTGGGATATATAGGTTCATGATAGTTTGATCACTTACTTACTGCAATAAAAGAAAACATGAAAATTAAATGACAAATCAAACTTCTTCTCAAGTTCCTCTGCAATCATCCACGGAGCACTGCAGCATCCCCAGGAGCTGAATCCTTTAGCCTCATCGACATTAACAAGAGACATTAATTTAAAAATAAACCCTTAAAAAAGACAGAAGAAGCAGAAGTGCAAAAATGTCAAAGTCATTCCAGGTTTTCAGACTCTTTCCTGTTGCACTGGGTTCAGAAACAGTAGAAATGCCAAAATGGAGATAAAGTTTCAGGCCGAGATGCTTTAGCGCCATACAAGCAGAAGTGATGATTGCAAAGGTCAAAGTGTCACTTCATTGTCATCGTGCCGCTTTGGAAGCAGGCTGAAGCTTTCCTTTTCATGTGTGGATGAAGTAGAGTAGAGTGAAGGAGGGGAGGAGATGTGGGCGAGGCGGTGGGATGCAGCCGCGTCGCCGGGTGACGTGAGGTGATTCTTGAAGAGGCGGATTTTCAGCTTAGCGGGGAAGATGAGGAGTGACTCTGCATGAATACTTTGAATGACACGTTGATGTTTCCCCGCTGGCCTCTAGGCAGCCAGAAATAAAAAGACAAGGCTTAAGGTTTTAACAAGGTTGGGAAAAAAAAGTCTGAACCTGGTTCTCTTTGGGGGAGAAACAGATTAGGTCTGTGGACCCTGCAGGTCCTTGTTAGTGGGGAGAAACAACATCACAGAAGGAACGATTGTTAGTGCTCGGTCGCTTCACACAGGTTGGATGCACAGAGCTGGAAGAAAAAGGGCTTGAAAGGGTCTTTAGTTCAGTTATGTGGATGGATGCAGTCAGGTGAGGAGGACAGAGAAAGAATGAGGATTACACTTCAAAAAGCTCATTCAGATGGGAGGTGGGGGGCATGCATGAGAGTAGTTTTTCAAAACTTCTGAGTCTTAGAGCTCATATTGGTTTGAATTTGATCAACTACATGTGAAAATGTGTGAAAATGGAAGAAAACCAGCAGGAATTCAGAAATGTAATCATCACTGAGCTGCATTCTCAGTGTGTTTGCAATGTCAGACGCAGGTTGCACAGAATTCAGAGTCCAAATAAGACGTTTGATACACGAGACAAAGAAAAGACTGCTGTGGATTTTTGTTCTGCCAGATTTTGGTAACCAAACAAACGCTCAGTTTCCTGAGCTCATCAGGAAACTGTCTGCATTGTTTAAAGATCAAGTGAGAAGTAGGGTCATTTTCCTCACAGGTTTCTGTGCAATCAAAGTATAGAGGACGTTGCCCCTGCTGGTCATTAGCAGGAATACAGCTTTGAGGCACTTCCACACCAGCTTCATTATTCAGACATGAAAGCAGGGATTATGAAGTCTGTGATGAGGACGTAGGTGAGCTGTTTGTGAATATGCAGATGGAATCAGGAAAGAAGAGTCATGAGTGAGAAACACTCACTGTCTTCGTTTGCTAAAGTGACTCATTGGTCTGCATATATTTATTAGGTGCACTCCTGCCCTGACGGCATTACTACAGCATCGCTGCACTCACAAAGGGTGACGAGTGAGGTCACAATTAAATGCACAAATGGATTTAATAATTAAGCAGATGTAAACAGATGGAGGATGTGAGCGTTTGAAAAGTGTGAAACTATGTTTCTGTGTTTCACTCCCTCTGTGACATCCTTGAATGTCAAGACCTAACACGAGCACTTTGACCGAAGACACGAGAGAAAATCAATCTTTATTCCGCGGGCACCGCCATGACTCGGTTGCCATAGAAATAGTCTATTTATATCAAAGGACTGTTGGTAGAGCAGCTCTCGGATGTCATGAAAAGTCCTTGTGAGGACATGATAGAGGAGACAGTGTCTCAGAGTCTCCTGAAACCTCTGGCTAGGACGAGATGCACACTCAGCCTTTGTGGGAATAAATAAATTACACATTTTTTAACATTTTCCAAGAATCAGAGCGTTAATTCACTCCAGGCTAAGAGGAGAGTTTAGCTGAGTAGTCAGAACTTTAAATGCACGAGGATAAAACAGACAAAAAACTCTGCTGGGCTAATGAATAAAACATCAGCAGCTAGACTTTCTTAAATTTCCTTTTCTTGGCATATGAGACATACTCATTAGATTCTAAAAAATGAATAAAAATGCAATACTCCTTGCACAACAGAGAAAATATGATGATATTAAGTCTCTTTGTCTTGTTTTGTGGGATATAAACAGAAGGTATAATGTTTCCCTGATTCACTGAGTGCAACTTGAGATATTTTTGCAAAGTTAATAGTTTTGTTTACATATTGGCGAACCAGCACCATGAAATATTTGCAGAATAAGCTGTTAGCTTTTAGTTTTTTGTTTTGTTCTCATTGATGTAAAGACAAGTACTGAATAAACGCGCAACTGCAGAAATGATACCCTAATTTCATTTCATGGAAGAGAAGGGTTTACCAGCTTGTTTCTGGATTTTACAAAATTGAGCGTGAGCAGTTTGCCCATCATCATGTTGGATGAGCTGTACCACGCATCATAATATTTGTCTGATAATTGCACTAAAATGCTCCAAGACGAAGCAACCGCACCAACAAGGTGTAGAGGTCCAGTTCAGTGACTTAAATTTGAGAAGGTGAAGCCAGCAGACAGCTAACAGCTGCAGGTGTAAGCAGTCAAAGCAGCCACAATATGAATGAAGAAAAACATCCACAGAGGCCAAAACAATTTTAGTATCAGGCTGTAAACATGTTTATTTCTGCTGTAACGTCTGATATTTTAACATGTGAGTCTTTCGGGACTGACTTACGTTCGTAGTCAGCCTCAAATGGACATTCAGAAGAACGGCAGGTTGTTTGTTTGTTTACACATTTGCATTGGTTTCATTTTTCAGCTGCTAGATTGAAAATCGAGATGATTATGTACAGAAACATTCATGTGTGTTTTTAGAAGTCGCTGCCAATCGACCCACTTTAGTTTTTAACCAGAAGAATGTGTTAAATTTATTTTCTAATCTCACCTTTTATAGGCTTGAATCAGGAAATGTAAATGAACTTTGTTCAGTCGGGGTCATTCACTATATTTATCAGCATGGCTCTGTTCCACAGAACAGAGAAGGCATCGTTGGTGGAGGGGGAAGGTTAAAGCAGCCTGAACAGCCCGCCCTTTCTGTGATTTGCTAATTTGCTGTTCAGAAGGGTATCTTCAAATCAATTCCAAATTAAAGTCTCACCCCTCTGCAATCATCATGAAATGCTTTGGCAGTTATTTTGGGGCATTTCCTAAAATAGCTGTAATTTCAATGCTCTATGGGACACAAAAAAGGTTCAAACTTTCCCTGGAAGTTGAACTTGTACCATCAGAGTTCTCTCAGAGAGCTCAGGACTCTTTGGTGCTGGGTGTTTCTCTTTGATAATGTCCCTGGTATCAGCTTAAATATGATGAGGTGTATGCTAGTGGACAGTTTTTATCAGGCACAGTTTGACTTTGCTCTGCTCTATGTTTTTGAAAATATCTGCATGCATCTTTATGCCGTCTTTTCCACCTCACTTTTGAAGTGCAGGAGACTCAGGTTGTGTAGTTTAAAGCAGAAATATCAGAGCTAAAATGAACAATAACAATCTGGTTGCACAAAAAGAGAAAAAATGTCCTCACCCTCCCTCGTTTCTCCACACTGAGTGGTCAGAGGTCAAAGTTCAGACACAGCACAGCATTCTCGCAGCTGTTTGGGATTCAGAACGATGCTCAAGGACACTTCAGCAGCACACAGGGTTGTGACCCCGATTTGATTCTCATTAATCACAACACGTCCCGGCGCCTCCGAAAAAATCCACCGCAGGTCGCTGTGACAACAAGCTCCTGGTTAAAATAGAAATGTAAGCGTTCTGAAAGGTCCCTCCTTCTGCAGGCTGCGGCTCGACGTTTCCCTTTATGTACAAATGTGACAAACAACAGTAGCATTTCACTCTAAGACTCAATGAATGTACAAACTAATACTGTAACGCTGGAGCTGGTGCATCGCGGCAGCGTCGCCCAATCTCATGATCTCTGTCGCTCACACGTGAGCCAGTTTGGTGTAAACAGTCACATGACTTCAGTATAAAGTACATTTTGTTTCTTCTTGTCTGAAACATGCAGAGGTAATAGATGTGTATTTAATTAGATAAAGTGATATTTCACACCGGTGGAAAGTTTTTTGGATGAACTTCAGTGTCAGTCAGCTTCCATGAAGGAGTCAAAAACTTTAATGGTTTCCTAATTCACAGCATACAATTTCAAAATTCCTGGATTTATATTGTTTTTGCCTGATTTGATGGATCTTTGCCTGAGATATATACACACAGGCTTCAAAGTCAGAGAACTCCAAGGCATTGTCCTTTAAGTAACTAATGAAATGCCTTTATGCTCACGGCATGATCATGTTTATTCTAAAGAAAGTTCCTATCATGACCAAACCATGAGAATAAAAACATTTTAAAAGAGAGTTTAATTTTGGAGCCTTAAAACAGGGATGTCAAACGTACCAAACAACGAGAGCCAGAATTGGCCCGTCAAAGGTCCAGCCCGGCGTGCTTTGCAGAGAAAGGCGGCTTAAATTTAACTTTTCATTAAGTAAGAATCACAAGACTCCAAACTGTTAATGTCTCCTGGGCCTGAGGTCCTACTGACAAAGGCTTTATCCTCAGGCTGCCACATCCCAATAAAAGTAACAGATAAAGCACTAAATAACAGAAAAGTTTGTTTTGTCTTTATAGATGAACCATACCAAATATCATTTGTAATGTCAGTACTTTTTTGTGATTTTATGGATCCATTTCTTATAGTGTGGTTTAAATCCTGAGCAGACATGCTGATGGGTTTCTTTGAGTTATCACTGCACTTTTCTCTGAGTTGATTACATTTGAAGAAAAGGAACAGTTTGAAGACTTTTTGGTCCGAGCCTCCTGCGTTAAACTAAAATGAGTTTGACTTTCCTGCTTTAAAAGAAGTAAACATGGAAACCATCTGAGGTCACGTTGCCTCAAACGTCTCACGTGTCAGCAGCAACATTTTCAGACGTTACATAAAAAGCAGAAATAAAAGAGTGAGCGACGCCCCCGAGGCGGCCTCTGTTTACAGCTGACTGTTCAGTAATTTAAATAAAAAAATAAACATTTCTGTCCAAGTGAAATATCGCTTTATGAAAGCAGAATGAAGTGATGCATATTAAGGTCTAAGAAGTGTACAAAAACTATGAAAAATATTATGTGGCCTGAAAAAAGGAGTTTTGTGTTTGTCTGTGAGTCTTTTGCAATGAATATATGACAATGAAAGTAAAGTTTAGTACAAAATATGGCCAAAAAAATGAATTTAAAGGGATATATCACTTTGATTTTAAGGTGGAATTTTAGTTATGTTATATTATAAATTAATGGAAAAGTTTGTAGATTACAGATTATTATAAGTAGCAGAAAGTAAAATAAAATAATTTTCTGTTATTGTTTGATCTAAAGTCTTATAATGATTGTATTACTTGAGAAAAGTGACATAACCCTTTAACCTGAGCGAAAACCAGGGTTACAGAGACTGTTACAGAGCAGGCGGCATGCGAGATAATACTGGTTTATTACTCCAAGTTTAAAATAGTCACATTTATTGTTTTATTCATGAATTTAAGAGAACTACATTTATCTCTTCACTCTTGGTGCTAAGTTGCAAATATCGTTGTAAAAATCATCTTAAAGCCGTTTACTTGTTACAAAAGAAGAACAGAGCTCTGTTTTCATGAAAACGTGGTCAAATAAATCTTGAAGTTACTCGATTCAGTAGCACCTCCTGTATTTTCTGTGAACTTTACTTATCAGAAGGCCAGATGCATAAAAGTTGCACATGCAGACTGTTCTGGATTGAGTGCTCTGCTTTCTTTGAGCAAACTTGGCAGCACTACCATTTCTTTTCTCTTATCTTTCAGAGTTGATGGTCTCATTACAGTTTTCATTAGATTTTTCTTAGTGAGATCACCAAATTGCTGTTCTTCATTGGTGTTTTTTTACCTGCCAAAATAACTCGAGAATTTACAGAGAATTTAAATGCAAATGTTGAATTAAGGAAGCGTCTACAGTTAAAGACAAGAGTGCAAATTATGCTTGTGTACATGCATGCAATTTCACAGTAATTAAGACTTTAGAGAGCGGGACCATGCATGCACACAGAGCTTTATAAGCTGTGTATAGACACAATTTTTGTCGTATCTACACAGACTTTTAGGAATCTGTTTGCTGTTTTCCTTTTCTAAAGTCTCACTGTGGTGCCAGTTTGTGGAAATTCAGAAACAGCAGGAAATCATCCTTTTATGATGCTTTTTTCCTTTTAACTTCAACCAGCGGTCATTAAGAGGGAGCCATTCGAATTACAGGGTAGTAATGATGCTTTAGTTACCCCCAAAACAGGCCTGAGCTCCTGATCACCATCTTCAACAAGATCAGGATAATTAAAGGCTGGTTTTATTTGTAACAGCATTCATGTGATGTATTCTGTGTGAATCTGGTGTCTCACAAATGTTTCTCAGTGTTTCCTTTTTAACTTTAGTCCTACATAAAATGCTGCTAACCTCTGTATGTTTTTCCAACTTTGAATCCTTGCAAGGATCATTGCTGCAGGTAATTACTGTAGAGGATTCAGATGCTCTTTAAAATATACATCAGCTTCTTTCTGTCTAAAGAGGAAGTTTCAAGGACTTTGTATGATTTTTACAAGAAACCAAACCTCAGTCCCACAAAGAGTGAAGAGGATTTTCTTACGTTTTTTTTTTTTCAAATTTCATCCAATAATAAATATTAGATTGCATATTTGCTGATATTATTGTCCCGCCTAAGAACAATCTAAATTGCTTGAGCTGCACAGACACCTGGTTTGCTCAGTGATGTATTTAATGAAGAGCACAGAGGATTTTGTACAGTCTCAAACCGAGTTATGTTGGTAAAGCTCTACCATGACCAGTGTTTATTAGTGAGAGTTTTTCATTACCATTTTATAAATCTTTAAAATTCTGAAATCCTGATTCACGACTTTCTGTGAATGAGTTTGAATGTAACAGTTTCAAATGTAACTGATTTCAGTAAATATATTCTCACTCCAGCGATAACTACAAATATATCTGCCATCTCCTGTTTTTGGTCTTCACTTGGTTTTAAAAGACGCTGCGTTGTGCGCTTCAGGAGGCCAGTGAATCTGCATGTTATTAATGTGTGACGCTCTAAAGGTCCGATGCCTTGTTCCTGTACATACTGAAGAGCCATGTCCTGTATGTAACGACGATGCTGGTTTTTAAGTCTGATTTTGTTAACGTGACCAATAAAATTGCTGTTGTTTTTAATGCAGGGTGCTGCTCTCTGTGTTTATTTAGCAGTTCAACTTCTGCTGGACCTCATTTGCATTTCATCAGGTTCAGAGGTGAGAAAACATCCTGCAGATTACGCTCCCACACTGGTGTTACTGCACAATCAGAGGGAGACTTCCTCTATCTCCTGGTTAAACTTAGAAAAACTCTTTCCAACTTCAATTCAACTTATTTAAATCAAACATAACAACAACCTTAAACAGTGGTGAGTATCAGACATAGACTGTGAAAGATGGACGAAGCCACCATGACGCAACCACACGGTTTGTGAAGTCACATCTTGGATGTTTTGTCAGTTACTATCACATAGTTCTGAAATCAGACCTGATGAGGGCTTGAGCTGTCCCTGAGTAAGGGTAAACCCCACTTTCTACTCGTTTTTCACTTTAAGACCATGATTTGCTAAATTTGCATGACTGTATTCAATAGGATAGGACAGATGAAACAATAGGAAAATCTGAAAACCCCCTGCTGACCATTAGAAAGAATCCCAGTTTAAGGCAGCTATGCACTGGCTTCACTTTTCTGACCTGGAAGCTGTGGCCAAGGCACCGGCATGTTGTTAAATAGTCACAGATTAATAAAATTCCCAAATTTTACTGACTAAAACTGGAGTAAGGCCTTCTTGCACCAAAACTATAAGCACAGCAAAGAGGTCCACTTCAGTAACTTGAATAAGCTGAGGTGAAGCCTGGCAGACAGCTACCAGCTACAGCTGCCTGTGTGAGCATGTGCAGTGCAAACGTTCAAGTCCTTATAAAATTCAAATGGGTGGCTCCTGTTAAGAACGTTAAGATAAAATGAAAATAATTGTGACTCATACAGTTGTCAGGTAGTTAGAAAATAGCTATAGACACTAAAGCTGTAGGGTTCGATGTTTTAACATGGGAGTCTGTGGAGACTGACCTGCTTTTACAGCCAGCCTCCAGTGGCCTCCTCTGCAGTTTCTGTTACTCCATCTTGGCTTAACTTTACACCTTTGAAGGTTGCAGCTTTTTAAAGACCCACACATCATCATCATCATAGTGTAAATGGTATCCCAAATGGTGTAGGCTTCACATCAGCTCTCTGGGAAAAACGGCAAAAAATATTTCTTGTTAATCATTCATCTCACAAAAGGATATGATATCATGCAGATAAAACCTGGCTGTGTAAAAACAAAATAGAAGGCCTTATAGAAGGGAACCAGTTTAAACTCTAATTGTGTTCATTGTTGTAAAGCGATGCAATTAACATCTACACTGTAATGGTAAGTACGCAATAGGAGCTTAAGTGAAACGCCTGCAGATCTAACCACTGCAGTGGTTTTCATATTTAAACTCCGCCCTTCAAGTGTCCGAGTGTCCCGGCTGAGCTGGTTGTGACTTATTTTTAGATTTTTAAAAACTGACTTTGCTCTTTAGCATTAAATTCTATTTACTAGTCTGTCTCCAGCACTGTCTCATTGTTATTACTGTCCGTCTTTAAACTGGGTTCCTTTTTGTTTAAAGCTGCATGATGTCTTGTTTTGTCTCCTCTTGTTTTTGTTTCTTGTCCTTTTTATTATTTCTCTGTTTGTTAAGTGTTACTGCTCTGGAGTCAGATGAATCCCCAGTCAGCATGACTCATAAATGTCACAGATTATTGTTTTCCACAAGACAAAATAAGAACCTTGCCTATCTTTCTACCCACACAGGAGCATTAGTAAAGACCCCCTGATGATCTAAAGGTAAGTATGCCTCACGCAGAACCTCTCATTAAATTTAATAGGAGAAACATCAGATGAATCTGACTGAGCTGTGAGTTTTGATTTTCAGACACTGATTTATGTCCCTGTCACTCCCACTCACTCTTTTTTTACTGTCCTCTTCTGGCTGCCATTTACATCCCAACAAAGCAAAACATAAAGGCTGTTTATGTGGTGTTAAACTAAAACTATGACTTTTAAAATATCCTGAAATAAATGGAAACAGACATCAAGGAGAAAGCAGCTCTGTTCATTTTATGAATTTTAAAGAGGAGGAAGTCAAAGCATGGAGGAAACTGTGTGCTGACAACACAGTTAGGGGCAGTTAAGAGAGAGCACAGACAACATCTTAGAGCGTCATACCTCACAGTCCAAACTCTAATGAGCTCAAATGGGTAAACTCAGTTTTTTATTTTATAAGAACACCATGCAGCCATTCCTGTGTGGTTTAACTGTTTTCCACTTTTGGGCTTTTGAAGGGAGTATCTGCCATCAAACAGTTCAGTGCTGAGCTAGTTAATTACACACGGTTATCCGTGTCATTTCTGTTTCGCACAAACAACATGGATACAATGCACACACCCGCAGTAGATGAGGTCTGCTATCAAACACGGCTTATTTCTCGGCTTAAAAACCGCTGATGAATGAGTGCTGCACAAATCACAGGCTGCTGAGTCAAATGATCGCTTCGTGAAAAAATTCAGTTCAGGGACTCCAAGCAGTGAACTTGAGGACACACAGACCCCTAATTTAAAAACCTAAATAAAATGTAATACACCTCACATTTGTTTTGAAAAGAGAAACAATCCTTAGATCTCAAAAATTATTTTTGTAAACAACAACAACAACAACAACAACAAGGGCTGCTGCTGTGAATTTGGATATTTAAACACGGAAATGACTCACTTTTAGTGACAGCCTCAAGTGGTCATTAGAGGAGCTGCAGTTTGTTTGAGCAAGTTTTGGTCCACAAAAATCTGCCTGCAGGTAGAAAAATGGGCTCATAGAAACATTGGGCCTCATAATGATTATTATGTTCTCTACTTATGAACCAGAGAAAACCCTAATACTCCATGGAGTCCCCCAAAG
Organism: Oreochromis aureus; assembly: GCF_013358895.1. Classification (NCBI taxonomy): domain Eukaryota; kingdom Metazoa; phylum Chordata; class Actinopteri; order Cichliformes; family Cichlidae; genus Oreochromis; species Oreochromis aureus. The sequence goes on along the minus strand of NC_052946.1, from coordinate 36,638,276 downwards.
AGCAATCCTTGAGCCTCTGTTGTCTTTGCATGCTACCTTGAAAGGAAAATCATTCAAGAATACAAGGCCACTTATCATAGCTATGCTAATGACACCCAGATTTATTTGGCTGTCTCACAAACGACTTTGATCCTGCCTTGAAACACTAGAAGTCTGGATGCAACACAATTTCCTTCAATTAAAAAGAGACATGTTTAAAACAAAGATGCACAGTTGCAACTTAGTTCACACTTTGAATCTACAGCCTGAATCCATGTGATAAATGTTAGTGTGATCACTACCTTAGTTTCACTGACGATATCAGGGCTGTAACATTTTTGTCATCTCAGACAGATACACGTTCCAGTGCAATCTCAGCAGGAAGCTTATTCGTGCCTTTACTTATTAAAAAAACACGACCATTGGATAGTTAGTTAGTTCAAAATACTGCTACAAGAATTTTAAGTAAAACCAGGAATGACATCACTGTGATTCTCTGCTCCCTGTGTTTGTTTCCAGAATTGAATAAAAAATATTGCTTATTGCCAGAATTATTTAGAATAAATACAAAATATCTAAAATATTAATCAGTTCATCCAGGGCTGCTGGGCAAAAGGCAGGGTACACCATGCACAGGTGACCTGTCTATCACATAGAGACACAGTGAGCCACGGGGGATGAGAAATGAGCCTCGTGGTTCTAGAGCCACTGATCTTCACCAGCTTTTCACCTTATATTTTAGCCATGAATCGTTTTCTTTACATGACTTTTCTTCTCTTCAAGAAACCAGCGTGGTAAGAAAAAGTTGGTCCACAAACTTCCTCTTTAGCTATGTATTGTTCATTAGTTTCAGCTCAACAAGCTGTTATTTCCCCTGCAGACAGGCGACAAACAGCCATCTCCAGTCCTCCTTTATCTGCCCAGGGAATGCTGAGAGGTAAATATAGCACAGGAAGCTGATGCTCTGGTCACAGCAGTGCTCCATCTCAGGTGCTCGTTAGAAGATAAACAAAAAAAAGCACACAGTGTGAGACAGAAAAGGCCTGAAAACACAGAGTTTATAACAAGCTGTTTAAACTCCGCAATCTGATGCTGAAGAAAAACATCATCTCAGTCTGCAACCACGGTGACAGAGCCTCTGTTAAACTGAATGATAATGTCAGTATGCTAATACTGATGTTTGACAGCTCAGAGGTTGGAAATTAAGTGTCAGTGCCACAACTGCAGTTCCTCTGCTGGCCACTTGAGGCTGCCTCCAACAGTGAGTCAGCATCAATGACTGGCAGCATCCACGGTCTCCCACGTGAAAGTGTCCAACCTTACAGCTAAAATAAACTGTTTTACAGCCTGACGTTGAAACTGTTTTAGACTCCATGAATGCAGTTTACCTTCTTAAAAACTTTGAGATGTGAACTCATTATTTTTAAAATTATTAAAACTTTAAAAATTTTAGGCGTGTGGCTGCTTTGGTCGAGTCGGGAGACACGGATCTCGACCTTAAGATCCCGATCATGCTGTTGGTGCCTCTGAGAACATTTTATTACCAATAATATGATTTGCTGTATAGTTAGTTGTACTGAGTAGTTAGGTGAGTAATTTTACACTATGAGTCAGATTGTGTTTGTCTGTGAATGCACCTGTACAGTTTTAGCTGGCCAAGCCAGCTCGCACTAATTGATAAATAAAAGAAAATATGACCAAAACCCAAATTCCTGATTACTGTCCAGTACCAACACAGTAGCTACTGTAGAGGATGCAACAGTGAGTATGTCCATCTTTGATGTGCAGTTTATAAAAAAAATTCAGCAACAAAAACCAGAGCATCTAGTCAAATGGTTTTTATTCAGTATATATTTTACTGAGATAATTAAATAGACTTGATCAATTGACAACAATCCAAACACAAATAAAGAACCATGTTTCAGTTTTCTTTAATATTTTCACATCAAAAATGAAAAAGAAGAAGCACTCTTTTATTAATAAACTGGTAGATGGAGTTTGATGGGATCTATTATTTAGGAAGCAAAGGGTAGGGAGAGGGGTTTTCACTCGTACGTGTTTTCAGATTTAAGCATCTCGGTGGTTCTGCTTCTCTGACGGCAGCTTTGTTGATCAAAGCTGAGATTTTTCATTTATGCAGTAATCTCCAGACTCGCAGATCTCGCCCTGCAGCCAAATGTCACCTCATTACTTCACAAAATAATACTGCTCAGCAATGTTTAGATGTCAGTATGAAAGACAAAATATGAGTTTATTATGCATAATGGCATAAACCTTCATCTGTCTGGCATTGTTCTTTTAGGGGCTCTTTTACATTGAAGCAACTTTTTTATTTCAAAGTCATGGATATTTGAGACAGCAGTAACTGGGTTTCTGTTATGTGAATTTGCATCCAAAAGATTTAATTCATATGAAATGAGCAATCAGAAAACAAACCCTCCTTCTCAAAAAGAGAAAAATGAAAATCTTCAGGCCACAAACACGGATGAAACCAAACCCTCAGAGAGGAGAAGGGGGCTGCTATCGGCCGCAGGAAAAGATGCTGATGTAAGTAATAAACAGGAAGTAGAAAAACTTGAAACAATCCAGGGTACTACATGAACATGTCATCGTAGCCAGGAGGGGGCATGTGGTCTGGATCCGGCCTAAAAAACAAAAAACAAGAGAAACACACAGAGCTGTTGTTACTGTAGCCAGTGGAAGGTGGGTGGTTCGATCCCTGACTCCTGCTGTGCACACGTCTTAAATCTACTTGGGCAAGGATCGAGTGTGAATGTGTCAGAGTGTGAGTGGGAATGTGAGTCCAGAGATTGGACACAGATAAAGGCACTGTATGAATGTGTGTGTGATTTAGTGAATGAGGAGTAACCAAGTGCTCAACTGAGTAAAAAGGTGCTGGCCCATTCACCATTTACTGTCATATTGTCACATTTTGTCATATTTTTATTTTGACTCCTGGTGTTCAGGCTGAGGCCTGCAGGGCAGGGTTAGGTAATGGAGCAAATACAATGGCTGCCGATTGGAGTCCACTGCCTGCTGTTGGACTGATTTTTGCTATTTTATTTGGAAAAGTTTTTGCTGTGTCTCCTTTATAATTCAAGTTAATGCACAGTCAACCTCAAAAGCACAAATGTTCTTGTTGCACTGATTTCAGTTGTTCACAACACACAGCAGAGGCTCCAAGGACAATTAAACAGTCTTTAGTGCTTTCTGCCCTTTGTTTGGGCCTGAAAAGCAGATTAAATTCATAACAGAAGCAGATTAAAAAACTGTGTGTATGCACTTCTGCACACTCATCATTTCACAGCACTTAAGACTGCAAACAGAGGCATCCTTCATCTGATTATTTTCCTTATGGTTGTTTCATTTGTCAGTTTCATCTACATCAGTTTGGAGCTAAATAAATGCCAAGCAGGTGATTTTGCTTTGCTTCATTGCATTTGCTGAAAATGCTGCTGGGGACTCCTCTGTCTCTCCCGCAGGAACTTGAGCTGGACGGTCACGGCTGTTGGACTGACACCGAGCGACTGGAACACACAATCTTACTACAGAACTTGGATGTTTTTTTTCTTTTCCAGGACAAGAGGCAACCTTTACTTGTTTATTAAGTCTAGTTTATTAGTCTATTTAGTTACAGAGTCACTAAAATCTGTGTCTATAAATGAGGCACAGGGGGCACTTTTTTTTCTTCAAAGCTGCTTTCAATTTTCTCGTTTGTTCTGTGAAGAATATATCTTTCAGAGGAGTAAATTATATAGATCTAAGATGTTGTAACCATTATAAGCCAAGAGTCAAGAGCTGCCTCCGTTATGTAAGGTGGCTCCTCAAAACTCTTTAAATTGCTAAAATGGAGAGGCCATCTGGTATTACTGAGATTAAAATGGGTGCAGCTTTGTTGTGTTGCATTTCTGCTGCACTAAATCTGGTGGAGCTGCAGCTGGGAATTTACAAAAAAAGCTTTAATAAGATCACTGACTGATTTAATGCTGCTCTTGGATTTTTGATCAAGTCAAAAGATAACAATTTTATTTTATGTCAGAAATTTAAAGTGTCTTTGACCCTTTGAGAGGTTCAGCGGAGCCTCACAGCTGAGGAGCTGTTACAGCCTGAATTAGTGCAGACAGATGGAGGCGCGCATGTGCGTGTGCGCGTGTGTGTGTGTGTGTGTGTCTCACCCTGGTCTGTGACGTCCGATGGGTCCAAACGGATCGAAGCGAGCTCCTGGGGGAACGGCTCCAGGAGGCAGAATGTCTGGTATCCCACTAGACGGGTCAAAGCCAGAGCGAGGATAACCTGACCTCAAGGGGTCGACTATCATCCCACCACCTCCGCGAGACCTGAGGAGGGGAGGCAGAGTTCAGAGATTCAAGAGAAGGACACGTGTCAGCTGGTTTTGTTCACTTTATTCTAAAATCCAACTGAAGTGTCAAAGATAAACAGGCTACAGGTTTTATCTGAAAGTGTTTAAAAATAAGTCACTAGTTAAGTAACAGTAATGCTATTATGACATAAAAAAAAAAAATCCTAAACAAGTTGTACTTTCATGATTGTAATGGATGATGACGGGGCTAAAAACCACCCACCGCGGAGCGGTGATTTCCAAAGTATTATCCAGCTTACACCACGCTCGACATCTAAACAAGACTTTCAAAAACAGACGTCATAAAGAGCTCTAATGGCCAGAAGGAGACGACTCCTGGTGGTCATAAAGACGTCTGTGGGAAAACGGCACTGGGCTGTTGGTCCTCACTCTGAGACCTCATTAAACACTTTCCAGTAGATTTCATGGGCTGAGTCGCTGTTTCAGGTCATACTGAATAAAACAGGGAGATCATTTTGTAAATTATGGTCACTTTTAAAGAACAATAGGACTGTCCAGCGTTCACCCATTACCTTCAGATTTGTCTGTTACTCTCATTAACCTTGCTAGTCACATCTGGTTACACAACACCAAGTGGTGACAGCAAAAATACTTAGGGTGAGGTTTTAAGAGTGGGTGATGTCACATCAACTATGTCCATCTTTTATAACATCTATACTGTAAAAATACACAATGTGCCATCAGCCGCCTTCTGGACGGGCTAAATTTAGTCTCTAAAAACAATGAAGCACAAACATAAGCACAGCAAAGCAAGACAAGCATGGAGCAACTAAGACTGCAGGTCTGTTTTAACCAGATTTTTAGTTTACATGGAAGCAAAGAGTCCCTGAATCATATATAGTGAGACTTGTAGAGATCTTTTAAAATTTTAATATCGTTTTCTGACTAAAATATGTTTGATTTTGAACGCTGTATGCCAAGCAATAGCCCTCTATATGAGATTTATACTGCTGCCACTACCCAGACTTATTGTAGATGTGTAATGTCTGCATACTCCTGGGGTAAAAATAGCAGTCATTAAAGGGCAGCGCTCAACAAAAACTTGGGTTTGATTATTTTGCTTTACTTACACATTACGGATATTTTAACAAGCTGATACTTAAAGCTACACATGGGGAAACAAGGGGTTCAGATTAACCTTCAGTGATTTAAAAAGTGTCCTGGTGGAAGGTACTTCAATACAAAGCTTGTGTTAGCACAATAGAAAAGCTCGAGCTGATAAAAAATTAATGTTAAAACTAAACTTAGATTCTGAGTCTGTAGCTGCTTTTTCTTTGTCATCTTTTCTGCGACTCTCTGACATCTGAGCTTAAAGCTTCGCTTTCAGATGGACACGCGCCAGTAATCCAGAGCTGTCCGCTGCTGTGAGGGCCGACTGTTCATCCCCAAATCCCAGATTAGGGAAAACCCAGGAGAACGCTTAAATGTATATCTGAGATTGATTTCCATAAACAGATTTAAAGGATTTAAACATGACAGGAAGAGACAGACTCACCCAAAGGGATCCAGATCTGCTCCTCCAGCAGCAAACGGAGGAACCATGGGGCCGGGCCTGAAACACGCACACACACACACACACACACACACACACACACATCTGTAAACTTCAAAACCAGTTAAATACAGGATCAGTCTAACATCGTTTCACAATGGAAAACAAACTACAACAGCTACAAATAAGTGTCAAATACGTGAAACACAACTAACGATCTTCTTCACCAACATCTAATAAAAATAAATACTTTATTTATGCTCAAAATTCACCATTGCAGGAGCGAAAACATTAAAAACACCTTACAATAAAAGTAAAATTATAAAAATGTAAAAATCGTATATCATACAATGAGCAGCTTAAATGTAAAACCAATGTGTTATGAGGTGGCAAAGACTTTTTCTGAGGAGATAAAAGAGTGAGAAAAATGAGTTCAGCTGCATGTCTGCCAAGTGGTGCAGAGGATGGTCTATTAATTATCCATAGCCATTTACCACACACAGCCACGGTCATTTGGAGGCCCTTCGTCAGTTGAGACATCTCAAGTGTGGTGATTCAAACTGAATTCAATGCTATGACTCTCAGGCATGTTAATGCATTCCACCAGCATGCACTTTACTATTCACGCCACTGAAATGCTCCTTCGCAGCAGCGTGTTCGAGATGAGACTACTTTTCAATCACAACTAGTGCAATCCCTCCACATTTCTGGTCGCTGCCATGACAACATCTGCAAGGAGCACATCAAACCCCACTAACGGTGTTCCCTCTGAGTCTTAATCAGCTCACTGAGCTCGTCCATATTACTAAGTGCCTCACATTCCCCACGATAATCAGTGGGACAGTTCCTGCACTGAAACCCCGGCATTGGTCCTCTGGGATAATAGTAGGACTTCCTTCAGGCAGTCAAACTGTCAGGACAACCAGAAGGTGAAGATTCTCAGAGTGAAACGTGAAGAAAAGTCTCTGGTGGACTTGATAAGTCTTGATTTTGTAAGACTTGCAAAAAGAGCTCCTTGATGAATGCTCAATCATCCAGGTAAGTAAATCCCCAAAAGTTGATTCCGTTCATCTGGACGAAGCTTTTTCAGTGGGAGAAACATTTCATCACTCATCCAAGTGACTTCTTCATTCTCAGCTGACTGCAGGTTCCACAATCTTATAAACAGTACACTTGCATTTGCATTTGGGAGGTCAGTTCCTTGATCATTAATATGCAAATTCTCAAGGAGGGGGCCTAAGGGTACATCTGTCACCATCTTACAATGCTGTGATTGCAGCCATTCCCCAACTCTCTGTGAATGGTACTCATGGCCATTGATCATTGGCTTTGATCAGTGGTTGTTGATCAATGGTCATGAGAATTTACATATTAATGATCAATTAACGGACCTCCCAGCTAATTATTCGAAACGAAACATTTCTCCCACTGAAAACGCTACGTCCAGATGAACAGAATCAACTTTTGGGGACTTGCAAAAAGAGCTGTGCGAGATGACCATATTAGGGAAATTTTCTCTTAGTGACATCATTTAGAGCAAAGAGTAGAAAAAACAGATTAGTTGTCATTTAGAGTGGTCTGAAGGCTGTACTTAGTTGTACATACACTGACCTCATATAATTCGAACATTCCCTTTCGAGGCTTGTTTGAGAGGACTGAATCTGGTTCTTTTTAGAATTTAAAAATGCTCCGACGTTTCACTCAACTTCGATAGTTGATGTAGAATAAATTTAGTTTTATTGCATTTTGAATGCAGGATATTGATGTCCATTCGACAATCGCTAGCTGGTTTATTATTTTACACAAATAATTTCATTATTGATTATTAAAGTATTCTGATTCTGGTATATTTAAAAGAATGCAAAAAACTTAAAAACATTATTTTTTAAAGGCTTCCCAAATGTGAAAACTTTACTTCAGCTTATGGGAGACTGAAGCACTGAGGAGACACAGTAAAGGAGTTGTTAGCACTGTCACCTCACAACAGCAAGGTTTCTGGTTCAAATCCCAGCTGGACTTTAAAGGGCGTTGAGTGGTCAGTAAAAAGCAACACATTTTAAGAATCTGTGACTTTAACTTTTGAAAACTAATTCCGATTCTCTAACATTTCATAGATGTTTGGGGGGTAACAGTTTCCATCTTAACAAAAACATGTTATCTATTGATTTTCTCATTTTTTTATTTATCCTACAATCATTATTTCACTTTAACTGGATCCTGCAGCTTAAAATCATCAATGACTAACGCCACTTATAAAAGACAGTTGCTCTAAGAGTAACTTTAAAAGAAAAGAAAAAACAAAACAAAACACAGGCATGCTTGATTCAGCTTCTAGTAAGACTGGTGGAGAGTCCCACATCTGATACTTCCAACCTTCAGGTGTTCAGGTTCATTTCTGTCGTCTCTGCCCCCTCCTTTGTCTTTCCTCTTTCTACTCGCTTTTAACTCAGTTTTTGCTTTGCCATCATTCTGCTTGTTTCTCTGTATCTTTGTCGTTTTCTTACTTTCTCTCTATTATCTTGGTCTGTTCTCCCCCCGTACTCTCCTCTTAACTTTTACTTTCTCCCCATCTCCGTCACCGTTTCTCATCCTCATCTCCCTCCCCCTCTGTCTGCCCCTCTCTCGGGACAAGGAGGCGACAGCAGCGAGGTCGATAAAGTGCTGACATCATCTCGCAACTCATCTGAGCGGGTCATGGCTAAGAGGACGGGGGAGGAAGAGGAGGAGGAGGGAGATGAGATGAGGAGTGAAAGTCAGAGTGATTCTGTCTTGCAGCTCTCGCTCACACACATGTGCTCATGTTTCCATCACTTCAGACGACGTTACACTGACTTCATTTCCAGGACGGCCCACATAACCACATTTAACATTACCATACAAAATGCGCATTTTTATCTAAAATGCTGCCATAATTTAAATTTCAAGTCACTTTTAGTGCATGTTAAAGATTTTCATGTTTACTATAAATAAACAATGAACAAATAAAAAAAACAAAACAACCCTTCTCTCTTCAGCTTTTGAATAGTGCTATCAGACATCACCCATTAAAACACCAGTATGTGCCAATGCACTGGTGTTTCTTAAAGTTAACTAGTTTAGCTTAGCGGGCTAGTGAACTACCTCTGCAGAGATGGACTAAAGTGAAATTCATATAAGGGACTGTTTGGTTTATTCTTACTTTATTCTGACTAATGGTTTCCTGCTAACATGGATAAATTGCACTCCATCTTATTTCACAAAATACATTTTTTTAAAAAGAGATAGCTAATTTGTCCAAACTAACTTTGCTTATTTGCTACATCTACCTGCCATTTTTCTATTACTACACTATAACATTGATTGTTACACACTAACCAGATTTTTGCAGAGGAGCTAAATTCAGTTAGCATCATCTAACCACCCTGTGTTGGCTTTGCTTTGTGTCACACTGAATGATTAAAATAAATACTGTTCTAGACAGAAGAAGCTGATGCCAAAACAATCTTTTCCACCAAAGAAAAAAAAACAAAAACAGGAGCACTTTGTTAAAAAATATTTTTAAACACTTTTAAATGGAGTTTAATTCATTTTTAAGTAGTTTTTAGTTTTTCAAACACGTAGAATTATCAGGAAAATGCCTAGACATCTGTTAAATGAGGTAGACTCCCTGCCTTAACTATATGCTGAGTAATCATGCTTACTTACAGTCACCCCCAAAGGTCCATTTTTTAGTAAGGAAAAAACTCAAAGACATGGTGACAGCCCTGACCTCAGCAAACACTTTCTGGTACCTCAATCAGCAGTTTCAGGTCAAACTGATTAAAACATGAATTTATTTGGTAATTTGTTATGGAAATTCAAATTTTCAGAATTGATGATTATCCAGGTTATGTTCACTAGGTAATGACAGGTTGTTAACCTGTGAGACGACGATATCCCTGGCTTATAAGTCAGATACACTCCTGCCTTATCACGTCTGTTTCAAAATACAGAGATGGTGATGGCAAAAATCCTTAACTCAAGGCCTCATAAAGAGACTTCACAAACCAGAGAGTGGCTCCATCCATCTTTGATACTGTCTATAGCCAGTACCATGGATCATCTTATTTAATGTAATTTGGCAAGCTACATAAAATAGTGCAGCGTAATAGTCCAGGACAGGTGCAGTATATCATCCCTGCTTTGGCTAATGGCCGCTTGCTTGCGGACTGTGAACAAATATAAGAAGGAGAGTGATGACTACAGTGTTTCACTAGGAGCCTTCAAACCTTTTTTCTTTACAACACTGTGTCTGTACTTACTGCTCTCTGACTTGCCTCACCCTAACCTTACTCAACCCTTCTCCTTAGCCCACCCTTACACCAAGTGTTCAGCCCAAAATTTAATAATTTACATTATGGCGACTTTTTGTTTGTCCCTGAAACGAAGCAAAGTCTCCACAAGGTGACTGCGAAGTCTACGTCCCAAAAACACAAGAACACACAAAGACACACAAAGACACACACATTTTATTTTTCAGCTCAACGTCTGTTACTTTTTCTCCCTGCTGTAAATATTGTATAGAGGATACTACAAAGACAAAGACTCACACACACACACACACACACACACACACTTCAGAGTATATTACACTCACATTCATTCCCTGGACATTTACCAGAACGTTAAACTAAGTCTTTCCTCTAAAATTAAATAATTACTTTATGGGAACTTACTTTGTGTCCCCAGAAGGGAATGTGTAAACAGATTTAGGTCCCTGAACATGAGTAATACACACACACACACACACACACACACACACACACACACACACACACACACACACACACACACACACACACACTGCCTGAGCTCTGTCCTCATTTACCAACAGATGCTCTGTCTAGACTTATTACAAGCCACAATCTCAGCACATCCAGAGGTGTGTGTGTGTGTGTGTGTGTGTGTGTGTGTGTGTGTGTGTGTGTGTGTCAAATGCCAAAATGTCAGTCATAAATATTAATAACACGAGGCTCTGATGCCATGAAAATGTTAAGGATTACAACTTGTTGGTTGTTCATTGATTTTCTGTCATGTAGTTCTTTCCAAGTCTGCAAAGTGCAAACAAATCTAAAAACGTTCAAGGTTAAACTGGACTTTTAGACTGTTCTAATTTATTAAGTGAGTGGGCCATGCACATTAATGCACACAAAACAGGAAAATCTGAACAGTCCAGACTGCCAATGAATAGACTAAACTATATTCAGTCTGAGTAACACTAGAAATACCACAAATATAAGGTTAAAACTTCATGAATGTACATAAGATTAATTACTTGATCCTATGCTGGTGGGAGAACCTCATTAATGAGCACAAGTAGGTGGATATAGAAAAATTAGCAAGTAAGGCATTCTTTATTATCTCTATTTGACTCGTAGTTTCAGGCAGTATCCTCTTTTTTCCACAAATGCAAAAGAGAGAGAAACCAGGAAAATTACAAATATGTAACTGCGTGTCACACGTGACAATATTTGCCTCTAAAATGTACATATTTAATGATAAGTTTATGAATAAATCTGAGTTTTGTGGTAAAGTTTTGCATGCACAGTTTATATCATCACCAACCAGTGAGGGTGTGTCCCCTGGCGAGGATTCCTGCTGGGAATGCGGAGGGGGTCACTGTCCTCTCCTCTTCTTCTCTGCTCCTCTTCTTCCTCATCCCGCCGACTCTTCCTCTCTGCTCTCTGTCCTGTCGGTCTGTCCTGGGGGGGCAGCAGCTGAGTCTTCACCTTCTCTGACAAACTGTCTGCATCTTTGAACACACTGCAGAGAAGAGAGATGACTTTATTTATTTTCCAGCTCTATATTTTTATTTTCTGACTACCAGAGTAGCTCAGCATGATTCACAATGCAAAATAATCTTTAGTTATCAAACAAACTGCCCTTCAAGGCCAAACTCCCTTTCAGACAACCTTTTTATAATAGGCTTTCTCCAACAAATAAAAGATTTGAACAACAAGTCGGTGGGGTCAATCTGAGACAACCGTATAAGGCAGGCTGAGGACAAGGCATATTTTATTATTATTTATACAGGATCCAAAATAGTAACACAACAATTAAAATAATCATAACAACATAAGTCAATAGAATAAAACCTTAATAAAGTAGAGCAGCTCAATAAAATAACCTGTCAAATGTGTGTAGCTGGTCAGTGTTCACGTGGTCGTTGATGTTCACCGTTAAGTCTGACACCTGCTGCGTGCTGGAGTTCTACACACACACACACACACACACACACACACACACACACACACACACACACGATCCATTAAAAGGATAGATTAACATGTAGAATAATATCTCAACAAACCAGCAAATAATAAACTCAACCTAAATCATATTTTCTTAGTTTACACAACTGTGTGTCAGATCTTTGCATAGATCTACATTTCTCCAGTCTTACGGTGCAGTAATACGACCTGTATATGAATGACAAAAACTAAAACTAGCACTGAACTAAACACTAAACTAATCTAAACATTTTAATCGATACAAACTCGACTGGACCGAAAAAAAAATACAAATTTAAAAGTAAAGTGTTTGCGACCTCACCCCTGGCTGCAGTGATGTCTGCTCTGAACAGTAAGATTCAAATTTAGAAAATCAGACTTGATCCCTTTTAAGGCTTTTCATGGATCCCTACATCAGGACTGAAATGCAGGATAAACTGCACGGTCTATGTCAGTTCTCCAATGAAAAAATAATCCAGAGGAAAAATTCTTCTTCTTAAGGGGAGTTATGCAAAGTTTCAGGTTTCTGTTGTCATTAATAGAGAGAAAACCCCCACACACTACCAACATTTTTAAGGCACTATTTTAAATTGCCATTATCTAGAAAACTAATGAGACCAGTCCTACAAATGTTTATGTGCTTACCATCAGATTGAAGATCAAGGTGGAATCAACAGTGATTGCCTTGAGGAGCATTTGGGTGTCACTGTTGTTGGCTTTGTATCGCAGACTGTATAGCTCTTTGTTGTTACTCCAGTCAGCAGGCAGCAGCTCGGACTTCTTATCACTGCTGCGGGCCTGGAGGAAGAAGGTCACAGACGCCGTGAAGACAGATAAAAACCTAAAAGCAGCAGCAGAAACCTGCTTTTTCTTTTCACAATATTTGTTATCAGTATTTGGCCAGTTCACTGCAAATAACAAAACAATACTTAAAATATACAGCAAGAAATATGTGCTATTATTAGATATGACATATACTAATCTCATCACAAAGGTAAGATTGTTGTAAAAAATTGTAAATAAACTGCAGATTCTTGTGTTGCTGCAGTAAAACAGACAAAAACTAGCTAACATAAACAAGATCAACTCTATAATTAAAATGTGACAAAACAAAATTGGTCAATAACGTAAAAATTACACATAATAAAATAAAAAACTAATGTGGAAAAAGTAAATATAACAACAATAATGATACACATAAAAATCCAGTAGAGTGAGTTCATTTTTTAGGTGCATAACAATTTGTCATTATTTATATCTAAAGAAAAAAAACACCTTTTCACCAAATCATCATGTTCAAAATAAAGAAAAATGTTTCATTTTATAAGTGGGTCACTTACTCTTCCTGTTTACTAAATGGCAGGTGTCATTCCAGAGTGATTTTATATAAAACAATCACAGAGAGATGCCGAACGCTTCCCTTTTCACGTTAAATCCCATTATAAATGCTTCATTTAAAAAAAAAATACTACTGATTACCTGTTGATTTCTGTAAAATGAACATGGGGAGAGGATGGAGGATAGCAAGGCTGCACACTAACACGAATCTGTGTCATAAACTCCCGTGGTGTTTCAGGATGACTGCCCCCAGTGGGTTAGCCAGCTAAAGATGACATGACAGTTTTGGTAAATTGTCGCTCTTAAACCAGATGCCGTCAAACTGAATATCAGCCATGACAGCTGGATTAAAGAAACCTAAAACGCATTTTTCACACTTTTAAATTCTTCGCGTTAACGTCGGCTTCACACAGGAGGTGATGCTTGTTTATGAAGCTATAGCTAATCTACGTTGAATATTACATACAGAACTCCACTGCAAAAACCGACATTTTAAGCATTTACTGGACATTACGGTCCGAAAAACATCGAAAACCACATATAGAGAATCTTTTTGCTAATATTTAATTTGCATTTCTCAATTTGGCGTAAGAATGATGAAAAAAGAAAATATTATCTTCTCCATTATGTGGGATAATTTAACACAAGATTTAGCTAAAATAAGCGAACTCACCTCGTCTCCTGAGCCGATGCACCTGTATCCGTTCTTTACCAGCTCCCAGTGAACAAAACACACAACGGCGTCCTGCGGGCAGGTTATCTTACCTGCGACACAGGTGTACAACACCTCCAAGCCAGCCATGTTTTCCTTCAATCTGCCAACATCGGTACAGTTTCAGGCAAAAGAAATGAAAACGAAAGTCTGGCCAGCAGCTTCACTGAGTCAAGCTGCAGTTCGGTGCCAAGCAACAGGAACCATTTCCGCTTCCCGGCTTTTCAGTTTAAAAGCACCAGAGAGCTGACCAAACGGTACCTATCTGCAAATAAAAATATCCAGTGATATTATGTGAGGTATTAACTTTTTTCATTGCTCTTTATTTCTATTTCATTTATTATTTCTAGCTTCAATTACGTTTCATTTTGATTCGCTCTCAGATTAGGTTTTCTTATTCAGTTTAGTTTTTCTTAGTTTCTGGGTTAGTTTGACTATAATGTGGGGGTATTTGTAAGAGGGAAATTTAGCCGAAGTAATAAAATACACACTCAACACTTCATGTCATGTAGACATGAAGTGTTGCGTTTCTCAGCCTTACAAAACATGTGCACCAATGCACCAAACTAAAATATTTTTCTCGTACCTGGGTTTATTTTTTATTTTGTTTGGGTTAACTGTAATAATGTTGAAATCTTCCCTACTTTAATTCATTACATCTTAATAGAGCCTATACCTCTGTATAACTGTTAATCTAAAGTAGGATTTCTCAAACCCGCGGGCCGGGGGCCACTTGTGACCCACGTCACATCTACTTGGGGCCCATATGTTGACATGAAGAATTATAATGCAATTTGGCCCTTGAACGTATTTATTTATATATATTTATATATTTAAAATGATTTAATATGAAGGCAACATGAACAGAGAGTACAAACATGTTGAGGGATTGGTTTTGTTGGTTTAGTGAGAGAGTTATTTAACAATTTTCACTAGCAGTCAAAAACCAATGTGTACACTGATGTCTGCATTTTTATTTTGTCAAATATGAACAAAATTATGGCAGAAGTGCTGCCATGTGTCTGGCCAGAAAGAGAGTACCAATTTGTTTATTTGGTAGTTCAATGAAAGGCTTCAGTTAATGAAGAGTGAGGGAAAAAATACATTCACGTTTGCAGTTTTGCCTTTTTATACAATATTTGAAATAAAAAAAACCAAACGAACAAATTAACACTACATTTTCTAAGATATTTGTGGGTGTTTTCTTGTTTGTTAGTTTTTGTACCACTTGAAAACTAAAGTGGCCCTCGGATGAGATGACAGTGCCAGCAGTGGCCCACAGCTTGAGACCTTTGACCCCAAAATGTCAGTTGATGAATTTTCAGATGGCATTTTTATGCTTGCTATTGTATTCTTTGTGTGAAGCTATTTTAATGAACCCTAACCTGATCAGAAAAAAGTAAATTTATGTTTTTTAACAGAGTCAATTTTGTTTTTGAAATAACCGCACGGTTAGCGGAAGCGCAGTGGTTCACTGTGTACGGCTTTTTGTTTTGATCCAACACAAATAGTCTCCGGATGAAAACAAGTATAGGACAACAATTGTTCCGCTTTGTGTGTTTGTCCTGTCTGTCAGAGTGTGTTTCACATGTAAAATGAATCCTCAGCTGACATCAAGCAAACATGTAAAAAGATAACACATGCACCCATTATCTGTATGTCTATTTTTTTGATATTCATATTTCTATATAAATTTTTCTTTAATTTCCAGCATTTGCTTTAGAGTACATTTATTTATTTATTTATTTATTTATCTGGACTTGTGGTTCCTTCTCTCCTTCCTACACATTTGGAGACTTCATTTCCCGTCGTGCACCTCGCAGGGCGGACAGCGCTTCCTTGTCAAGATGGCGGCTCCCTTGACTCTGCTGTTGATTGTGGCCGTTACGATCCGTGCCGCTCTGTTCCGGTCCAGTTTGGCGGAGCTGATTGCAGAGAGGGTGGAGGTGGTGTCGCCGATAACCGCCTGGAAGAGAGGTAAGCGCGGGTCCAGCGGCGGTTTGGAGCCGCTGCGGTCGGTTCACGTCCGGGTCCCCTCACCTCCCTCTCATCGGTGCTGTTATCCGGTAACTCGGTCAAACCGGTTCAGCTGCGAAAATCAGCAGCTGAGATTCAAATTCAGAAAGCTTGATGATGTTTTACTGACATTAAGCTAACAGCGGATACTTTTTACTTTCTGTAGGGGAAGATTTAAACAAGTGTTTCTTTGTTATTTCCAATGAATGGAGCTCAGTGGTTGTTTCTCTGTCAAACATCCATCGACCACTAGTAGTAATGACGACCAGAGTCTCTGCCAGCGGCTGAACAAAGATCTGCACAGTCTATAGTATTTGTGGACCCCTTTAAATCCTCCTGTGATCCACATTAGTTTCCACGGGGTCATTTGCGCATAGTAACGTAGACGTTACACCTGTAAAACATCTGGCTGACGTGTGTATAATGTTACATCAGCAAGTGTTTAAAAATTCATTTTCACAGCTACAGCCAATTTAAAATCACCACTTAGCCTAACAGGCACATGGCCCCTGCCTTCATGACCTTCTTGCTGTGAGGCGATAGTGCTAACAGTTGCACCATTGTGCAGACACCCTAATTTGGACAAAAGTATACAAACAGGCTAAAATATATATATACACCCCGATGAATAATTGGTTAATTGACCCTTAGCAACTGACTACCTCTTCTGTAATCGTTGAGTTATGAGGGCTCAAAGTGATGGAGAAAATGCACATACCCCCACCCCATGTGCTTCGATGGCCAGTAAATATCTGAAAATAATTAATGTACAAAAAAAAATCAACTGGTTCACAGTGGGAGGCACTCGCTGATTTGACTTTATTATTTGACATATTTATATCAGCTTTCCATTAGTTACCACAGACAAAGGTTTTGTTTTAGATGAATTTGTGAAATGTTAGTGGACAGTGTTTAAGTTTCCATTTAGCAGATGATGACACAGTACCTGACAGGAGCCTGAGGTGCAGGTTTGCAGTCAATCTGAGGTTTTTCTGTACAACAGAAAACATGACCAACATGCTGTGAGACTCACACAGAAACACTTCATGCAATTTTCATTAGGCAGTTGTAACTGGAAGCTGTGGAACTGCTACTTTCAAGAGGAGGCATTCAAAGATAACAGCCCAGTGCTGGTAAAAAATAATAAAAGTTGGAGATTTTAACATCATTTATGATTTTGGCTTCTAACGATAGTGGAATAGAGTGAAAATGGTTTAAAATGTAGCTTCACTCTCGAAATGTCAGACCAAATTCACCAAGTTGAAGTTCCATAAATGCAAAAATAAACATTTTCCATAGTTACCAAAATAATTGTGGTTGTGATTTTTATTGTAATCAAGCAGTCTTAATAAAACTGTTTCTCTGTTTGCTGTTTCTCTGCAGTTGTTGAAGGTTTGGCTCTGCTTGATTTGGGAGTTTCACCATATTCTGGAGATGTTTTCCATGAGGTGAATCCCTCTCTCTCACTCACACACACACACACACACACACACACACACACACACACACACCTATTACAAAGTGTGTGTGAACATTGAAGGTTATATTTGTTACATGAACCTGAAAATAATCAGAAAATTAGTAGGAGATGGTTTGGAAAACAAAGACGAAACATTCCAGATTCTGCTCATTTCGTGGTGAACCATCACAGTGGAAGGGAACTTTAACTTCTTTCTACAAAACGTCAGATTTCCATTGAAGCAGCATTCAGGTAACACCCAGGTGAAAACTTTGCTTACTGAGCAGCATTGTAATAGTGAGAACTGCATCATCAGAACAAAGTGAAAGTGTCAGAGTCAGATCTTCTGAGGGAGGAGGGGCTTCCTCAGAGTCGGGCCATGGCTGGACCGAAGATTTCTAAGAGGGGAGGGCACGATACTCTAAAACATCCAGAGCGAGATCGGGGTGCCCAAAAGTCAACGCATCAAACTTTGTTCACAGAGATAGAAAATTAACTTTAACAAACACAAAATGTATTAAATAAAGAACACAAGAGTCAATCAGCAAAAGAAGGCTGCCCGTTGGTAGACTCGGAGGATGAGTAGCATCTGTAAACCACCTCTCGAATGTCACATTTCACCAACAAGGTGCCGGTGCTCAGTCTAAAACTAGTTCCATGCATTTCCACCAAAAAGACCTTTAGCTGTTTCTCAGAAAGCACTGAAGTTGCTCTGCTCGGGTGCCGTGTTGGTGGAAAACGGACAATAAATGTCTTATTTAATTATTTAGACATGCTCGGATGTTTCAGTTGCTCCTGGTTCTTGATTTTTCCATTACATGCTTGGACCTCATAGATGGTGTATTTCTACAACTGAGATCTGAGTCAGCAGAAAATCCACAAATGAGGCATGTTGATGTTTAGATGTTCATGTTGAATTCTCCTTCTGCTCTGATCCTTTCAGACTCCTCTCATCATCTACATGTTTCACTTTTTGGTGGACTACGCAGAGATCACATTTATGGTGAGTCTGAATAAAAACGTCATTTTGAAGCATTTTGTAGTGGAGGCAGTCTCATTACTGGAGAGGGACGGCTCAGGTGGAGCGGACTTGTGCAGAGGATGGATAGGGAATATGCGTGTTGGACAAGAGCTGCCAGGCCACAGAGAAGATTCATAGATGTAGTGAAGGAGGATGTTAGGGATCTGGTGACATGGAGGCAGATGATTGTGACAACCCCTAAAGAAGAAGGTGGTTAAAATCTGAAATGTGATCAAATTGATTGTAAAGCCTCCCACAAACCTTGTTGAGGCAGATGTTGATGAGAGCTGGTTCTCCGAGTACAACCCAGAACCTGAACGGCAGGTTTCAGTCTCAGTCCACAGTTTTGAAGTCCAAAGGCATCAGCAGAGACACCAGGAGCGTGCTTGTCCTCTCATGTTCGATGCCCACAGGATTATACAGGAATTCATAAACCAGGATTCATCGTTAATGTGATTCCCAGTAACATATGAGAGACCAGATTCAGCCCTGAATAGAGTGTCTCCAGCTTCATGGCCACACTAATACGATCTTCACTTATCATGAACCGTGTTCACCACATTAACATTCTCGCTACTTTCCATAAAATAGAGATTTTTGGGTGGAGGGCACAGTGGAGGACACCCAGCTCTTATCACAGAGGACCAGGTACAGGGTCAGAACAGATTTCCCTCAGAGCTTCTTAAAAATAGCAGACATCAGAGAAGGAGTGAGACCACCTTGAAGTGGAAATGCAGCAAATGTTAAATCAGGCATATCTCATTTTACCGTTTCTGTCTCGTCAGCTGGCCGACGTGATCACCGCTGTGGCTCTTTACATGGCAGTGAAGGAGTACAACAAACAAGTGGTAAGAACACATCACAATACACAGTTTAAATACTTAAAAATGTGTAGAGAAGTAAGGTTGGCCTAAATTCCCAAACCCCGTCTCTAATAATGAACAGGAGTAACTTCAGCTCACGTATTCTGTGTGAGACCTTTGTGTTTGGGGCTTTGTGTGTCTGCATCTCTTTGTTTTTGATATATTTGACTTGTCTTTGATGCTGTTTCAGTTCAGAAAGCAGAAGTTTGCTTTGGAGGCCGACCGCTACCCCATGGACTCTCTGGAGCTCATCAGAAGCCCCAAAGAAATGTACTACATCCCTCTGAAAGTAGCCATGTTGTAAGTACCATCACTCATACTGCATTCTCTCCTGCCAGATTCAGCTTCTTAAATTTCATCTTCTTACCCTGAATAACACAAAGGTGTCACCACTCAGGCTCTTCCAGCTGCTTAGTTTATTATTTATTCTTGAGGCGACTGTTGTTGTGATTTGATGCTGTATAAATAAAATTGAACTGAATTCTGGGTCTAAAATGAATTCATATAGAATTAATGACCATATTATAAAATAATGATCATTTCCGGTTGATAAGAATTAAGTTTTAGCTTCTCAACGTCAACATTCACAACTTTAAAACTTTAAAATAGCTGTGAAGAAAAGCTTCATCCAGACGACTGGTAAAATTTCACTATCACTTTGTGGAGGAGAACGCGTCGCCTTCTCCGTGACGCTCTGAGGTGAAGTTTGAGAAAATCCAGAGAAAACGGACAACACACTGTATCTCCTGAAAATTCTCCTTTTTGTTTTCAGTTTGTTTTATTTACTTATTTAATTACTAATAATTGTTCTTCTTTTCTCACAGTTACCTGCTGAACCCGTTCACCATCTTATCCTGTGTCGCCAAGTCGACCTGTGGCCTGAACAACGCCGTCCTCGCCCTCTTCTTCCTCTCCACAATAAAAGGTACGCTTCAGATCTTCGTCTCATATTTGTGTCCGAGCAGGAAGTGACTGTTTCCCGTTGATCTCATTCGTTGGCTCTGCTGAAGCTTTTTTTTTAATTACATCAGAGGAACATGAATCACTTTGTTTTTATTTAAATGTCGTTTTTAACAAGTTTGCTGTGGTTTCATCAGATTCTAAAAAAAAATTGCCTTCTCTTTGTTTTTTCAGGAAATGTCTTACTGAGTGCCATATTCCTTTGCTTGGCCACGTATCAGTCCATCTATCCCATCACCCTGTGTGCTCCTGCCATGCTGTATTTTATGCAGGTTTGTCGTCTATGAATGGAAGCAGATATTTCATTTTTTTAAACGTTTTACTTTCTCTCTGCTCTCATTTTTCTTTTATCTTTTCCTTTGTTTGATTGTTTCTGTTCTTTCGAGCATCATTGCTGGGATTTATGACTTTTTTGAGTCCTTGTCCACGTCTCTGTCTCTGCTCTTCCAGCGTCAGTACATCCCAGTGAATTTCCGTCGGGTCAGCTTCTGGTGGTTCATCGTGCAGTATCTCTTCATGTACCTCGGCAGCTTGTTTGTCCTCATCTGTCTCTCCTTTTTCCTGCTCGGCTCCTGGGACTACCTGCCCTCCGTCTACGGCTTCATGTGAGTAAAGAAAAGAAACGGCGCGGCTGAGGACCATTGTCTTCATGTAGTTTCTCTCAGGCACACGTTGCCGAGTTTGTGGCAACAGTGCTGATGATAAGAAAGTTAAAAATGAGTCAGTTTGGCCTCACTCGGGATTATTCATGTCTCAGACAGCCAATCGTAGACTGTGGTAAAATCTCAAGCCTCAGCTGCCCTTTAAGCCATCCGAGACTCTTTGATGTTTCTCGCACGCTTGAAATGACAAAATCAAAGCTGCTCTTCAAAGTTGAGCACTTTGACCCAAAGCAGCAGTAAGAACCATCCAAGAGAGCAGGAGAGGAGCTGGAAGCCATAAATTGGCATAAAATGAAGGCACCGTGGCTTTGATTTAATTCAATGTCTCTGCTGTATTGAAATAAATTCTCATGTGAGGTTTTAAGATTTGATCAGTTCATTGGTTTGTTGATTTGAGGATTTCTGGCATTTGTCAGCAAAATTTTAGGTGAATGAAGTTATTATATTTTTCACAGTAAATTAGAAATGGCAACCGTGGAAAACAGCCATGTTCCTGCAGCCATGCAGGAACTCAAGAGTGCCGCGGCCCACGGGGCTCATCTTAAATCTTCACTCTAAACAAATTGTTAGAGAAAGTCATGTTTCCGCAAAAATTTTACTGCAAAAACATAAAGCACACACGCTGTTGGCTTTAAATTGTTAATGCTACCCAGTCGTGTGCAAAGTGTTAAGGCCGGTGTGTGACCCACCTGCCACTGGGTCACACACTTCAGTACAAGAGCAGTACATTTAGGTCAGAGTAACGAGTAATATCACAAACTAACCACCTCCTATGACCAGTTTTGATTCACTTTTTATATAAATATATTTTTATAAATATATAGATGACATGCATACTTGTACATACAAACTGAATTTCTGTTACTGTGGTCCAGCTGCAGTACCTTAGCGGCCCACAAGGGGTACCCGGCCCACACTTTAGGAACCACTCCTCTAAAGTATATCTAGCCTAATTTAGTAGATAAACTCTCTCCAGCTGCCTGGATAGACTGCAGGAGGCAGCACAGGATAACCACTGTTAGCAATGCGATATAATGAACTGCACTGCTTGCACATAAGCATTGCATCAGACACGCACCTGTGTCAGCACCTCTGAGCTGCCATGCATAAGAGAAAATATCTTATGGTGTTGCATCAGCAGGAGGAAGAAACTGTCCATATTTGCGCGAAACTTCCAACTTTTTCATTGCACAATTTCTCCACCAGAGGGCGCCGTGAAGCTTATTTATTTTTAGTGTTCAGTTCCTCTGAGTGCGTGTCATGTTTGAAGACAGAATAAACTCTGTGTAACTATGTCTGCATCTCTAATGTGACTGTTTTCTCTCCCTCCAGTCTCTCGGTTCCTGACCTCACTCCGAACATCGGCCTCTTCTGGTATTTCTTTGCCGAGATGTTTGAACATTTCCGCCTCTTCTTCCTCTGCGTCTTCCAGATTAATGTTTTCTTCTACACCATCCCTCTGTCCATCAAACTCAAGTAAGTCCAGCACCTCATTCTCACGTTACCTGTCCTCCCAAGTTGACACAGTCCTGTTTTTTTTCTTGTTTAATAACCTAAACCTGAGTAAAACCACACCATGATGTATCATCTGTGTTCGTGTGTGTGCTGCAGGGAGCATCCCGTCTTCCTGATGTTCATGCAGTTAGCTGTGATCTCCATCTTTAAGTCGTACCCCACTGTGGGAGACGTTGCACTCTACCTGGCCTTTCTTCCTGTTTGGAGTCACCTGCACAGATGTGAGTGGGGAACCCCCCCCCCCACAACATTTCCACTCAGAGTCTGTGTTCTTACAGTTCTTACAGATCCTGGTTAAAGTATCATCACATGAAAAAAAATGTTTTGAATATTTACCTTAAATTGACACCGTCTGGGGTCAGAAGCACTGCTGATCAGTGAGAGTAAAAAATCCTACAAACAATTAGCTCAAAGTCTCTGAAACACTGTAGATCTGAGCCCTGAATTTACTTACAGTGTTCAGTGTTAATTAGCCCTGATTTCTCTCTTGTAGCAGCTTAAAGCTTCATTATTCATGTTCTTTATTTGATTTAGGAGTAATTATATGTCTTTGTTCCTGTTCAGTCCTGAGGAACATCTTCCTGGTGTCCTGTGTCTTGCTGGCCTGTTCGGTTCTGTTCCCGGTTCTCTGGCACCTCTGGATCTACGCCGGCAGCGCCAACTCCAACTTCTACTACGCCATAACTCTGCTCTTCAACGTGGCGCAGGTAGGATGGTGTGCATGGGAGCCAGCGGGCACAGTTAATGCTGTTTATTTATGTAGTTAGTTTTAAAGATAAATGCAATAACACTGTTAAATGAAGTTTCATCCATTTTTAGACTTTGGCTTTTTTTGTTTCAATATCAAGTCTTCTTTCAGAGGTGGTAAAGGAAATCTTGGTGTAAGAAGAATACAACCCCCCTTTAGTCCTCGTCATAAGAGTAGTAAACATATATAACTAGTTTTTTAAGTTGTGGTTTCATTAACTTGAGCAGAAAATACACAGATGTCTATGAGGTAAATATATGTATGCAGTCATGTTTGCACGTGTAGTCAAATCAAAAAGTCCCCATTTGAGCCAAGAAGCACCCTCAGATTTGTGTATACTTGGTCTTCAGGTTTTACCGCTGCATTGGTGTCCTGATAGAAATATATGTCCCCTTCAGATCCTGCTGGTGTCAGATTATTTCTACGCCTTCTTGAGGAGAGAGCACCACCTCACCAATGGGCTGTACCTGAAGAGGAAGGACGGCTCTGAGGCGACGCTGATTCTCAAATAAAACGCACCCGTGTTTCCTCTGATGGGAGGAATAAACTCGTCTTCTTTTTATCCTCAGAGGGAACAAACAAAAACTGAAGGAGGGTAAAAGACGTTCAGACCTCCCGTGGTCCTCAAACAGATCAAAACGGCACACGCAGAACGTGAGCACGGTACAGCGTCACATGCAAACAACAGCACTTCAACATACAACATGACAGACGTGTGGGATGTCGACATGTGGCTTATTCTGAGGCCTCACCTCCACCTGTAACCTCCACCTGTGGTTTCTTCCTGTAAGCCACTCTGGAAAAGTTTATTTTTTGATGCTTTGTTGTTCTTGCAGCTCCAGATTTTATTTTAAAGCACCAACTGTTGTGCTGAAGGAAAAACCTCTTTTATTTGATCATTCTCGCCCACGTGCACGCTTTTGTGTTGTTTTGTGTTTTCCTAATTGCCTTTTTGTTAAAAGTGGCGTCTGTCGTGGTCAGAGGAGAAAGTAAAAACTATTTTTAAGAGCTTAGAAACCTTTTGTTTCTCACCAGTTTAACAGTGTTTGCCTTTTACAGTCTGCTCTTCAGTTCTCGCTTATCTAAAGTCACCTGAGATTTTTATCAGAAACTGGAAAGTTTTTCTGACAAGAAGCTGCGTTTGTCAAACATCAGATAATAACAACTACCGAGCGGGAAACGAAGCCTGCAGTGAATGTGTTGACAACTGAGTTGCTTGAGTTTGACATGTTTGGAGAGCAGAAACAGATAATCATCATTAAGCTTTGGTGGAGGGTTGGAGACCGGTCCCAGGAAGAACACATATAATAATGGATCCAAATATTTCTGATGGTTTTGGTTGTGGATTTAAATATCGAAGAGGAGTCTGAAATGTAAAGGGCCTTTCTTCTTGTTGTTGTTTTGGACCAAGTTAAAGCGCTGCAGTGAGCTCGTGTTTTCCACTTTAATATTTAACCCCAAATAATTCACCAAATGAATCCCTGCTTTACTCGTATTTCTGCATGTCATCAAGGTTATTTATTTAGATCAAATTTGTAATGAACATTAAAAAATGAACTCGGATGTCTGTTTGGTGAATATAAAGGTACAGACAGGCAAAAAAGTGTCAAATGGATAATTAGTTATATTTAAAAATTAAAACCAGCTGTTTATTTTCAATCTTTGTCCTTTATATTTACTGTATTGACGTGTGAGTGGAATCAATCTGAACGTCTTAGCAGATAAGCGTGCATGCAGTCGTCCTTTTCATTAGACAGTGTCTCAAATCCACTCTACACACTAATTCTGTAACAGTATTTGTTACATACATACTAACTCCATAAAAACAGAATTACTATTTTATACTTACAGGAAATTATACAGCAATTCAGATCCAATGTTTGTTTTGCATCACATATCATAGAAGTGCCAAAACCTGCAGTTCCTCTAATGTCCACTAGAGTCTGGCTGTAATGAGTCAGTCCCCATAGGCTCCCATGTTAAAATGCTTACAGACAAGTACATACATGGTTTTGGCTAACTAGTTTCCTCCATAAAGGTGTTTTTAGTTTTAATCACTCGTCTGTTTAATTTTTGTTTGGCTTAAAGTTTTGATGCTGTTGCTGCTTTCACTCCCAGGCGGGTAGAGTTACAGGCGTCACCTCTGCTAACTGAGTCTGAACAGGACCTTTTGACTGTGTTTGTGCTGTTGGTGCCTTGTGGAGCATTTTTAATTTTGGTATCTGACCTGCTTTGGTACAGACCATCCAAAAAGTGTGCTTCAGTGTTGGTGAATGAAATACTAATATCTGCCCGTACTAAGCACTAATTAGCAGGTACGAGTGTCTGAGAAACTGCACTCAGTTTATGAATGAATATGTTTTTTTTGTTCAAAGGTTTTCTTCAAACAGCAGCCAGATTCAACCACAGCGAGACTTTAAACACTGATTCAGTCACTTTGCTGGTGTGACTTCACTACAAACTCAGACTCAGCTCACATGTATGATGGAATTGAGACATGAAATCAAAGTTTTGTTCTGTTTTCTGCTCATTGATGATTTCCCGTTGTAACATGAAATAATTTTATCGGCACCTGTGAACAACCATGTTTGCTTTCAGTAGATGTCGGGACACATGCAGTTACATTAAAAATGAAAAACACATCCTGTGTTTGTATCTGAACTGTACCCACTCACTGCCCAGTTACATGACAACAGTCTGTTTGTTTTGGGCAAATAGCAACTGTTTTAATGCCAATGATTCATTTTTGGTGTATTTATTTGCTGCACTGAAACCTTTGCTAAGAGATTTTGTTTTGTGAAAAAGGAGCTCTTGTGTTGTTTTGACACTGCGCGTATGTACGAGTTCAAGTTTGATTAAAGTTCAGGGTTTATAAGGGCCGATGTTACGTTTAATCCGTGATTGTCATAAATGTTGATTAATAAACTCCGGGTGCTGGTTTAGACTCGTCTGCTTCTATTTCTCAATGCTGGTGTTTTAATGAGGTGTTTTCTCACACTGATTTGGTGCCAGATTACTAAATTTGAAAAACAAAAGTCATACAAATGAATCCTCCTCCACCCAAAAGTCACGTTGGACTAAAATAAATACTGACAGCTTATATTCAAAGTTCAACCAATAAACCAGTTAAGGAATCTACAATGAGACTTTGGGTTTCCCCAAAGCAGAGAGAACACTTCAGGCGACTCCAGTGTAAGTTTTACAATAATCTGTGGATTCTTGGTACCCAGCAGAAAACTGCAGCCACTTTATCTGGTGCTTTCTAATCTTTTGGCTTCAGTTCAGTGTCCTGATCTCATGCGGCTCTAGAGATAAATGAGCAGGAAATAGGCAGGTGCCTGAGAAACACTCGGAAGTCATTCACCTCATTGGAGAGCAGAGTCCTTAGATTTGAGTTAGGATTAGTTCGGATCTTTCCGATAGAAATCAAAAATCCTACAGAAAAACATCCCCAAACATGATTCTGCAGCCGTGTCTGACTGTAGCGATGTTAAAGAGATTATCCTCAGTGTGTGAACTGTGGTTCAATCCTGTTTTCCTTCTTATAATCTTTGGTCTAACCTTTGAATTCATACATATTTCTTTTCATCCCAGTGACCATTGAAATTATAGTTATAGATGCCTGTTCATTCATTTAGATATGAAGACGGGAGTTCCAAATTAACTGAGAGGTGAGATCTTGTTTCTCAGTGAAATCCATTAGATGAAGTGGACTTCAGATGTATCCTAAGGAGCACAGATAACAGTAGAATGTACAAAAGTTCCATGTTATGAATATTTAGATTTATTTTTATATTTATCACCCCAAAAACCTACCTTTGCATTGCTATTGTGGTCTACTTATGAAAATTAATGAGAAGAAATAATAAAATAATAATAATAATCATACCAGGGCCTCACAGAGGGTAGCAGGCAACTGGGGATGCTGAAGATCTGAAAGTTAGACTTCAGACTTCAGAGTTCAGTTTGCTTAGTACAATTAACCAGAGGAGACGTGAGTTTTCCCATTTTTTCCAGGTGAACCAGAGAATAAAACAAACACAAGGGGAAATGTAACATCAGTACAAGCTCTTATATCTGAGTTAGGATTGTGGAGGGGCAGGAACCATCACTGCTGACATAAACACACAGTCTCACATCCAAACCTACAACCTGTTTAGAATCACCAGTTAATCTATCTGTATATAGAGAGAGATATAGATAGATAGATATTATATTAATGGGAAGGAGGATTTGTATGAAGGAAATGAAACACTGTTGAACCATGTGTGAAATAAATAAATAAATGAAATGAAATGAAATAGTTAGCTCACTGTCTCTGCATGCTCTCTTTCAAAATACCTACCTATATGACAAATGTTGATCAGTTTGAGACAAAAGACCGGCTCTGTAGCAATCGTCAGATGCAGATAACGCAGTAATGTGCGGAATGCTCTGCATGAAACAAGCAACCTGTGAAATGTATTTTCCTCATTCTTTGACCATATAGGCATCAGATAACATGCTGCATAAGTCAAAGTTAGACTTCAGACTTCAGAGTTCAGTTTGCTTTGTACAATTAACCAGAGGAGACGTGAGTTTTCCCATTTTTTCCAGGTGGACCAGAGAATAAAACAAACACAAGGGGAAATGTAACATCAGTACAAGTTCTTATATCTGAGTTAGGATTGTGGAGGGGCAGGAACCATCACTGCTGACATAAACACACAGTCTCACATCCAAACCTACAACCTGTTTAGAATCACCAGTTAATCTAAGAAGAACATCACTGAGGAGGAGAGAGCCGGAGTACTCAGAGGAAACCTGACATATAACAGTGCAAACAAATATATTATACATCCATCTATCTATCTATCTATCTATCTATCTATCTATCTATCTATCTATCTATCTATCTATCTATCTATCTATCTATCTATCTATCTATCTATCTATCTATCTATCTATCTATCTATCTATCTATCTATCTATCTATAGAGAGAGATATAAATAGATAGATATTATATTAATGGGAAGGAGGATTTGTATGAAGGAAATGAAACACTGTTGAACCATGTGTGAAATAAATAAATAAATGAAATGAAATGAAATAGTTAGCTCACTGTCTCTGCATGCTCTCTTTCAAAATACCTACCTATATGACAAATGTTGATCAGTTTGAGACAAAAGACCGGCTCTGTAGCAATCGTCAGATGCAGATAACGCAGTAATGTGCGGAATGCTCTGCATGAAACAAGCAACCTGTGAAATGTATTTTCCTCATTCTTTGACCACATAGGCATCAGATAACATGCTGCATAAGTCAAAGTTAGACTTCCGACTTTAGAGTTCAGTTTGCTTAGTACAATTAACCAGAGGAGACGTGAGTTTTCCCAATACAGCAGAAAGATCACACACGGACGGACACTGGAGTGCTGCTAAACCTGCCATGGAGGAGAATTATGGAAAACCCCCGAATGTGAAGCGCAGTATTTCTATTTTACGGCCACCTGCGGTTTCGCTTCCATTCCAGGGCAAACTGGCTGCACAATCTGAGTCTGAAAAGGAACTCATCTGTTCAATCTGCCACGACATCTTCAGAGACCCGGTCATCCTCTCATGCAGCCACAGCTTCTGCAAAGACTGTCTGAATCTGTGGTGGAAGGAGAAGGACACCCAAACCTGCCCACTCTGCATGAAGATACCTTCATCAACTGACCCACCAGTTAGTTTAGTGCTAAGGAACCTGTGTAAGACTGCTCTAGAGGAGAGAGCTGAGAGAGGAGAGACACCAATAGCAGCATCTGAGGCTCTCTGCAATCTGCACGCTGAGAAACTCAAACTCTTCTGTTTGGACCACGAGGAGCCCGTGTGTCTCGTATGTCGAGACTCAAAAACACACAACAACCACAGATTCAGACCCATTGAAGAAGCTGCACAGGACCAAAGAGAGAAGCTCCAGACATTTCTCGAGCGTTTACAGGATAAACTGAAGCTCTTTGAATACGTGAAAGCAAATAGTGACCTCACAGTAGAACACAACATAATGCAGTCTCGGCACATAGAGAGCCAGATTAGGGAGCAGTTTAAGAAGCTTCATCACTTTCTGTTTGAGGAGGAAGAGGCAAGGATCACTGCTCTGAAGACAGAAGAGGAGCAGAAGACTCGGATGATGCAGGAGAAGATTGAGGCTTTGACCAAAAAGATAGCAGCTCTTTCTGAGACCATCAGTGCCACACAGGAGGAGCTGAGAGCTGATGACTCTTTGTTTCTCTATAACTACAAGGATGCAGCAGAAAGAGTCCAACAGCGGCCCCTACTGGAGGATCCACAGGTGGTCTCGGGAGCTCTGATCGATGTGGCCAAGCACCTGGGCAACCTGGCCTACAACATCTGGAACAGAATGAAGGAGACAGTCTCCTACACTCCTGTGATTCTGGATCCAAACACAGCTGAAGGACATCTCTTCATCTCCGAAGATCTTACCAGTGTGAGACAAGGAAGCAAACAGAAGCTTCCTGAAAACCCAGAAAGGTTTGACAGCTATTCGATCATCATGGGCTCCGAGGGCTACGACGCAGGGAGTCACAGCTGGGACATTGAGGTTAGAAATGATGGAGTCTGGTGTCTCGGTGTGCTACAGGAGTCAATTAAGAGAAAGGGACAATTAAAGACTGGATTCTGGGAATTAAGACACCACGATGGGAAATACACAGCAGTTGCTCCACCACTTCCACACAAAGTCCTCGCAGTGAAGACGCTCCAGAGGATCAGAGTTCGCCTGCACTGCCACAAAAGGAAGCTCTCGTTCTTTGATATTGATACCAACACACTCATACACACCTTCAAAGTCACTATCACTGAGAAGCTGTTTCCTTACATGGAGACCAAGACTCTTCCACTGACCATACTACCAGCAACCATCTGTGTAACACTGGAAGAGCAGCCACGTTTAAAGGGATCTAAAGAGTATATGGTCCATATCCAATCTAGTTAAGCACATTTAGATGCTAGTCAATAATGGGCTTAGAAATAATCACGGACTTAAATCAAACATTTCTATTATACGAAAGAAATGTGGGTGTCAGAGTATCAGAATCACTTCCACTGATAGCCAATAACAGGTGTGTCCAACAAGGAAATGTATGGCATTGGTGATGGATACTCCCATGGTGCCCATCACCATCGGATACGAACATTGACCAGAACAATGGTGGAATATAACTTATTCGCATACTTTAGAATGAACTAGTAAAGTATAGAAATATCTCTGTTATGCAACTTTGTTACTTGACTCCACTTGTAGATGAAAATATATATATTCCATTTATTTTTAGCTTTATTATGCTAGAGATTTTAAAATGCAAAGGCATAATAAATATTATGCTATATTCCAATACCCTGCAGTATATTAGTAATTAAAAAAAATCTCTAGCTGCAACATTAAAGTGACATTATGACATTAAAATCTTTATGGCATTTTTTGACATGGTTTCCAGTGATTGTGTGTAAAAGTTTAGCTATGAACAGAACGCCACCACTGAGACCCCTGCTGTGATTAACGTGTCCTGTTCAGGGTTGTTGTTCAAATGTTGCACTCAGTGTACCAGTATGTGTGGTGTACTGGGGACTGACTCAAATCTCAGTATCTTTACACAAAAATGTAAATGTATTCTCATCAAATGCCATTAAAATAAAGACAAAAAAAAAAACAAAGGCAGTTCTTTCACCTTGGTCTAAAATATTAAGTCAGTTTAAATTGGCCCTTTGAAGTTGGTGTAAATGGAGTTTTTGTCAGGGAGTGTGAGCTCATGTGTCACAGATAAAAAGTGAGTCAACTCGTGCTGTGTGACTCATGTCATCATCAGTTCCTTCTTCCTTCTTCTCTTGCACGCCTGTGGATCTGACAGTAACCGATAACATCAGTGTGATAACAAGAGAAGTGCACATTCTGAGCTTCTGATGTAGATGCTGAAGCAGAGATTGCACAAATTTCTACATGTAATAGGATTGTATTATATATAAAATAATAATATCTATGATGTGTATGAGTATTTTTGGATTACTCATTTTGTGGTGAGTTTACTTTGTTGTATGTTTTAGTATTTTTTTTCCATTTAAATGAGTCTGTAGAAGATTTTGTTTTCATTCTTTTCTTTGTTTGTGCAGCAAAATCAAATCAAATCAATAGTTTGTTTGTTTTTCCTTCTAAGCACCCTGGGCTTAATGTGAAAGTTTGTTTTGATTTTGCTGTCATTGAAATGGTGTTGGGGGTGGTGGTGTATGTAGATATTTTTACTTTTTTAAAACTTAAAGTTTTTACGCCAAAATCAATGTAACAGTGTCTGGTTTAAATGCAAAACTGACAGTTTTATGTTCATTTAAATTCATGTCAGTCACAGTGGATCAGTCCCTGATCTTTGCTGACTGTGACCAGGCCGGCACGCTGATTCACATCATTTATATTCTTGTTCTCTTGTTCACTTAAGTGTCAAATGTGACAATAATATTATATAGAAAAGGGGGAAAACAAGCTTTTTGTGGTTTTAGTAAGTATAACTAGTAAGTATTTAAATACCTTTTTACTAAAACACAGAAGTGGTTCCAATATTTTAATATTTCATGTTTGAAAAAACAAACAACACATTCACATTTTGCCTCCAACAATGCTTTAATTTATTTGAATATGATAAATTATCCCATTTACAACTTTAAGTAATTAAATCTATGAAAGTGAATGTTTCTGGGCTCCTCTGGTTAGTTACTTGTAATTTTTTATATGTTTCCTGTTTTAGTTTGACAGTGTGTCACCTCGTCTTGTTAGTTAGATTCTGTTCACCTGTCCCTCTTTCCCCACCTTTTTCCACAGGACTTGCTTTATTTTTGTATTAAGTTTGTAAGTTTAATAAAACTGCTTTTAGTTTACCCCTCATGTTTTTGAGTCCTCAGTTTGGGTCCTGCCTGCTACATAGCTAGACGTGACATATGTGGGCAATCTGAGCTAAAACATCTAGAACAAGATGAAGGAGGTGGTCTCATGCACTCCTATTAGTGCATCCAAACTCTACTCATCTCACACTTACTGAGGATCTGACCAGTTTGATGCATAGAAATAAACACCAGCTTCCCTAAAGCTCAAAGGTTTGATAATCATCCAGATGTTCTGGGCTTTGAGGACTTAGGGAATCACTGTTGGAATGTTGAGGTTAAAAATGATGAATTCAGTGTAGTAAAGGAGTCTTTTAAGTGAAAAAGACAAATATTGACTGGGTACTGGGAACTATATCTCCAGGATGGGAAATACAGAGCAGCATCCTCATCACTTCCCCACAAAGTTGGAGAAGAAGCTCCACAGGGGTCGGAGTTCTGTGACAGAGGAAAATCACATGCACAAACACACGATCATCGAAGAACTATTTTTGTGTATTTCCACAAAGAAAGAACCACTGAAGATATTACCAGTGACTGTGAGAGTGGAACAGCATGTGGACCCTTTATCCACATGTGTTTCATCTCCTCTTGTTTTGGTCCGTACCTGAGTGTGATTACTGTGTGCACACTGCACAAACAAACCACGCCAAGGGGGAGTTCAATTTAAACCGACTAAACACTGCAGGTGTGAAAAC
Source organism: Oreochromis aureus (assembly GCF_013358895.1). Taxonomy (NCBI): domain Eukaryota; kingdom Metazoa; phylum Chordata; class Actinopteri; order Cichliformes; family Cichlidae; genus Oreochromis; species Oreochromis aureus. Next base: position 36,605,277 of record NC_052946.1, on the reverse strand, counting down.
ACCCTTAACCCTTTACTGCATGAATTGTGACAACCTCAGTCGGGATTTTTTTCTTAAGTATTTTTTATTCATCTTTAGGCATGAAAAAAAGATTTTTGAACTTCATTTTTTTTAAACGTACTTTTCAAAGAGTCTTTTGAAAGTACATGTTTGCAACCCACTGGTGGCAGGGTATGAAGTGACACATCAGTGTCCAATGTAGTGGTTTATGTGCAACTATACACTCAACACTGACACAAATACAAGAAAACAGCCTTCGAATAGCTGTCCACTGTAACGACCACTATCTGTGAAAGGGTTCATCCAGAGTCAGCACATTATCAGACTGCACAGATGTAATAAATATGGGAATTAAAAGAAAGAACATTTTTAACTTCCAATTAGAAAATTCAATTAGAAATTGGCTGTGGTCAGACTGACAGATGATTCATAATGAAGTTTGTCCAGCGTTATTCTGCATATGACATTTAAAAGGGGACAGAGGTGGGTTGTTTTTTTGTTGTTGTTGTTTTGTTGTTTTTTGTAGTAAGCAATTTAAAATTTAAAGTCTGGAAAACCTCATTCACAAATTACCTCAAAAAACATTAAATTAATTTAAACTGCAATTAAAACTTTTAATTTTTATCCCTGAAGTAAAAAATTGTAAAAAAAATTTATTAGGTTTTGAGCTTAATTACTTTATCTACTTTTGCTATTATATTTTTCATAATCTTCACAGATCACTATTGCCCCATTCACTTGATAATATCTTTGACTGAAGTGGGTGGTGCTCAGAGTCCACTGATGTTTCAAACACCTTTCTTTGTGTGAGTGTGTTATTTCTAATCAAGATTTCAGGTTTTGTTGAACCAGCTCAACCAGCTCACACAAAGAAAATATGTTTATCTTAAACTTGATTCACAGTACACCTCCATGAGTGCACTTGCTGCTAGATTGTCACCATGTAAATCCTATCTGAAGCCACATCAGTGTTCGCTTTCTTGCCTTTATTTGGAGTTTGCTTTGATGTTGTGGAGAGAGCTTAGTGGACTGCACTTCTGAGCCATTACTACTCAAATTTCACCCATAACTAACCACAGGCATCACATCGGTTACATTTTGGCTAAAAACCTCCCCTTACATGGGAGTTCCTCACAGACTGTTAGAGGCAGCAACAGAATCAGGGAAGCTCTCATTTTACATGGTATGTTAGAATCTGTAGTAAAATCCTTAATAACACATGAAACATGTTTGTTCAGAATGAATTGCTGAAGTGGAACATCTTTGAATGGCAGAAATGTACACATATAGGGAAATGTTACTTGCTATTTGTCTTCCTCTTTCGATGTGGATGTAAATCACATGACAGCTTTATTTTGTGAGCAATGCGTTAAAACTGACCATAAAAGCAGACGCAGCCAGAGGAATTACAGCTGCTGGGGAAAGAAAGCCAGGAACACTGAAACCAAGGAAGGCTGGGGTACATCTGAACCTGCTGCTGATTCCTCCTTACCAGCAGGAATTTTAAAAAAGCTCAAAGTGGAAGTAAGTTTCAGGAAGCTTCCTCATTATACAATGCAAATCGAAATACTCTGAACAGATCGCTGTCACTGTAGTTCTAAATATTTAACTTTCACCATTGATTTAAAAAAAAAATTAATTGACTTGAACTTTTTTTTGCAGATTCATGTGCTGCAGTTAAAAGGTTTCTTTTTAATTAAATAAATATTTCTCTTTTGTGCATCTACTTTAATGTTCTCTTGTTCATTAATAGTGTAGCAACAAAAAGTAATGTGTTAAAGAAATTCTGAGCTTGCAGTTGCAATTTATGGACACTGAGTGAAATGGTCTACAGTACTGTCTCTTTACTCAGTGCCATCCTATGTCTGGTGTGCTTAAGTTAACTATGAAGCAAGATTAATGGGTTAGCCGGCTCTACTGAACCAGAGATTTTAGTGTTGATGGCTGTTCTCAATTTGCCTGGTTTGATCACCAAAATGGTTTAAAATTGTCGGAAAGTAGCACATCTTCACTGATTCCAGCATGCTGTGTGACAAAGAGTCTCTGCTGAAGGAATATGACAGTTTTTAAGCAGGACCTTGCTAACATCAGTAAATTAAGCCAGATATTAATTTTAGGCAGCCCTTATTGTGCGTTGCATTGAATAGGTCATCTGGATTGGAGCATATGTTCGATATGCCTTTCTGCAGATGGGGCCTTTCCAGGTTTGCAAGTACATAGGCACTAATGCACCCTCATAGCATCAGAAAGCATTGATTACAAGCTGGATGGTCTCTCTCCTTGTCACTCCAGAAGATGCAGTGCTTTTCTGAATCATAATCAGTTATGGCTGCTTTGACAGAGCTTTAACTTGCATTTGCAGATGGCACAGCAAACTGTGCTCACAGACAATGATTTCTGGGAGTGTTCCTGAGTCCATGCAGTGATCTCCACAACACAATCGTTCCTGTTTTTAATGCAATGCTGCATGAGGGCAGGAGATTTTTTTTAAGTCCTGCCAACTTTTAGGATTCACATTTAAACTGAGTTCTTTTTTCTTTCTTCGTTTTTTGTAGGCAAAATGACTGAAAAAGATCTCTCCTGTCCCATCTGCTACGACATCTATAGAGACCCTGTCGTCCTCTCATGCAGCCACAGCTTCTGTAAAGACTGTCTGCAGCTGTGGTGGAGAGAGATAAAAATAAAAACCTGCCCAATATGCAAGACGATTCCTTTATTGAACAATCCACCCCGTAACTTGGTGTTAAAGAACCTCTGTGAGGCCTTCTTAATGAAGAGAGTTCAAAAACCTTCACAGTCGGAGTCTCTCTGCAGTCTGCACTCTGAGAAACTCAAACTCTTCTGCCTGCACGATCAACAGCCAGCATGTCTCATCTGTCGAGACTCAAAAGTGCACAACGATCACGGATTCAGACCCATTGATGAAGCAGCACAGGATTACAGAAAGGAGCTCCAGGAATTATTGAAGCCCTTACAGAAGAAACTGAAAGTATTTGAACAGGTTAAAGAAAATTACAATCAAACAGCACTCCAAAGTAAGATCCAGGCCTTTTACACAGAATGGCAGATTAAGAAGCAGTTTAAGAAACTTCACACATTTCTAAAAAAGGAAGAGGAGGCCAGGCTGGCTGCTCTGAGGGCGGAGAAGAAGCAGAAATGCAAGATAATAAAGGAGAAGATTGGGGCCCTGAGCAGAGAGATAGAAACTCTTTCAGAAACAATCAGAGCCACAGAGGAGGAACTGAGAGCTGAAGATGTCTCATTTCTGCACAACTACAATGCTGCACTGAAAAGAATCCAGCAGCGCCCCCTGCTGGATGATCCACAGGTGGTCTCTAGAGCTCTGATAGATGTGGCCAAACACCTGGGCAACCTGACCTACAACATCTGGAACAGAATGAGGGAGGTGGTCTCCTACACTCCTGTGATTCTGGATCCAAACTCAGCTCATCCACAACTCATCATGTCTGAAGATCTGACCAGTGTGAGTGTGGGACTGAGAAAGCAGCTTCCTGACAACCCAGAGAGGATAGAAAACTATTTTGTCATCTTGGGCTCTGAGGGGTTCGATTCGGGGATTAACAGCTGGGATGTTGAGGTTAGAAATGAAGGAGTCTGGTGTCTCGGTGTACTAAAGGAATCTGTTCAAAGAAAGGGACATATACACACTGGATACTGGGAACTATGTCACCAGGATGGAAAATACACAGCATCCTCTCCACCGCTTCCAGATAAAGTTCTCTCAGTGAAGAAGCTCCAAAGACTCCGAGTTCAGCTGGACTGGGACAGGAGGAAGCTCTCGTTTTTTGATCTGGACACCAACGCACACATACACACCTTCAAACACACTTTCACTGAGAAGCTTTTTCCATACATTGGCACCAAGACTCTGCCAGTGAAAATATTACCAGTGATGGTCAGTGTAGAAAAACACAGGGTTCCATTATCAGTGAAGTGTTCACCTCTTTCTAAACTCGGTCTGATTTAATCAAAGCAACTGAGAAATAAACGTTCTTATAATGAAACGAAGCAATCTTGTATTCAGTCTTCTGGAAGTCTTCAGTGTTACTGTAATAATTTGTATTATCACAAAGTCTTTACTTTACAATGCTTCTGAGGCGACTGTGTTTGTGATTTGGTGCTGTATAAATAAAAAATTAAATGAATGTTTTTCTTTGAAGAGAGATGTTTGTGTATCTATCAGACGTTCAGAGCTGCAGTTCTGCTTTTCAAGTTCTTATTCCCAGCAAGATGAATTTCAACATCCAACAGATATTGTCAAATACTAGAAGTTATAAAATAATACAAGAAATAAATAATAGACAGTGTAAACAAATGCTGTATAAATGCTGCATTAAACACACAGTTGCTGTAGATCTGCAGGCTTCCACCATAAAGGTGCTCTATTGCATTGAGATCTGGTGCCATGTGAAGGTCATGTGGGTACAGTGAACTCAGTGTTATTTCCAAGAAACCAGTTTCAGATGCTGGGAGCTTTGTGACATCCTGTTAGAAGCAAACATCAGAAGATGTGTATGCTGTACTCATAAAGGGATGAGCATCGTCAGCAATAATACTTGGATAAGCTGTGGTGTTTACACAGTGCTCTCTTGGTAGTAAAGAGTCCCAACTGTGCCAAGAAAATATCTCCAAAACCATTACAGCACCACCAGTGTGAACCACTGATACAGGCTTTCATGTTATTTATGTCAAATTCTAACGCTACCATTTGAATGTTGCAGCATAATACTGGAATATTTTACCCAAGTGCATAGATTTGGCATGGACGGAAGGGACATGTCCCCACCATATCCAGCGATTATTGAATTGTCCCCACCAATAATTTGATCTCTTCGAGTAAAGAAAAACAAACCCGATAGAAAGAGAGAGAGAAAAAAAGATCTGTCAACGTCTCATTAACCTAGAGGTGCAGAAAGAGTTAAATTACGTTCTCTAGTGGAGTCCTACCTCATGTGACAAATATGGCCACTGTGATTGGCTGTGCCTTTCAGGGAGCTCGGTTTAGTTTTATCAGCGGAAAGCCTGCGCTGCGAGGAGGAGAGGAGGATGGCAGCACAAAGGAAGAACCTGGATATAAGAAAGTATTTTTCAAAGAAACCTGTAAATGTGTCCGTCATAATAACGTTACAGGCTATGCTAGGCTTTGGCCCACATCAGTCTAAAATTGTATGTAACCATGAATAACGTATTTTGGAAACTAACTGCAGAACATGCAGCACTATTAGTTCTCTCAGTCTCAGGGTAACATTTCTAATTTTGATTGAAACTGTCAGAGAAAACTGCATCCTCGAGTAAGCCCGGATATCAGTTTACAGAGGCTGTTAGAATTATATGTCTAACATTAAAATGTTGGTGACAAAATATTACATCCTAATGGTACTGAGATATTCATAGGGTTAATTTTTGAGACAAAATATCATGAGGTAGTCATGATTTTGCAAATATTCCACCTTGTAGTGCAGTTTGCACAAATTGTTTTAAAAATGCACTCACCCTACAAACATTACTGATGAGTCAAGATCTGCACACATTGACAGAAACACCGAAGCAGCTCCACATTTTATTCTTATTGTCATGTATGTCCTATTTGTCAGGTGACAGAAGAACCAACACAAAGCTCAGAGAGTAATGGTGATACAAGATCACAGGTGGAATTGGATGATGACTTGTTGGTTCATTACTGTATTTGAAGCACATGTGTGACTGCATGTATTTGGAATGTCTCACTGTTATTTATCAGGTGACAGAGGCAGCTCTGCCATGTTGTAGCTCGGACAGAGGTGAAGAGGCGAGGTCACAGGTGACTGACTGATGTGTTGGTGCCATAGATTAACGAGAGGAGAAGGCATGTGTTTGGCTCCTTCACGTAGTGGCCATTGAGTTGTTGTGGTGGACACCAGTAGTCCATGTCTGTTGCTGTAACAGTAGGTCATGTTTAGAATAAAAAATCCCAGCTCACTGATTTGATAGGGGCAACAGTGCGCCTAAAATGTTGCATAATTTTGCTGAAAGATCTTTTACTTTGTGGTAATCTTAGATGAGTAGTTTTATGGACAAAAACCACCAGGTCATTCAGTGTTCCCTGAAGTTAAGTAATTATGCAAATGTACTGTTTATAAGATTGGGGAAACCTGCAGTCAGCTGAGACTGAAGAAGTCACTTGGATGAGTGACAAAATGTTTCTCCCACAAAACGCTACGTCCAGATGAACAGAATCAACTTTTGGAAAATTAATTACCTGGATGATTGAGCATGCATCAAGACGATATAACTGAAGTAATGTTCTTAAGTCCTTAAAGTCATATTCTTTTATTGTCATGACTGTATTTGAAGCTATTTTTATTTTTGTATGATACCTGATTTATATGGAATATGGCTGAAGTAAACTAAAGCCTAAAATACTTAGTCAGTCATTTGTTTAATAGTAATTTAACATTATATAATTCACATATAAAACTATGAATTGTAATTTTAAATGGTTTAAAAGCATGTAGAATAGCATATGTAAGCAAGTATATTTCTCCTTTTTTTTATTATCAAGAAGCAAAGACAAAAAGGAAAAAAAAAAGAAACAGGGCAGGGTTCGGTGGTTGAATCATCCGTCCCCACCAATGCCAAAACCAAATCTACGCCTTTGCTTTTACCACTGACAGTTAAATCCTGCTGATGATTCCATGTTATGAAAAGGAGTTTGACAGAAGCTATAGCTGGAAGTAAAATTAAGATTGAAGACATTTCCTTAGTGGGGACTGTCTGCAGTCATAGTTGAGGTGCAAACACATACAAACCTGTCCTCTTTGTAAGAAGTTACGTTTGTTAAAGAATCCACCCTCTAAATTAGCCTTAAGGAACTTGTGTGAGTCTTTCTTACTGGAGAGAGATCAGATATCTTCTGCAGAGTCTGAGGATGTCTGCAGTCTGTGCCAGGAGAAACTCAAAAGCTTCTGTTTGAAACATCAGCCCCGTAAATTCAGACATACTGGAGAAGTTTCATCCACAGCAGGGCTCAGGAGGTCCGACAGATGTGCCCAATGTGGGCATCCTGAGTTACAATATCTCGAAAAGGCAACCCCCCAAAATCCAACATCAGACACTGTTCATGTGCTGTAGGTAGTTTTTAGGTCCATAGCTACTTCTTTTTTCCTCTACTTGTTGAATATCCTCCATTTTTTCAAGGACACACATCAGAGCTAGATAAAATAATGCTGGTATAAAAGTGCTTGTTTCTTTGGCAGCCTTACAGGTTTTTGGAAGAAATGATGTGTTTTTGCGCCAGGCCGTTGTTAACAAAGAGCCTAAAGATTTAAAAGGTTTTTCTTTTTTTGTTTTCCTTAGTTGTCTGTTATGTGCAGACACAACACTGGTTCTTCTCTTAAGAGCATTTTTTTACAGTTCCATATATATTTAGACACACATTTTGTTTTTTTACTTGTTTACGGAAACATATTCCAATTACAGTTATTTAATGAACATGAACATAGTCTGTAGATTCTCAGCTTTCTTTTGAGGGTATCAATACTCAAATTGAATGAAGAGCTTAAGAGTTTCAGCTCCTTAACATGTGCCAACCTCTTTTTAAAGGGACTAAAAGTAACTGGACAAGTGACTTCAAGGCTATTTCATGGGCAGGTGTGGGCAATTCCTTCATTATGTCATTATTAATTAAGCGGATAAAAGGTCTGGGGTTGATTTGAAGTGTAGTGCTTCAATTGGGAAGATTTTGCTGTGAACAGACAACATGTGGTTACAGGAGCAGGTGCCCAAAGCACCAAAAACACACAGTTAAAGCACCCCAAGAGTTTATTAAAGCAAAGAAGTGGAATATTGTTGAATGGCCAAGTGAGTCACCGGTTCTTAACCCAACTGAGCATTTCACTTGTTGAAGACTAAACTTTGGGCAAAAAGGCTTACAAACAAACAGCAACTGACAGCTGCTGCAGTAAAGGCGTGGCAGAGCATTAGAAAGGAGGAAACCAAGCATCTGGTGATTTCCATGAATCCAAGACTTCAGGCTGCCATTGCCAGTGAAGGCATGGCAGCCTGAACCAAGTAACAAAGCGGACATTTTATTTTCAGGCATTTAATTTGTCCAATTACTTTTGAGCCCCTGAAATAAAGGGATTGTGTTAAAAATGCTTCAGTTCCTCACATTTTATGCAATGTTTTGTTCAACCCACTGAATTAAAGCTGGAAGCTGCACTTTAACTGCATCTGACTTGTTTAATTTAAAATTCATTGTGATAATGTACAGAAACAAAATTAGAAAAAAGTTGTCTCTGTCCAAATATTAATGGACCTAACTGTATGAATTAATGATTCATAGGTGGTCTGCAGTTAAGTGTATCAACAAGCAAAAAAAAAAAAAAAGCATTGTTCTTTTTACAAAAATCTCCTTTTATTGGATTTTCTCAAACCTAAACACAGAATGGCAGGAGGCGGCTTTCTCTATTCTTTTATGATGCAAAAACATGTTGCAGCAGCAGTAACCACTAATCTGTCTCCTTTTCTCTTCAACTCACAGAGTTACTTAAGCACATTGACCTTTTTATCTTGGTCATTGTTTTTGGTGTTTCTTTTTTTTAAACACAACCATTCTGCCCTATTTATGCTTTAGTGTTTCAAATTATTTTTTAATGCTATAATTTCTTGTCAGCATTGTTAGCCTGTGTGTATTCTTTGTTTGCACCCTTTGTAACAGGAGATTGAAAGACTTCTGTTTATCAGGCTACATTGCTGAATGAAATGCTTCATGTTAACATCTTCTGTGTTCATGTAATCCTTCAGATGTTGACATATCAGTTACCTTTTATTACTCAGTGTTCTAATGGCATCCTGTGACTTTGGTAGATAACTTTAACAAAAACATGCGAAGTATTGCCATAATTTGATTTGATTTGATTTGATACACCTTTATTAATCCCACAAGGGGAAATTTCATGTTAAGGCTGCCGACCTATTGCTCGCAATGGCGGTGCCAGCTTACCCTCCGACCATACATACATTACACAAAAACATCACATGGGGAAGACAGGTCAGAGAGGTATAACATGGAAAATGCACCACATGAGGAAAGATAAGGAGAAAAAAAATAACTCCCCCCAGACTGAGCTCCAACAGGGAGATCAGTTTGAGAACAGAAAAAAAACACCTCTGCACATAGCACATGAAAAAACTCTTAATACACCAAAGAAACACATGACAAGCAACAAGGATGGGTAAAGGATGAGAGACAGCCGATGTAGACAGTACATCCGGGCCTGCAGCATAAGCACTGGTCTCCTTGATCCACCGTCAGCATCGGAAGGGAATAAGCGTCGAAGGCGTTTGGAGTGGGGAGGGGGGATGAGTGCATATCTGCATGTGTATATATGTCTGTGTGTGTGTGTGTGTCCAGAGTTCAGCTGAGACAGTGTCCTTTGCCTTGCCAGGCTAAGTAAACAGTCTTCCAGCCAACCCAGGTGGCCTTGCATAGAATGGGAAGAACAGTCTCAACACAGTTGTTATCAGGGTGTTGTTGTTCAGCTCCAGCCTTGAGCCCGCAGCTGGCGCTGAAGGGGGTCTCTGCATGAAGTAATGGTGGTTTTAACTTTAGTACGAACAACTGAATTTCAAAGCTGTTCTAACAGTCCAACACTGGTCACTCAATCTCCCGTTGGCGAGCCGTGAGCTTTCTATGATGTTATCCAAACTTACGTTCCGTGATGTTGTCATTCTTGTGCTCAAAAAGCAGGTTCTGAGAACTCATGACCGCAGTGAGCTTCTCCAAGATGTGATCCAATTTGCGCTCAGAGGTGTTATTCCGAGCGAGCCCCGCCAGATGTAATCCAGTTTGTACTCAGGGGTCTTGTTCTGAGTATTCACGGCAGCCATGCGGTTCTCCAAGATCTCATCCGTGCTGCACTCAATGAGCCCATTTTGAGAAACTCACGTCTCGTCCCATCGTTTCAATCCCAGCGGGCAGCCTTGTGGGGGTTTGAACAGCCGGTTCCGCTTCCTTAATTCTTCGATAAGCCAGGGCCAAGCAATCTCTGATCAGCCAGAACCCTGTTATCATGGTTCTGAATAGGTAGATATCTTCAGCACTCAGGCTCACCCGAGCCCAGACTTCTCGTTGAGAAGGGGTGTCAATTGCATTCAGGGAATCGGTACTTTGAACCTCTTACAAAATTAAATAAAAGTAATAAAGACAACCTGGTTTCATGCACCACCGTTTATTTAACATTTCTACAACACCTCTCTCCACCCCATATAGAAATGAATCACACACCCTTTTACGTATGCATCTTCCTCATTCATTGCCCATATCGGTGTCAAATTACATTCACCGTGACACTTTCACTTTCTCTATGTATTTAGATTCTTTGTTAGAAAAGAGAGGACGTTAAATGACAGCAAGAAGGATATCGGGAACACTGAAATACAGGGAATATCAGGATACCGTGACTCCAACATGATGCTGCTGATTCCATGTTACAAACAGAAGTTTTACAGAAGTTACAGCTAAAAGTGAAAGTAAGTTTGAAGAAACTTCTTGAGTGAACGCCTCTTTGTTTTCATTGTTGTCACTCCAGGACAAAATGTCTTCTCAGTCAGAAAATGATCTCTCCTGTCCCGTCTGCCACGACATCTATAGAGATCCTGTCATCCTGTCCTGCAGCCACAGCTTCTGTCGATTCTGTTTGCAGACGTGGTGGAGAGAGAATCTAGAACACAACTGCCCACTTTGTAAGAAGATAAACCTGTCAAATGATCCACCCAGTAACTTGGTGTTAAAGAATCTGTGTGAAGCTTTCTTACTGCAGAGGGATCAAAAAGCTTCTGCAGTGTCTGAGCCTCTCTGCAGTCTGCACAATGAGAAACTCAAACTTTTCTGTTTGGATCATCAGCAGCCGGTGTGTGTCGTCTGTCGAGATTCAAGAGCACATAAAGACCACAGATTCAACCCAATTGAAGAAGCCGCCCAGGATCACAGAAAGGAGCTTCAGAAATGCCTGAAGCCCTTACAAGATAAACTGAAAGTGTTTGAACAAGTCAAAGGAAACTTTGATCAAACAGCAGAACATATAAAGGTCCAGGCACAGCAGACGGAGAAGCAGATAAAGGAGGAGTTTAAAAAGCTTCGTCAATTTCTACAAAAGGAAGAAAACACCAGGATCACTGCTCTGAGGACAGAAGAGAAACAGAAGAGTCAGATGATGAAGGAGAAGACTGAGGATCTGAACAGAAAAATGGAAACTCTTTCAGAAACAATCAGAGCCACAGAGGAGCAACTGAGAGCTGAAGATGTCGTGTTTCTCCAGAGCTACAAGGCTGCAGTGATCAGAGTCAAGCAGCGCCCCCTGTTGGATGCTCCACAGCTGGTCTCAGGAGCCCTGATGGATGTGGCCAAACACTTGGGCAACCTGACCTACAACATCTGGAATAAGATGAAGGAGATGGTCTCCTACACTCCTGTGATTCTGGATCCAAACACAGCTGAATCACACCTAATCCTGTCTGAAGATCTGACCAGTGTGACATTTGGAGAGAGACAGAAGGTTCCTGATAATCCAGAGAGGTTTGACTATTATAAAGTTGTTGTGGGCTCTGAGAGCTTAGACTCAGGGATTCACATTTGGGATGTTGAGGTTGGAGAAAAGGGAACTTGGGGCTTTGGTGTGGTGAATGAGTCTTTTAAGAGAAAGGTACAAGCACTGTCAGGATACTGGCAATTATCTCTCCAGGATGAAAAATACATAGTATCAACGACACCAGATACATGTAAATTTTTGTCAGTGAAGAAGCTGCAGCGGGTCAGAGTTCAGCTGGAGTATGACAGAGGGAAGATCTCATTCTTTGATCTGGATGCCAACACACTCATACACACCTTCAAACACAATTTCACTGAGAAGCTGTTTCCTTATGTTGGTACTGAGAAAGACCCAGTGAAGATATTACCAGTGATCTTGAAAGTGGACGAGCATATAACTCCTCTATCAACAGGTTTTTGGTCTCATTTTGAAACCAGTAAAAAGTCTTAGCATAAATAGTTCCAAGATACTAAGAAAGAGCAAATGCTTTCACAGATTTTTCACTTATTCATTGTTTATCCTATTATAAGATCTGATTTCTGAATGATTCTTTCTTCTTTTTCTAGCTACTAGGAAATAAATCTGGTGTTTGAGAAAAACTATCATGGTTTTTTGTCCTAAAGTTAAAATGTGACCTGTTGTACAAGATATAAATGATTAATCAATTCTGAGCTGCAGTTTTGTATTTGAAGTTCTTGTTTCTTTTACAACATAAAGATACCATTACAGAAATATTCAGCTACAGCATTTACTGCTAAGATTTGAATTTTAACAATATAATATAAAATACGCTCAACAAACACAGATACATAACTTTATCTGGGAATAAGAAAACAAAACAACCCAGACATGAACATAAGCATGAGGAGTGTCTACAGAACAGCAGGGGGCGCTCTTCAACCATTAGATGTAGCTGACTATAATAATTTAGGTGGTTCTCAAACTCTATACCTTTACTGTAAAGAATCAATCCATAAATTGAATAAATAAATTAAATATATAATGGTATATGCCTAACAAGGACTGGGTTTAAAGCCTCCACAACTATTTTAAAAAAGTGATTTTGCCAAACTGGAAAATTGAAAACAATAAAATGTCAGTCTCCAAAAGTTGATTCTGTTCATCTGGACGTAGCGTTTTGTGGGAGAAACGTTTCGTCACTCATCCAAGTGACTTCTTCAGTCTCAGCTGACTGCAGTCTTTCCAATCTTATAAACTGTACATTTGCATAATGACTGAAACCAGCCCACTGAAGGAACAATGGGCTGTGAGGTCAGTTCCTTAATCATAATTATGCAAATTCTCATGACCATTGATCAACAACCACTGATCAAAGCCCACTGATCAAAGAACACTGATCAATGGCAATGAGTACGATTCACAGAGAATTGGGGAATGGCTGCAATCACAGCATTGTAAGATGGTGACAGATGTACCCTTAGGCCCCCTCCTCGATTCAGAGATGGTCTTTCCCTTTTCACGTAAATGGCCTCCTTGACGTGAAAAGGATGTGTATATCCTCATCATTAAAAGAGTGTCCACTGGCCTGTAGGTGTAAATAGACTGCAGAGTCTATATAAATAAAATGTCAGTTTTATTGAACTGCTAAACTGTCTTCAATAATCTGTTGTGTGTAAAGACTTTTATTTTTGGCCTCTTCAGCTCAACTTCAGCTTATCGTTTTCCTTTCTAAGAAGACTGTCAGCTGTTCACTTGTCCTGGGCTCTGAGGGCTTCGACTCAGAGATTGTGATCTTGAAGTCAGAAATGATGAGGACTGAGCCCTTGGCCTGGTGACGGGGTCTTTTATAAGAAAGGGACAAACACAAACTGGATTCTGGGAAATATATTTGTTTGAAGGGACTAACGCGGCAGCCTCTTCATCACTTCCATGTAAAGTTGTTTCAGTGAAGAAGGTCCCGAAGGTGGGAAGTTCGCTGGTCTGTAACAGAGAGATGCGCTCATTCTTTGATGTGAACATTAACACACACCTACATGCCTTCAAGCTCAGTTTCACAGAGCAAATGTTTCCATGAAGTGAAACCAAAGCATGAACCACTGAAGAAATCACCCCTCACTCAAAGAGTCACGTCATGTGACTCTTTGAGTGAGGTGTTTGGTTTCAAAACCAGCAAAACGTTGCTTCATTCTTCTCAGGAGAAAACAGAAATATAGCATGTTCCTTCACACTGAAATACATCACTGTGTCAGGTATACAAGAAGCATACCGGGTGGTGGAGATATGAACATATGCATTTAGGCCGTGATTATGATAATTGTCTGGTATTTTCTGTCTTTCATATTTAGTGCTGAAATCTGATTAAAAAAAACGATGGGCCTAATTATATTAATATATTTTAGGATGGTATTGTGCAAAAGTCTTGACTGACTGAACATTTTATTAGATTTTGCTGGGAAAATAATTGGCACGTATTATTAAAACATTTACAAACATCAGTGTAGATATAGCATATAAGGCAAAGACAGCTTTTTAAAAATTAATTCTCATTAGCTTGAAAGTCAGTATGATCTCACATTGCTTCAGTAATGTTGCTGCTGCCGTTTTAATTTTTAACTGTGGAATTTTAAGGTTTAACTAAATAAATTTGAAGTAATTATGTGTGTATATAGCAGACTGTTGTTAAAAAGTGCCTGAAGATACAATTTATTTATACTTATCTATACTATGCTGTCTGTTATGCGCAAACACACCTCTGGGCCATTGCTTGAGTTAGGGGACTTGTTATGCTTGAATGATTCATTTAAGATTTGTCACAATGAGGAACATTTTGGATTTTATGTCTTTCATCTATTTTTTTTATTCAAAAAAGAAAAGAAAAAAAGAAAACTGAGGTCAGAGCAGTGAAAAATGGCTGATTCACCACATTAAGGAAAACTCTTAACATGAGTAGGCTGCACAATAAAAGCATAAAAACCCCACAGTGCTTGGCTTCTGTTACTTGCTTAACAAAGAACAAAGTACATTATCAGATATATTCAATAACAGCTGATTTTTACAAAACACCTAACTTAAGCTGATCAATAACACAATACAAATAGTCTGTTAGCTCTAAACAGCTGACTTTAAACAACAAGAAAAAAAAAATGTCTTATTCCCTTGACCCTAGAACTGAAGAAGCTTTGAGTCTTCAAGCGATGTAAAGAAGTCCAGACGCTTTTTTCTTTCCAAGCTCCTTAGACAATTTTGTCTTATTCCATTTTTTATTGGACTTTAGATCCCTGGTTAAGTCTCAGAAGGAGAAATCACTTTGCTGTTGCATTGGGGGGGCATCCTCTGCCTACTCACTGTAGCGACCTCTTTTTTTAACAATCAGTCAAAAGATGTTTTCATGCTGTGGTAAACAAAGTACAAAAACAATACAATTATTATAAAAAGAAGAAATCAAAACTGTACAAAAGGGAAGCATTAAAATGAAATTTAAAAATAGAGACTAACAGTTAACTAATCCAAACACAACATATTTACCAGCGTATTTCATTCTTGTACAGATTCATTTACAGAGGAACAGCAGGCATCATGAAAAGCAAATTAAACATCAGGAGAAAAGTGTAACAAGCACAAGCAAAAATAATTTGCTTTGACTAAACAATTAATCCACATTTGAGTAAACTTTAAAACAATGCAAAAATCCCATCCTGCTGATATTAAGCTGCACAGAAAACACAAGCTGTAAAAATAACATAATTTTATCCATCTGTGGGGTTTAGATCATAAATGCACCAAAACTTTCATAATTATTTTGCATAATCTTTGAGGTGTTGCTTACAGTCACAAAAATTCTGTCATGTTCATTAAGATGAAAAATTCCACCCAGAAAACTGTTTGATCCGCTTTCTTTGCTCGCTGAGGGGTCTGTTCTCGATCGCATGAGTGTTACGTTATTTAAATACTTTTCGCTGGAAAGTGTAACAGAGTGCTGAAACACACCACTGTCACTGAAGGAAACTTTGGAGTAAACATAGTAATATCCCTCCTTCTGAATGATAAGCCCTCCATCTTCGTAGATCATTCCATGTAGAAGAGGGTCAGATACATTCCAGCGCATCACTGTCTTTTCATGAACTGTAGCTGATCCAGCTGTAGAGATTAAGAAAAAAAAAAAACACACATAAATAGACAGTTTGTCACGGTACTGGGTTGTATGACCCAGTGTATGGGTTTTAATGTATTAATTCATCCATCCATCCATCCATTTGCTTCCGCTTATCCTTTCCAGGGTCGCGGGGGGCGCTGGAGCCTATCCCAGCTGTCATAGGGCGAGAGGCGGGGTACACCCTGGACAGGTCGCCAGTCTGTCGCAGGGCCAACACACAGGGACAGACAACCATTCACGCACACATTCACACCTAGTGACAATTTGGATTATCCAATTAACCTATCCTCAAACTGCATGTCTTTGGACGGTGGGAGGAAGCCGGAGTACCGGAGGGAACCCACGCAAACACGGGAGAACATGCAAACTCCACACAGAAAGACCCCGCCTGATGGTGGAATTGAACTCAGGACCTTCTTGCTGTGCGGCAACAGTGCTAACCACCGTGCCACCGTG
The DNA here is from genome assembly GCF_013358895.1 of Oreochromis aureus. Classification (NCBI taxonomy): domain Eukaryota; kingdom Metazoa; phylum Chordata; class Actinopteri; order Cichliformes; family Cichlidae; genus Oreochromis; species Oreochromis aureus. Next base: position 36,589,116 of record NC_052946.1, on the reverse strand, counting down.
CTGCCCTGTACCCAGCTGGACCACATGCACGATTCATGTTTCTGTGCAAGTCAATTCAATTCAATTTTATTTATATAGCATCAAATCACAACAAAAGTCGCCTCAAGGCGCTTTATATTGTACAGTAGATTGTACAATAATAGATACAGAGAAAAACCGATCAATCATATGACCCTCTATGAGCAAGCACTTTGGCGACAGTGGGAAGGAAAACTCCCTTTAACAGGAAGAAACCTCCGGCAGAACCAGGCTCAGGGAGGGCGGGCCATCTGCTGTGACCGGTTGGGGTGAAAGAAGGAAAACAGGATAAAGACATGCTGTGGAAGAGAGACAGAGATTAATAACAGATATGATTCAATGCAGAGAGGTCTATTAACACATAGTGAGTGAGAAAGGTGAATGGAAAGGAAAAACTCAATGCATCATGGGAATCCCTGGCAGCCTACGTCTATTGCAGCATAGCTAAGGGAGGATTCAGGGTCACCTGGTCCAGCCCTAACTATATGCTTTACCAAAAGGGAAAGTTTGAAGACTAATCTTAAAAGTAGAGATAGTGTCTGTCTCTCAAATTAAAACTGGAAGCTGGTTCCACAGAAGAGGGGCCTGAAAACTGAAGGCTCTGCCTCCCATTCTACTTTTAAATACTCTAGGAACAACAAGAAAGCCTGCAGTGCGAGAGCGAAGTGCTCTAATAGGGTGATATGGTACTACAAGGTCATTAAGATAAGATGGGGCCTGATTATTTAAGACCTTGTATGTGAGGAGCAGGATTTTGAATTCAATTCTGGATTTAACAGGAAGCCAAAGAAGGGAAGCCTAAACAGGAGAAATATGCTCTCTCTTTCTTTCTAGTCCCTGTCTCCCCCAACAAGACCAGGTTTCCTCCAGGTTTGCCAATTAACTATGAAGCCCACATCGTTTTTTGGACACCACTCAGACAGCCAGCAATTTAAGGAGAACATGCAACTAAACATGTCACTCCTGATATGATTGTAGTTTTTTCTGGTCCCCTCCCCAGAGTCCGACATTGCTTTGGCAAGGTTACACACCGATTCAATATTGATTTTAGTGACCTCCGATCGGCGTAACCGGTCGTCATTACTGCCGACGTGAATTATATTTTTCCTGTATTTACGTTTACCCTTAGCCAGCAGTTTTAAATTTCCCTCAATGTCGCCTGCTCTGGCCCCTGGAAGACAATTGACTATGGTTGCCGGTGTCTCTAGCTTCACATGTCTGAGAACAGAATCATCAATTACCAGAGTTTCACTCCCGGCGGGTGTGTCGCCGAGTGGGGAAAAACGGGTAGACACATGAACAGGTTGGTGGTGTACCCGGGGCTTCTGTTTAAGACTATGCTTCCTCCTCACCGTCACCCAGCCGCCCTTTTTCCCGAGCTGCTTGGGGTCTGCCGGGGAACAGCTAGCGGGGCCTACATATCTTCAGCTGCACCAGCTACAGGGGCCTGGCTAGCTACGGGTGAATGAAGGGTGCGAAGCAGTCTCCAATTCAGTAATCCTGGCCTCCAGAGCTGCAAATATACTACATTTGTTACAAGAATCGTTACTGCTAAAGGAGGGCGAGGAGTAACTAAACATCTGACACAATGAGCAGGAAAGTGCAGAAGGGACAGGTGAAGTAGCCATGGTGCTAACGAGTCGGCTACGAGCTAAGCTAGCGAAACAGTAAAGACACAGTGAGTGAATACTTTGGCTATTAATTAGGTAGCGAGTACACAGAAAGTGTGCTTCGGATGAAGCACGTGAAGATTATACTATGAAAACAGAATGTATCTAAAAGTTTTTAATTAAATTGCTAAGCAGATAAGCTACTCAGAAACACCACTGTGTTTGAGCAGGAACAGGAAGTGATACTCTACCGCAGAGAGAGCAAACACCAAGTGACAGCGCCACCAAAACACCTCTCAGTAATTGCCATGGCATCATTTTGTATTCACTGGTGTTTTAGTTTCGGTTTAGCTAGTGATGTGTCCTGTATGTCGAAGGCTGTGTCGGGTAATCTCGGGGGAGTTTTGTGAAGCGCGTATCGAGGCTTGCTTTGATTACGTATGCAGTGACGTTCGAGGCCTCGCGGGCAGTCCGTACCATGTGACTGATTCAGGAACTGGCTCGCCGGTTCGCGCCAGATTCGAAATAAAATGGGCAGCAAAACACAGATTTCCCCCATCACATTGTGGAATTGGATTACGTACGTGCTACACAGTTACTTGAGCATTTCTTCTTCGATGGAACCAGCAAGGAAGAGATTTTTTTTTTAATCTCATCTCTCCTAATAAAGTATAGAAAGTAATAAATATCACAAATGATAAATACCATAATATAAATAAACAACACTACAGATCCTATAATCTGATTTCTGTCTTTTAGTTTATTAACACTAGAATTACTGAGCCTTTTTTCCCCTGGTGCAAGTCCCTACTACTAGATTTACTAGCCCTGCGCAAATTTGTGTAAATTCCCCCAACCCTAACACCTCTTGGCACCCCGCTGAGATTTTCACAGGTCTTCAGCTCCATTGTTCTCCTGCTTTTGTTGTGCAAACACACCCTCCCCCAACCCCCAACCATGAGAGATTCAGGTCCTTCCTTGCCTGCAAGGGTACTTTCCTTCCTTACCTGCAGCGTACAATACACCATGGTAGTTTCTATGTGCAATATTTCTCATATGCAATATTAGTTCTTGTCAATCCTTGTCACTACATTGCATGCCTGTCCATAAACATATATACACAGATAGGGCTGTTCGATATAACGATATATATCGGATGACGATATGAAAACGTCTGTTGTTTCATTTTACGCTATCGTTTGTTTCGTGGTGTCGCAAAATAAACTGTTTACGGCAATATTTTTTCATTATTTTGATGGTCACTGTAGTGGCTATATTAATTTCCTAAAGTTCTCTCTTTCTCTTATATTTAATATAACCACACTACAGACGGACAAGCGCTTGTTTGTATGCCTTGTCGTTAGCAACAACGACGGTAAAACCACCGCATGTCTGCTTGTTTATTTTCCACATAAACCTTTCACAATAAAGCTCAAGATCCTGTTGAGACTTTTCAAAATAAACTGAATCACGTGAAAGATGCAGAGTGTTTACGGATGAGAAGCAAAAAAGAGCCGTCAGGTGCTAAAAAATAAACCTTAGACTCAAACGTTAGAACAGGCTTTTCCCCGCAGCACGCTGTGTAATAAATACTCACAAAGAAAACAGCGGCTGTTACAACCTATGTCTAAAAATGTATAGTTTCATGCATCAGTTAAAACACTCGACTCCAGGTACGCGACGCCCAGCTGGAAACACTTCACGCAAGTCGAGCTGCCCGAGATTCACAGAATTTACAGAAAATGTTACATTTTTGTGATTTATATCGTTATCGGACGATAGATGTCTTAATATCGGGATATGAGATTTGGTCATATCGCACAGCCCTATACACAGAGTTGTACATATATTTATATAGCCACACCTTACATAATATGCATAAAGTCTAGTTTTACACACACACACAGACACACATCTATATCTACATACATATATATATATATGTGTGTGTGTGTGTGTGTATGTAGATATACATATATATGTATATCTTTGTGTGCAGTAGCACACAAGTGTTACATACTTGTGTGCTACTGCAGTATCTAATGTAATCAGTTGGCACATTAAAACCTGTTTATTGTCATTAATGATTACTTTAAACTATTTTAGGTATTTGTTACATCAGTTTTTATATGAAGAAACAACTTTATGCAACTTTAAGATAAAATAATTAAAAACTGATGTGATACTCACAGATTTATGATGGTAGAGGTGGTAAATGAAAAAAGCCTCTGCAGCAATGCCGTACATAACTACAGTCAGCACCACCCATGGCAGCATTTGTGACATTTTGCTGCCCTTTTGCTGCTCATCTGGATTCTGGGGCGCCGAGGAGTATGCAACAGCCAGATCATCACCACCAGTGTCCCCCATTCCTGCAATGAAAATAGATAGAGATGCACTATGTGATAGAGAAGTCCCCCTTCATTTTTTGAATGCTACTAACTCAAATAGCTTAAGTTCATTTAACATTTTCTTTCATTTGACTAGTTCAACTTATTACTTTTTTATTTTATTTTTTAAGAAAAAACGAAAGGGAGGGAGGGGAAGAAAAACAGGGGAAGAGGGACAGTGAGAGAGGACACTTAAAAAAAGAGGACAAAAATCACCTGTTGAGAGAAAAAAAAAGAGAAAACAAGAAAAAAGTCTCAAACAGCATAAATTTATCTAACATTTTCTTCCATTTGAGTAGTTAAACTTGTTACTTTTTGTTAACTTCAACTATTTTGGATATAAACTACCCGCTACTTAAAAAAAAGTAATTCAGTTTTACTAATTTATTTACAATTTATGGCAGACATCTTTGTAAGGTTTTGATTCCTGGGGTCAATTTGACCTCAAACATAAAAGATGTTAGTCTTTAGTCTGACATAACAGCTGGATTGATTTAGATTTTGAGAAAAGATAATAGAGTAAAAGTTTTATGTTCTTGTCTTTTATCAGTTTCTCACAGTTTCTTGTACTAATAATTAATTTAAAACTTTCACAACAGAACCAGATTACATGAACCTCAAAGTGACATTTATTTGTTCTCAAAACAATTAGAAAAATACAGAGTTGTAAGTAAAATAATACATATCTTTCAAACATAACTTCTACACACCAAATGTTGCTGGGTGACGCATAAAAGTATTATTATGATTTGCAGAATCTTCTGGGTCACAACACAACACTACTATAAACCACATTTCTGACGAAGATGATTATGATAAACTGGAGAGATGATTTGTCATAAAATCATCCTGTGAATTACTGGATAGGTTTGTCATCACTCTCCAGTTCATTCAGGGCGAATCTGATGAGCCAGCTCCGAGATGATGCAGCGGCCCTGCATCACTTAAGTAAAGTACAGATAACTGAAAATTCTCCTTAAATACATTAAGTATTTGTACTCTGTTACTTTCCACCTCTGGTGTGCACTGAGTGCATTTTAACTTACTTTGTTCCTTTTGTTCTGATAGAAAAAAATAAATAGTCTTTGCAGTCTGCAATAAAACATCGTTCAGGTTACCAGATTAAAGCCGTAACACCCATGACAAATATGACTCATGCACTGTGCTTGTTGAGCAGCTGCAGGTGATGCTGCAGCTCTTCTAGTTGCAGTGTTTATCTCTCAAACCACAATAAACACACAGTAAAGGTGGGTTTTTTGTTTGTGTTTTTCTTTTGCAGTACTACAGTAGCACTTTCTCACATGATTCCTATTAACTGATAGTTTTCTGGTTACGTGTCCATGTTCATGCTTCTTTGTTTCAGAAGTTCAACCTATTTAAAGTCCAACTGCTTCTGTTTGCAAGTCTTTTAATGCTTTTAATGCGTATGAATAGCTGTATCAGGATTTAATCTTACTCACAGTTTTCTTTTTAAAAGAAATACATTTGCTGCTTATTCTTATAAACAATCTGACACTTATACATAGAGTAGAGATGAAAAACCACCAAGCAGGCTGTTTGAGCTGTCTGGCTTCACTGGGAAATAATTTCTTAAATAGCTGAAGCCAAATATTTGCCATTAGAAAATATAACATAGTAGTGAATGTTAATAAAGAACATTTGGAATAAACACGTAATATCTCTCCTTCTCAATAATCCAGATATATTTATGAATTATAATTTAAAATACATAGTCTAAATACTCATTTTATTATTTTGCAACATTATTTTCATTATTGCCAGTTTCTACATAACATTTGCATAAGTGCACAGGGCTGCACATGAACCTTAAAATCATAACCAGAGTTTCAACACAGTGCTGGACTTTTATTTTTTCATATTTTACCTAGCAGGGTAATGAGACATTTTTAATGTATATTTCCCAGATTACAGTTGAATCCTACACGATCAAGCGGAAGAAAATGTTGATTTAAGATGATATGACCCAGTTACTTGGTTTCACATTGTTTACTTTAAAACAAACTCACTCTAGAAATGTAACATATTAGACATTTCTTATTTTTACTGTAAAACTTTTAAAAGGGAAACTAACAAACATATCCTGTGAATCAGAAAACAATTAAAACTTATAAGACAGTATTCTCACCTATCTGATGTGCAGTAGCTTTTGAAGGCACAGGTGGGTCTATCTTATTCTGTGATGGGAACAGAAATTAAAGTAAAATTTCTTTTGCACCGTTTCCTTACAGCAGTGAGGTTTTAACCAGGGCAGAGCCTTTCTGCATGCAGTCAGCACGCTCCTCTCATGCTTAAGACCTTGTTGTGTGCCTGATGTGATGTTCATTAATGTGAGCACTGAAACGGCCTGCAATGGAATAAAAACAATGTTATTTAAAAAATAATATCTGTCAGACAAAAAAGAAAGGAAGGATAGTTTTCACCCATACGAGGATGAAATATAAAATTGCCAATGTTTCACATTACTTATGTGCTACTGTGGTATCTAATCAGCTGGTGTGTTAAAACCTGTTTTTCTGCAACTGATTATTTGAATAAAATGAAATTTTAATTGCTTTCAAAAATATGCAAGATACCTACAAATGTGCATAAAATAGTAGAAGTATTGCATATTACTTGTGTGCTACAGCAATAACTAATCAGTTAGCGTGTTAAAACCTCTTTATTTTTATTACTGATTACTTTGAAAAGTTTTACAATTATTTGTTAAATATGGGAGAAATTATAATAACATGAGTATAATAATATGAGAGAAATTCAAGCAAAAAATCCACACAAACAAAAAACATCAGCCAAAAACATTTCCATCAGACTATCTGTAGCTGAGAAATTTTTGTTTTGAACAAAGACGTCTCACTGCAGAAATACGCTGAGGTGCAGGGACATGTAGAGCCTCAGCTCACTTCCTCTCAACCTCAGACACTCTGTGCTACATGTAGGGTCACAACTTAACCACATATCAATGCATGTAACAACTGAAAATGTCAAAATACAGCTTCAAATATGCATATTAGGGCTCTAGACTAACGTTTTGCCACGGTTGCACTGGCACGCCTTTTCTTAGGTACACCAGCTAAAAAGTTAGGTGAACCCAAATTTTTCACCCGCATCGCTTAACACCGTAGCTTTACATGTTTATCTTTTTAAAAAAAATTGCTGTCCATACAGAGAATATTGATTTGTAAATGATTAACTAACAATCTTGTTAACACAAAGTTCTTTATTTGGAGCACATTTCTACAAGAAAGATAAGTTACTGTATTTTTTGGACCATAAGGCGCACCGGATTATAAGGTGCATTAAGTGAAACAAAACAGTCAGATAAGTCAAACTTTACTCAACTCATTCTTCTTGCTTCCTCTACCTCCGTACCATTGATTCATTAATGTTGAATTCTCTCGCAGCTGCTCAATTCCCATGTTCTGCTGCATGTCTGATAGTTTGAAATCCGCTTCATAAGCATGTCACTTAACAGGTGCTATTTTGGGGTCCTTATACACACACAATACGGTAATATTATGTTGAAGCACAGTACATATTACTCTGCAAGGCTCCTGACTACGGTAGCCATAATGCTCCAACAATCCAAGCGGTGCGGCTTCGTAGATTGCAATACATGAAAAAATGTTTTCATCCATCTAACCACACAGTAAATAATGCTTCACAGTTACAGCTATGAGACAAAACAAACAAATAAAAAACCGTCACATCCAGCAGAAATGACCAGAATAGGTCTACTTTAAGGACAGCTGCTAAATTTGATTCGGAAGCTGAAGCTGATGGCCAGTTTAAAAATCTAAGCATTCTGTTTTTACTCTAAAAAGTGGGGGTTTCCATCCCTGCTTCTTTTATATTTTTTTTCTTAAGCACTTTGACCAACTACTGTTTCCTTTTCTGTTTCCTTTTCTTCTGCTCTGACACCTCTAAGAGTAGTGCATCCAGTGATCAGCATTGCCAACCTTCTTAGTTCTGGTGTCTGTTTGAACTTTTAGACTTTTATATTTAATCTGTAAAATTAATCTGAAAAGCAGATCACAAGGCAGCCTAAAGTTGTACACGTTTGTATCGAGAATTTATTGGTGATAAAGATAATGGTCTAGTGCTGCCACAGTGCAGAAGTTTGAACTAGTTTCCTTATCACTGAAATGTGAGTTAAGCAGGAACAGAAGACTAGTCAACTTTCATCTAAAACCTTAAAATCATATAAACCTGACAGTCTGTAGCAGCTAAAAATAAGAAGCACTGAGACCGTCTCACCACGATGGTTCCCTCCTTTTTGTGCTTACTGTGGAGCTGCAGCAAATCTTTGAAGAGAAAATCACAGATGACATTTGATTTGAGAATGAAGAACAGTTCATTGTTCTAGATCTCCAGCCGTCACTCTATCTTAAATTACTTGATACTCTGCATAATTGCATTTTCTTGTGGTGCAGAGAGCAGTTCTGTCTGTTTGGATTTGTCATTAGTAAAGAGAAACTCGTTGATTCCCAAAGGCTGCTTCTCATAGGAGATATGAATCCTAAACTGAAGAGAAAACAAACTTTCAGGTTTGAGTTTGTTGTTTGTGTGCCCACCCAATACAGATCACCTAGTGTGAAGCCATGCTGATTAAAGATGCTTCATTCAGGCTGCACATCACAGATGAATAATCAGATCCTCAGCAGAAAACTGTCCATACTAGAATGAGATAAATTCCATGTTCTCTGACACTTTGACAGACAAATAAAACTGAATATGGATATGAAAAAAAAACGTGAAGATTTCTGTTGTATATTGACCAATCGTATTTGACCAGATTTTTGGATGCTTTTCTAGAGTAACCTCACCCTAACTGCCCACGCATGCAGAAGTCCTTAATTTTACTTTTTAAGTAAATTATTATTTACTATGAAATTTAAGGTTACCAAAATAGGATACCGTTTTGTGTTCTACATTTACAATTTATTTTTCACGGTGAAATTCTGGCAACCACAGCTGCCAGTAATTCACCGTAAATTCTACAATATTTTTTTTACAGTGTAGCCTTCAGATTTGCGTCACCGCTGTCTCGGTGGAGTTTAATAAACTCAGCCGTCTGCTCCTTGCTATCTAAAATATAACAGGACACTGGCGTAAGTTCTACCATCTCACACTTCTGTTAAATCAGTTTTCTGTTTGACGTTTATTCAGCTGTGTGAAAACTAGAACTTTAATCTCAGCCAAACTGATTTACTGAGGAACAAATAAAACACTCAAAAAAGACAAACAATAACATTTCTAAGTTATCTAAGTGACTTATATATCATGTTTAACCTGAGTAGTGAAAGACCGCGGGGATCTGAAAACGATGTGCCGGGAGTTCGCTGTTCTCGCCGGCTCTAGTGACCATTGAACCCCGGTTAGCTATTGAGCTGGCGGGTAACAGACGTCTCAGAAAACGTCAGAACACTTTAGCAAATATGTGATGTCTTAATAAATTGAGCAGATATTTAAGGTTTAGACGGATACATTCTTGCCTGAATATATCTTAAAAGTTTATTTTGTGACCCAGAAAGAGTAATAAGAGTAATATTAAAACTAAGTAGCTGCCGCCATTGTTGGAAACTGGAATTGGGTGAGCTGCACTATGAATTCTGAGATAGGTTGGGCCACAAAGGATACACTCGGCCCATCCTTCAAATTCGGGAAAATAAAGGACACATTCGTCGGACGCATTTGAAGCAGCCTTTGAATTGGGACAGCCTTCGTCGCCTGGCTGTGACGTAATCGGCCTTCAAATGCGGCCTCCGAAAGATGAGGCCTAGGAATTGGAACATAGCTCCCGAGTTACTTTTGCGGGATCTTGCAAAAGTACATCTTCAGTTTTTTTTCTTCAATGTCCCTTGCGGGGCTCTGTACACTATTTTATATTTCACAATTGCCTTATAATTTTTCTATCACATATTTATGCGTTATAAACCTGGTTGATGGTGGGGTACAAACATATTTATATAAAGTAAAACATTTTGCGTAAACAAATCAACAGACCAATGGGATTTTTCAGAAGAAGGAACATAAAGCAAAATGGAATTTCCCTACTTTTTTATTACAAAAGCAGTTTCCTCTTACAGTCCACAGAGCAGCATGATGATTGTGAAGATCCTGCTGGGTGTCTTGTATCTCTCAGGTTAGATGTCCATAGAGGTTCATTATAATGTTTTCCTCACAGGGGGGCTCGTGCTCTCCAAATGCCGTCAGTACCACTTTTTTAATGACTCTTTTACTTGGTATGAAGCTCAGAGATACTGTAGCAAGAACTAGGTCTGGCCAGCATTGGAAACTCTACAGAAATGAACCACCGTATCAATACAGTTTCATCTGCTGATAACAACTCTGAGGTCTGGATTGGTGTTTGCATTAATATATATGGGTAACATGCATTTGAGATCAATGATTATTTCTGGAACTGGGAAAACCAAACTGGAAATGAACCTTTCATAGTTTACCATTTTCAATGGATGGATGGCGGTGGCATGACAGTTGTTCAGAGGAACATCCATTCATCTGTAACAATAGTGAGAATATAAAGCATTTTCTTTACCCGTAAAGATTGTTTGTACTTGATTTATTTTAATTTTATGAAAGGCCACCTTGGTTTTCTAAAAATGATATGCAGACTCTGGCACCAAAGGATGATTCTGCATGGATCGGCCTTATTGCACATCCTAACATTTACTGGGGTGATGGCAAAGACTCCTCATTCAGATACTGGGATGATTCTAAAAATTTTTTTTTTTTGGTATTTTTGGTTCATTGTATTGTGCTGCAGATTTGCAGAGATCAGGAAAATGGAGGCTACTGCCCAGTGACACAAAACTACCATTCGTCCTCTATGACAACCTGCCAGCTCCTCTACCTACAACCAAAGAAGTTCCTGGAAATTCAAATGTTCACAAAAACGGTACCTAGTTTCAGCTTTGAGATTTGAGAAAAACAATAAAGCTGGAAACTAATCATGATTGCTTTTGTCCTCTGTGTCTCAGTAATAAAAATAAACCTGAAGCAGGAAGACTCCTCTGTGGATCTGAATGATGGAGCCGTCAAAACAAACCTCCTGAAAAAGGCAAGTCTCCACAATCCAGCTTTAAAATATCACCTCATGGTGTGCTCTATATTTAAGTTTACAGGCGCATAATTATAAAATTTGCATTCTCCTATCATTTTGAAATACCCAGTCCTGTAATCCGTCATTTCACCATTTCAGCATTATTTAACTATAATGACACGTTAAACGTTTAGATAAGAGACTTTGTATTTTTTTTCTTATCAATAGTTTTTATTACTTTTTGTATTTTAAAATGTTTCATTGACTGATTGAGGATATCTCAATCACTCAATCACTGATGAAATCACTTGGATGAGTGACGAAATGTTTCTCGTGTCAACTAAGACAGCCCTACAACAGCCAGACCCTTTAGGAAGTCGGGGCAGACCATCCACCCCAGGGGCTCTGCCACCAAGGAGTTTTTTAACTGCCTCAGTGACCTTGTCCCTGGAGATTGGTGGGTCATTCCCCTCATCCCCAGACTATGCTTCCTCGATGGAAGACATGCCAGAGGGATTAAGGAGGTCCTCGAAGTATTTCTTCCACCGCCCGACAATTTTCTCAGTTGAAGTCAGCAGTGTCCTGCCCACACTATACACAGTGCAGGTAGCACTGTGCTTTCTCCTTCTAAGTTGGTACCACCACGACAGGCACCAACCACCTTGCGGCCGCAGCTCATTGCAGCAGCTTCAGCAATGGAGATGCTGAACATGGTCCATTTGGACTCAATGTCCCCAGTCTCCCTTGGAATGCTGTTGAAGCTCTGCCGGAGGTGTATGTTGAAGATCTTGCGGTCCGGGGCCTCTGCTAGATGTTCCCAGCACACCCTCACTATACATTTGGGCTCGCCAAGTCTGTCCCTGCATCCTACCCCGCCACCTGATCCAACTCACCACCAGGTGGTGATCAGTTGACTGCTCAGCCCCTCACTAACTCAGGCGCCTTCCCCACCAGAGAGGTGACATTCCATGTTCCAATTGCCAGTCTTGGTAGCCGGGGATCGGTCCCCCAGGACCTCCGCTCCTGGCCGCTGCCCGGCTCACAGTGGACCCGACCTCCTACGGTGCCTCCTGCAGGTGGTGGGCCTGCAGGAAGATGGGCCCACGCCCCTTTTTCTGGTTGTGCCCGGCCAGGGCCCATGGACAAAGGCCTGGCCACCAGACGCTCGTGCTCGGGCACCCTCCCCGGGCCTGGCTCCAGGGCAGGGCCCCGGTAACCCTATCCTGGGCAGGGTAACCTGTTCCTTTGATGGTTTTCTCATAGGGGTCTGAATCGCGCTTTGTCTGGTCCCTCACCCAGGAGCAATTTGACATGGGAGACCCTACCAGGTGGCAAAAGTACCCAGACAACATAGCCCCTGGGTTCGTTGGGACACACAAACCCCTTCACCACAATAATGTAGTGATTCGTGGAAGGGAATTGAACAATTTATTAATTATTATTTGAGTGGGTATATTACTTGTACCAGTCTAAACTGATAGAACTTTTCCTGATAATTCACACTGCTATAGAGTAATTTAAAAGAAAAAAGAAATCTAGTACTATGAAGCATGTGCTAGATAACTACAATATTTGAGTTAAATGATGTTGTTGGTTGTAATCACTAAATTAATCAACTGTGTATATGATAACAAATATTTCCAACTTAAAAGAAAAACAAAAAACAAAATAAGACAAAATTTTAAAAAAAGAAAATAACTGTCTTCAGTTTATCAGGTATATTACTTTGTGGGATATTTACATGTGTCTTGTTTTGTGTTTTTCAATCCCAAGCAAAATGTCTTCTCAGTCTGAAAAGGATCTCTCCTGTCCCGTCTGCCACGACATCTACAGAGATCCTGTCATCCTGTCCTGCAGCCACAGCTTCTGTAATAACTGTCTGCAGCTGTGGTGAACAGAAAGAGAAATAAAAACCTGCCCAATTTGTAAGAAGATTCCTTCACCGATTGACCCGCCCTGTAACTTGGTGTTAAAAAACCTGTGTGATGCCTTCATAATTAAGAAAGCTCAAAAAGCTTCTTCAGAGTCTGAGGCTCTCTGCAGTCTGCACTCTGAGAAACTCAAACTCTTCTGTTTGGATCATCAGCAGCCAGTGTGTGTTGTCTGTCGAGATTCAATAGCACACAAAAACCACAGATTCAGACCTATTGACAAAGCTGCACACGGTCACAGAGAAGAGCTGAAGGAATTGCTGGTGCCCTTAAAGGAGTTAAAGATGATCACCGAAAACTCTAAAAGAGAGTTTGACCAAATAGCAGAAACCATTAAGGTCCAGGCCCAGCAGACAGAAGAGCAAATTCATGAGGAGTTTAAAAAGCTTCGTCAATTTCTACAAAAGGAAGAAAATGCCAGGATCACTGCTCTGAGGACAGAAGAGAAACAGAAGAGTCAGATGATGAAGGAGAAGACTGAGGATCTGAACAGAAAAATGGAAACTCTTTCAGAAACAATCAGAGCCACAGAGGAGGAACTGAGAGCTGAAGATGTCTCATTCCTCCAGAACTACAAGGTTTCAGTGCTCAGAGTCAAGCAGCGCTCCCTGTTGGATGATCTAGAGCTGGACTCAGGAGCTCTGATGGATGTGGCCAAACACCTGGGCAACCTGACCTACAACATCTGGAACAAGATGAAGGAGATGGTCTCCTACACTCCTGTGATTCTGGATCCAAACACAGCTGAATCACACCTAATCCTGTCTGAAGATCTGACCAGTGTGAGTCTTGGAGAGAGACAGAAGGATCCTGAAAGATTTGACTATTATAAAGTTGTTGTGGGCTCTGAGGGCTTTGACTCAGGGATTCACATTTGGGATGTTGAGGTTGGAGAAGAGGGATTTTGGGGCTTTGGTGTGGTGAATGAGTCAATTTCACTGAGAAGCTGTTACCTTATGTTGGTACTGCGAAGGAAATGGTGAATATATTACCGGTGATCTTGAAAGTGGACGAGCATATAACTCCTCCATCAACAGGTTTTTGGTCTCATTTTGAAACCAGTAAAAAGTCTTAGCATAAATAGTTCCAAGATACTAAGAAAGAGCAAATGCTTTCACAGATTTTTCACTTATTCATTGTTTGTCCTATTATAAGATCTGATTTCTAAATGATTCTTTTTTTTTCTAGCTACTAGGAAATAAATTTGGAGTTTGAGAAAAACTATCATGGTTTTTTGTCCTAAAGTTAAAATGTGATCTGATATAAACAATTGATCAATTCTGAGCTGCAGTTTTGTATTTGAAGTTCTTGTTTCTTTTACAACACGAAGATAAAGTCACAGAAATATTCAGCTACAGTATTTGCTGCTGAGATTTTAACAATATAATATAAAATATGCCAAACAAACACACATACACAACTTTATCTGGGAATAAGAAAAAAAACCCCAAAAAACCCAGACATGAATATAAGCATGAGGCGCGTCTACAAAACAGCAGGGGGCGCTCTTCAACCATTAGATGTAGCTGACTATAATAATTTAGGTGGTTCTCAAACTCTATACCTTTACTGTAAAGAATCAATCAATCAAGAATCAAAGAATCAATCACCTAACAGGCACTGGGTTTAAAGCCTCCACAATTATTTCAAAAAAGTGATTGTGCCAAACTGGAAAATTGAAAACAATAAAATGTCAGCTTTACTGAACTGCTAAACTGTCTTTAATAATCTGTTGTGTGTAAAGACTTTTATTTTAGCCTCTTCAGCTCAACTTCAGCTTATTGTTTTCCTTTCTAAGAAGACTGTCAGCTGTTCACTTGTCCTGGGCTTCGACTCAGAGATTGTTATCTTGACGTCAGAAATGATGAGGACTGAGCCCTTGGCCTGGTGACGGGGTCTTTTATAAGAAAGGGACAAACACAAACTGGATTCTGGGAAATATATTTGTTTGAAGGAACCAACGCGGCAGCCTCTTCATCACTTCCATGTAAAGTTGTTTCAGTGAAGAAGGTCCCGAGGGTGGGAGGTTAGCTGGTCTGTAACAGAGAGATGCTCTCATTCTTTGATGTGAACATTAACACACAAACCTACATGCCTTCAAGCTCAGTTTCACAGAGCAGATGTTTCCATGAACTGAAACCAAAGCATGAACCACAGAAGAAATCACCCCTCACTCAAAGAGTCACATGACTCCTTTATCATCACGTTTTTGGTTTGGTTTCAAAACCAGCAAACATTGCTTCATTCTTCTCAGGAGAAAACACAGAAATATAACATGTTCCTTCACACTGAAATACATCACTGTGTCAGGTATACAAGAAGCATACCGGGTGGTGGAGATATGAACATATGCATATAGGCCGTGATTACGATAATTGTCTGATATTTTCTGTCTTTCATATTTAGTGCTGAAATCTGATTTTTAAAAAAGGATGGGACTAATTACAGTATGTGCAATTTTAAGGTTTAACTAAACAAATTTTAATTAAACAAATCATGTCCTTATATAGCAGGCTGTTGTTTAAAAAGTGCCTGAAGATACAATTTATTTATACTGTATATACTATGTCTGTGAAGGTTCTCAGTCATCCAGGTGTATATATTATGTTGTCTGTCATGTGCAAACACACCGCTTTCGCTTGAGTTAGGGGACTTTTTATGCTTGCATGAATCATTTAAGATTTGGCACAATAAGAAGCATTTTGCATATTGTGTCTTTCATCTATTTTTTATTCGAAAATGAAAAGAAAAAAAAAGAAAACTGAGGCCAGAGCAGTGAAAAATTGCTAATTCACCACATTACGGAAAACTCTTAACATGAGATAGCTGCACAATAAAAGCATTAAAAAAAATCACAGTAATTGGCTTTTGTTACTTAGCTTAACAAAGAAGAAAGTACATTATCAGATATATTCAATAACAACTGATTTTAACAAAACACCTAAATTGAGCTGCAGTGTTTTTTTTAACTGGTTTATAACACAATACATAGTCTAATGTTAGCTCTAACCAAGTGAGTTTAAACAACAAGAAAAAAAAAAATCTTATTCATTTTTTATTGGACTTTAGATCCCTGGTTAAGTCTCAGAATGAGACACAAATCACTTTGTTGTTGCATCAGGAGGGGCATCCTGTGCCAGGCTAAACATGTGGAGCTGCTCACTGTAGCGACCGCTTTTTAAATAAACAATCAGCCAAAAGATGTTTTCATGCTGTGCGCATTGAACAAAGTACAAAAACAATACAATTATTATAAAAAGAAGCCTTAAATCAAAACTGTACAATAGGGAAGCATTAAAATGAAAATGAAAAAGAGAGACTAACACTTTAACTCATCCAAACACAACATATTTACCAGCTTATTTCATTCTTGTACAGATTCATTTACAGAGGAACAGCAGGCACCATGAAACGCAAATTAAACATCAGGAGAAAAGTGTAACAAGCACAAGCAAAAATTTGTTTTGACTAAACAATTCATCCACATTTGAGTAAACTTTAAAACAATGCAAAAATCCCATCCTGCTGATATTAAGCTGCACAGAAAACAAAAGCTGTATAATTAACATAATTTTATCCATCTGTGGGGTTTAGATCATAAATGCACCAAAGAAATTTTCATAACTATTATTTTGCATAATCTTTGAGGTGCTGCTTACAGTCACAAAAATTCTGTTGTTATCTTCATAAAGATGAAAAACTCCACCCAGAAAACTGTTTGATCTGCTTTCTTTGCTCGCTGAGGAGCGTTTTTTTGATCGCATGAGTGTTATGTTACCAGGATACCTGTCAGTGGAAAGTGTAACAGAGTGCCAAAACTCACCACTGTCTATGAAGGAAACTTTGGAGTAAACATAGTAATATCCCTCCTTCTGAATAGTAAGCCGTCCATCTTTGTAGATCATTCCATGTAGAAGTGGGTCAGTTTCCATATTCCAATGCATCACTGTCTTTTCATGAACTGTAGTTGATCCAGCTGTAGAGATTAAGAAAAAGTTTTAACAAACAAAAAAACAAACAAATAGACAGTTGCTGCAATGTAAAGTTGTTTTCAGTCAATGTTGTTTGCAACATTGCTTGACTGGCTTTGGTCTCAAATTAATTTACACCATATGTACCAGTAAAAGTCCTGTTTGATAAACTGTTTCTTTGGTATAAAAATTAAAAATTGTTTTATTGGAAGAAATTCTGTGCAATTGATATTAGAGATAGAAGAAATATGTGTTACTATAATGTTTAAGCATATAATCTAAGCACGAATGTCACTTTTACTTAAATGCATATGTCTAACTTCATTTGTATGAGTACATAGGGCTGCATATTAGCCTGAAAATAGTGTTTTCTTCATCAGTTTTTTCCACTGAATTTATTTCTTATTTTCTGATTTCCTGTCGGCTGCTCAGCTTATTCTGGCTGGTGTAATCAGTGATGAAAGTGGATAAAAACGTTTTGAATTTACAGCATTAAACATGATCTCACCTGTCAGATGTGCAGCCACTTTTGAAGGTGGAACACAGATGGATCTATCTTGTTCTGTGATGGGAACAGAAATTAAAATAATTTCTTTTCCACAGCATTGGAGTTTTAACCAGGGCAGAGCCTTTCAGCGTGCATTCTGCACGCTCTTATCATGCTTGGGCAGGCAGCTGTTATTCTGAAAACTATACCCAGTAGGTCAGTGCTGCCTATCTGTGATCAGGACAAAGGATCCACTTCTAAAGGTTAATATTAAATATAATCAAAGAGCTTGTTGTTTACCTGATGTGATGTTCGAAACGGCCTGGAATAGGAAAAAAATATTTTTAAAAGATAATATCTGTCAGACCAACAGGAAGGATAGTTTTCACCCATACGAGAATCAAATATAAAACAGTGCAAGTGTTTCATATTACTGTAGAATTTAATCAGCTGATGTGTTAAAACCTGCAACTGATTATTTTCATTAGTCGTCAGAGGGAATTTGAATAAAATTAAATTGCTTTTAAAAAATATGCCAAATACCTACAAAAGTGTTGCATATTACTTGTGTGCTACTGCAGTATCTAATGTAATCAGCTGGCACATTAAAACCTGTTTATTGTCATTAATGATTACTTTAAACTATTTTAGGTATTTGTTACGTCAGTTTTTATATGAAGAAACAACCTTATGCAACTTTAAGATAAAAGAATTAAAAACTGATGTGATACTCACAGATTTATGATGGTAGAGGTGGTAAATGAAAAAAGCCTCTGCAGCAATGCCGTACATAACTACAGTCAGCACCACCCATAGCAGCATTTGTGACATTTTGCTGCCCTTTTGCTGCTCATCTGGATTCTGGGGCACCGAGGAGTATGCTACATCCAGATCACCACCAGTGTCCCCCATTCCTGCAATGAAAATAGATAGAGATGCGCTATGTGATAGAGAAGTCCCCCAATTAACAGAAACAAGGACTGTGGTTGAATCAAGAGAAATCTCACTAGAGAAATACCGAGAGGGGAACACCTGTAGAGATGTATAGACACACTGCAAAACAGCTCACTTCCTCTTAGCTTCAGACACTCTCTGCTACATGCAGGGTCGCAACTTAACCCGTTAGAGAGATAAGACGGCCAGGTTTCAGCAACCAGGCATCTTTTCCAAACTGTAAACCCAAACGCTCAAAATACTTAAATAAATGAAGTAATGTAAACTTCATTTTTTGAAAATAATGCTACTAATCCAAATAGCTGAAGTTCATCTAACATTTCCTTCCATTTGAGTAGTTCAACTTATTACTTTTTGACAACTTCAACTATTTTGGATAATAAGTACCCGCTACTTAAAAAAAAAATGTAATTTAGTTTTACTAATTTATTTACATTTTATGGCAGACATATTTGTAAGGTTTTGATTCCTGGGGTCAATTTGAACCCAAACATAAAAGATGTTAGTCCTTAGTCTGATATAACAGCTGGATTGATTTAGATTCTGAGATAAGACAATAGAGTAAAAGTATAATGTCTTTTATCAGTTTCTCACAGTTTCTTGTACTAACATTATGTACAAAGTTTAACAATTTTTTTTTTTTTTTTAGTCTTTTTGCTTTTATTTATTTTTTAAAACTCACAGTATCCCTTACATATGTACGGGGGAGCAAATATCATTCTATGGAGAAAAGTCATAACTATCACTCTATCATTGTTCAATTAAACTTCAACTAAGTAGTTTTGCTGTATTGCACTCTTTTTTCCCAATGTTGGTCTATTCTGAGCTCCAACCTTCAAAGGGGTTCAAACAAACCATGTCCAACATGTTCTGCACTGAACTTGACAACTGTGTTATTCAACTGATGACTTTTTTCAAATAGAAGGCTCCCTATACATGTAATACAGGTAATACAAGTAATAGAGCAAAGGTTTTGGCTGAAATTTAAAACTTTCACAATAGAAAGAGATTACATGAACCTCAAACTGACATTTGTTTGTTCTCAAAACAACTAGAAAAATACAGAATTGTAAGTAAAATAATACATATCTTTCAAACATAACTTTTACACACCAAAAGTTTCTGGGTGATGCTTAAAGACATAAAAGTATTATTATGATTTGCAGAATCTTCTGGGTCACAACTACTATAAACAATGTTTCTGATGAAGATGATTATGATAAATTGGAGAGATGATTTGTCATAAAATCATCCTGTGAATTAGTGGATTAGTTGGTGATCACTCTCTCTCATTCATTCAGGGCGAATCTGTTGAGCCAGATCTGAGACGATGCAGCGGCCCTGGTTCCATGATAACGACCCAGTTCATTACCAGCCTGTGAAAGTGATTCGAAGTGACTTTGTGGAGGTCTCCCAAAAACTGCTGATGAATTTCTTGGTAATGTTTGGTGTGATGTACGCACTACATCTACTACTACAGTTATTACCAAGGGACTGAATAATACTGTGTTCATTCAGGGTACAGAAGTCTGAAAGCTGGTAAACTGTCCCTAAACTTAGAAACTCTGTATCAGAACACAGCATCTTGTTTTGTTTTGGTTTTTTTTGTTTTTATTTCAGTTTTTTGTTGCAATAACTGGACTACAAGAAATGTCTGTCATTGTTTTAAATATAAATGTTAACCATGCAGTTAAACTAACAGGACCAGGACAGAGGTATATGTGAATTTTAGAATTTTAGACTTTCAGGGGTTTACAGGGGTTTATACTTAAAGGTGGAATTCAATGAATAAATCTAAGCATCATCAGTTTAACTTCAAATTAATCTCTTCTACGCGTGATGTAACTTCACTCTGACCATGAGCACCAAGGCCACTGTGCACGAGTCACACACTGTTCTTTACTTTAAATCCATCACAGTACAGCAAACTAACCTGTTTATCAAATCCCACTGAGCGGTCCTTACCTTTACATCTAAGCTCTCTTCTTCCTCTCCTGTCACATCTTTCTTATCTTTCTCCATCTCTGAGCGCTCTCCTGCTATTAAAACACTAAGTAAAGTACAGATACCTGAAAATCCTTAAATACATTAGCAAAGTATTTGTACTCTGTTACTTTCCACCTCTGGTGTGCACTGAGTGCATTTTAACTTACTTTGTTCCTTTGTTCTCATAGAAAAATAAATAGTCTTTGCAGTTTGTAATAAAACATCTTTCAAGTTTCCAGAATAAAGTCGTAACACCCATGACAAACATGACTCCTGCACTCTGTGCTTGTTGAGCAGCTGCAGATGATGCTGCAGCTCTTCTAGTTGCAGTGTTTATCTCTCAAACCACAATAAACACATAGAATAGGTGTTTTTGTTTGTTTGTTTGTTTGTGTTTTTCTTTTGCAGTACAACAGTAGCACTTTCTCACATGATTCTTATTAACTGATAGTTTTCTGGTTACGTGTCCATGTTCATGCTTCTTTGTTTCGGAGGTTCATCAACCTATTTAAAGTCCTACTGCTTCTGCAAGTCTTTTAATGCTGTGTGAATAGCTGTATCAAGATTTAGTCTTACTCACAGTTTTGTTTTTAAAAGAAAGAAATTTGCTGCCTATTCTTACAAAAGAACTGACACCTACATACAGTAGAGATGAAAAACCACCAAGCGGGCTGTTTGAGCTGCCTGCCTTCATTGGGAAGTAATTTCTCATTTAGTTAAAGCTAAATACTTGGCAGTAGAAAACATAACATAGTAGTGAAAAAAAATTGCTAATAAAGAACATTTGGAATAAACAAAGTAATATCTCTCCTTCTCAATAATTCAGATATATTTATTGCTTATAATTTAAAATGAAGGCTTTTCCATACCTATACACTAATATTTGATATCAAGACCAGTAAAAACCACATATAGTAAACTACAAAAACTTTCAAAATCTTCCTAGGTGTAAAAATGTACATAGTTTATTTTATTATAAGAAATTCTCTGTTATAACCATTAGAGACAAAATAAACATGTAATACTGTGGTATCTAATAAAAGATTTAATCTAAGCAAGATTGTGACTTTTACTTACAGTTTTTCTCAGTCGCTTTGGTGCGTTTCTCAGATCAGAATTGAAATTCTCATAACTATTAGTTCAACCTCCACAACACTCAGTCATTTGTGCACATCATAGTAGCAATTTGTCCCCTCTCTGAACAAACTGCAAATGATCTTGGACATGAATCAGTTGCTTCCATACATTTCCCTGCTGCTTCCTGACATTTCCATTTGCTTATGTCATGTCAGTCAAAAGTAATCATACCTATGGATGCTGAATAGTCGTTCCCAATAAAACTAATAGTCATACATCCATTGCTTGAGTCATCACACACAAAATTGTTGAACTAGTTATCACATGCCAAATATTGGCCATCTGTCAAGCAAATCCTATACCTTTCTGTATCATTTTTCCTGGAAATGGCTCCGAAATTGAACAATTGATCTCAGGTGAATTACAGCTGTCACTCATGAGGAGGCGTGTGAAAGTTCAGTTGTAACCAATGACAAACAACTTGTTCACTGTCAATTATGGATGAATCCTGTGAATCCCCAATTGGCAAGCATATATAAACTGCGCAGGAGCTAGTGTGTACCATTTCTACACTTCTGTGACACAAAATGGAAGGTCAGCACCGTGGAAGAGGGGTGAGGATGCGGGGAGGAAGGGGAAGGGAAGAGGAGAAGAGGCAGATATAGGCGGATTCCTAATGAAATAAGGGCTACAATTGTGGACCATGTTGTCAATCACGGCCTCACCATGGAGGAGGCTGGTCGAAGGTGCAACCCAATATTGGAAGAACTACTGTCAGTTCAATCATTCAAACATTCCGTAGGGAAAACAGGTATGCAAACAGTAATTCACTGTACTGTACTGTGCCATCTCAGACACATCACATGTTACTGTACTGTATTTGCAAATTCACAAAAGTCCACTCTGCACCACATAGGATTGTCAGACAACCTCGCATGGAGGCGGAAGAGGGCCCCTTTTACCCCACACAGCAAGAAGAAGCCATTTGTGCAATGGTCATTGCAAACAATGCAATAAAGCTGAGAGAAATACAAAGCGCTGTCATAGAGAACTACACGGTATTTGGCAATATTGAATCTGTTTCAATTTCAACAATTGACAGAGTACTCAAGAAGAATGAAATCCACATGAAGCAATTGTATAAAGTGCCATTTGAACGAAACAGTGACAGGGTGAAGGAGATCCGTCACCAGTATGTGCAGGTAAAGCTGGTCTTCTATGTTCTGCACTGCAAACTGTTTTACAGTACTTAAGTAGTTTCATGCAGTACACTTGCAATTCCACAGCACATACTCTACAATGTGTTTTACCAAATGCATGCATTACTGTTTGTTACTGTACACAGGCATATTGTGACATTGCATTTCTGTCTCTCTCTAAAGCGTGTACTGGAGCTGGAAGCCAGGGAAACACTGCACACATTCATATATGTTGATGAGGCAGGTTTCAATCTGGCCAAAGGCAGAAGGCGTGGAAGGAATCACATTGGACAGAGGGCAACCACTGAAGTCCCTGGTCAGCGCGGAGGGAATATTACCATGTGTGCAGCCATCTCAGACAACGGCGTCCTCACCCATATCCCCCTTCTTGGTCCATACAATACCCAACATCTCCTGACATTTTTAGACACTCTTTACAGGGACCTAGTCCCTGAGAATGAGAGAGGTGGAGGCCAACTCAGCAAGTATGTTGTTGTCTGGGATAATGTCCGTTTTCACCACTCCCATCAGGTCAGAGAGTGGTTTGCAGCACATGACAGAATTCTGGTTGAGTGAGTGGCTCTGGTCGCTCTTAGAGGGTGTTCTCCTCGTGGCTGCGTGCAGCGGGGCTGGGGGATGGTCTGTACTGGCGGACGTAGGTTACTGGCCTGGTAGTCTGGCTGCCCCTGAGTGGATCCGGGGCAGGCGGGGGCTTGGGGTTCGGGGTGCTTCGTCTCCGTGATGGGGCTCTGGCTGGGCCTTGGGGGCTTCGGTGCTCGTCGGTGTGTCGCCGAGGTTGTGGGCCGGTGGGTGCATCGGGCTCAGCCCTGGCGCAGGGGCCTCTGGTGCATCGACCTAACTGGGGACTCTTCAACTGGCAGGAGGTTGTTCCATCCTTGCAGAAGTCCACTCTGCAGGTGGGGAGAGACACAGGAGAGGTGGAGAATAAACCTAACCTGGGTGTCTGTTGTCTTGTGTAGTCTGGAGATGATTGAATGTTGGGGTGGGTATAGTTTCCTCTGCGGTGGGGTGGGGTGGGCTTCCCCAGGTCCTGTGGGGCTTAGCGGTGCTGCTGCCGTGGGCCCCGATCGGGATGGGCCTGGGCTCCCTTGCCTTGGTGGGTACTAGAGGACGGGGGTGCCTACTGGGGTCAGCCGGGGAGCTGGCCCTAAGGAGGGGCATCTTGCCCCTCCCTTCTTTTCCTCCCCATCCCCGGCTGCCTCCCTCTTCCCGCTCCACCACACCCACCCACACAGGTAGGGCCTTGGGGTGGGTGTGTCACCAGGGTGCAGGGAGGCATCCCCCCCTCTGTCCCCTTCTGGCCACCTGTGCCTCAATTTTATTTCACAACTTAGACATCCACATTATTCACACTCTCATAACACACACACATATATATATATATATATATATATATATATATATATATATATATATCTAGGGCCTTGAGGGTGATCACGTTAACGGCGTCCAGAGGGGCGGTCTGTGTATTCAACCCTACCTCTGGCGCCGTGCCCACCTTTCAATTTTAAATCCATGTAGAAATTGAGGGTTCTCGGGAGGGGCCGTGCTAACACCTGCTGCTCTCTGGCAGCAGCACCATGCCCTCCCCTTGTTTTAAATGCACTTTAGAACAACACGCAGCAACACTACACATGAGCGGGAGGAGGGAGGTATGGGGTCTTCACACACCCCCGTTCTCTACTAGCCATCGGGGCGGGGGGCTGGGAGGAGGTGTTGGCTGTCCGATTGGCCTCCCTGCTGCTGCGGAGCCTGGGGCGGTCTGCTTGCCTCCACCCCGGGGGAAAGGGTCACATCTCTTGGGTCTGGGTGCCGTTTCCCCCTCTGGGGGCGAGGGTACCTGGACCCAGGGCATAGAGTATGTTTGGGGAGTATGATTGTGTGTACATGTCTATGTATGTCTATCCCTACGTTGGGTGAGTGCTGAGTGTTTGTATATGTGTGCATGAGGGTGGGAAAGCATGTTTATGTCTGTGTGTGCCTGTTTGTCTGTGTCTATATGTCAGGTCGGGTCTTAGACTCCACCTCCCTGGGTACTCCCAGGCCCTCCAAGTGTGGAGGCCTATCTCCCCTCACCACACTCCCTGCTGGTAACTGATGCCCTCAGGGGTTGGTGCATTGGTGGTTCTTGGTGTCCGGGCTGGGCGCTCATGTATGCACCGCTCACTCCCGGTGGCTACTTGGCGGGGCCCGATGCCTGTCGCCGGTCAGGCCTCTTCCGGGGCAAAGGGGCCCTCGGCCTCCGGCCTCGGGCCTGCAACTTCGGTTCACTCTGGCACAGCTGGCTGCCGGCAGAGCCGGCGGGCACGCCGGTGCAGCCCCCTCTGGCTTCTGCTCCGTGGCTACTGGGTGACCCCCTCGTCTGGGGATCTCCTCAGCCCTTCCCAGGAAGGTGGCACGGATGCCCCTCCGGTGGTACTCCTTGGGCTCTCGCACTCTGGGTCCTCTGGATGTCTGGAGCCTGGATCTCCTCCATGCCTGCTTCATGCCCTGGGGACGGGGCTATGGGCCTCCACACCCTCTAGCAGACCGGTACATGGGAAAACCTTTTTGTATACAAGCGCGTTGATCCACACAGGTGTGCACACGGGTGTTCACTGTTCGTGAGACATAAACTACACCTTTCTTAGCTGCTACTTCAAAGCACATTGTGCGCTGTCTGTCCTGCGTGCTGCACAACAACTTTCAATATTTAGTATTTACTGCTGTTCACACTCAGCTAGATTAACGTGATGGTGTTGTGTTTAGTATGTTGCTTTGTTTTTGTTTGGTTTTTTTTGTCTTGTCTTCTTCTTTTTTCTCAACAGGTGATCCAGGAGATTTTTTTTTTTTTTCTTTCTCTTTGTCTTTGTAAGTGCCCTTTCTCACTGTCCCTTTTCCCTTCTGTTTTTCTTTTCCTTCCTCTCTTTCTTTCTCCCTTTCCTATCCCCCAGTCATGTCTGTCCCATCTGTAACAACTGAAAATAAAATAAATAATAACAACAAAGTTTGATCAAATGGACCAATACGGCAATGCCATGATGATCCATTTGGCAAAATAAATCCATTTGGTATCCTTGTTGGTCTTCAGACAACAATTCTGACGGCTTAAGAACCAAATGGGACAGACAAAAAAAAAAAAAAAAAAAAAAAAAAAAAAAAAAAAAAAAAGAATTCTGGTTGAATATCTCCCTCCATATTCCCCATTCCTTAATCCAATAGAGGAGTTTTTCTCTGCCTGGAGGTGGAAAGTTTATGACCGGCATCCACATGAGCAAATGGCCCTGCTAGCAGCCATGGATGCAGCATGTGACGACATCACAGCAGGGTCCTGCAGAGGATGGATTCGCCACTCCAGGAGATACTTTCCTCGCTGCATTGCGAGGGATAACATCTGTTGTGATGTAGATGAAAATATGTGGCCAGACAGACAGGAACGTCTGGATGTGCCAGAATGATTTACTGTACTGTTACATGTGCTGTTTATTGTTCACATTAGTGCACAGCTCTACCAAATGGGTGATTTTATGTTTACATGTATTCTACAGTGAACAAGTGACTGTAGCATATTTTTCTTTTGCACAATTCTGTAGGATTACAAACACTTCTACACAATGGAAATGTGAAACGTACGTATTCAGTGTCTCAGTTACTCCCAAGACTCCCATAACATCTACAGTGACTTCACTGCACATTTCAGATGGCTGTACAGGTAGGCCATAGTGCTGTCGTCAGCATTTTCAGGTGTCACCAATTGTTTTTGCAATGGGAAACACTGAAATTATAAACTGTCATAGTGGAAACATGACAATGCCATTTGACTATCTTGTTCATACAGATGGTGTCAAGACTTTTCATTTTGATGGCACTGGCAGTTTCATTGACATGGATACTTGCTTTTGCGGTATGGATAATCAATTCTGTGCATGTGACGTGCTTTTGCAGGATATCCACTAGGTTTTGCAGTTTGCACTAATTGTTTTGGGAAATGCACTAACTGCTGTGCAAATGTTAATGGTGTTCTGAGAAACGCACCAAAGCGACTGAGAAAAACTGTAAATAGTCTAAATACTAATTTAATGAAAATAATATTGCAAAGTAATTATTGCCAGTTTCTACATAACATTTGCATAAGTGCACAGGGCTGCACATTAACTTTAAAATCATAACTAGTGTTTTCGACACAAGTTGTGCATGTTGTGTTTATTTCTGATTTCCTGCTGAATGCTGGACTTGAAAGTTTTGATTTAAAGAAGTGTTTGACCAAAATGTTAGATAGATAGATAGATAGATAGATAGATAGATAGACTTATCTGTGAATGAACATATAATGAAAAAAGTATATTTTCCTTTCAGATGTAGTTTCAGGAGTTGCTCCCGATGGTGACTCGTAGAAACAATCTTGCAATGCTCCAAAATATTTGTTTTTTAATTACAATATCATTCTGGAGCATCACCTGGAAACTCCAGAATTTTGTTGTGTTAATTTTGAACTATGTGCTGATATTTTGGTTTTTGAGGTGCAACTTGTCAAAATTGCTTGATCCAACATGAAAGCTGAGTAAAAAATAGCATTTCATTGAAATTTGTTCAAGTGCTAGACTTTTTTTTTTTTTTTCATATTTCACCTACCAAAGATTTTAGACATTTTTAATGTATATTTCCCAAATTACAGTTAATGATTCGTTTTGACGGTAAGAAAAACCAGGGTTTTTATCTTTAATAGTTTTTGAGACATTTATGTTCAAACAACTTCAAACAAGGCCAATACCTTTTTTGAAATACGGTCTTGAAAATGTCTATGTCTTGAAAAACATTTGATATAGATATTAAATATAGATAGTGTAACATAAAAATTGTACGCATCCTATACGATCAAGCAGAAGGCAATGTTGATTTAAAGTTATATGACCCAGTTAATTGGCTTCACGTTGCTTACTTTAAAACAAACTCACTCTAGAAATTTAACATGTGACACATATGTCTTATATTTACTGTAAAACTTTTAAAAGGGAAACTAACAAACATATCCTGTGAATTAGAAAACAATTAAAACTTATAAGACAGTATTCTCACCTATCTGATGTGCAGTAGCTTTTGAAGGCACAGGTGGGTCTATCTTATTCTGTGATGGGAACAGAAATTAAAGTAAAATTTCTTTTGCACTGTTTCCTTACAGCAGTGGGGTTTTAACCAGGGCAGAGCCTTTGTGCATGCAGTCAGCAGCACACTCCTCTCATGCTTAAGACCTTGTTGTGTGCCTGATGTGATGTTCATTAATGTGAGCACTGAAACGGCCTGCAATGGAATAAAAACAATGTTATTTAAAAAATAATATCTGTCAGACAAAAAAAAGAAAGGAAGGAGAGTTTTCACCCATGCGAAGATGAAATATAAAATTGTCAGTGTTTCATATTGCTTATGTGCTACTGTGGTATCTAATCAGCTGGTGTGTTAAAACATGTTTATCTGCAACTGATTATTTTCATTAGTGGGGATTTAAATAAAATGAAATTTTAATAGCTTTCAAAAATATGCAAGATACCTACAAATGTGCATAAAATAGTAGAAGTATTGCATATTACTTGTGTGCTACAGCAATAACTAATCAGTTAGCGTGTTAAAACCTCTTTATTTTCATTAGTGATTACTTTGAAAAGTTTTACAATTATTTGTTAAATGTGAGAGAAATTATAATGATATGAGAAGAATTAAACCAAAGAATCCAAACATTTCCATCAGACTATGTGCAGCTGAGAAATTTTTGTTTTGAACAAGACGTCTCACTACAGAAATACGCTGAGGTGCAGGGACACCTGTAGAGCTACATGCACACATTTCAAAGCAGCTCACTTCCTCTCAACCTCAGACACTCTGTGCTACATGTAGGGTCACAACTTAACCACATATCAACACATTTTTACTCTGAATTTGAAACATAAATGTTACAAGTGAAAATTTCAAAATACATTTTTCAAATATATATATTTCAATTACATATATTGAAATATGTAATTGGACCAAAACACTTTGGTCCTTCAAATGAACAGGTACAAAAAAGAAACCAAACACATCAGACATGCCAAATAAAGGTAACCTATGTATATATATGTATATATATATATAGATATATATATATATCTATATATATATATATAAAAAAAAAAACACCCAGCACGCCCCTGCGGGCGGTTTATCCTTCAAGCTCGGGTCCTCTACCAGAGGCCTGGGAGCTTGAGGGTCCTGCGCAGTATCTTAGCTGTTCCCAGGACTGCGCTCTTCTGGACAGAGATCTCCGATGTTGTTCCCGGGATCTGCTGGAGCCACTCGCCTAGCTTGGGAGTCACCGCACCTAGTGCTCCGATTACCACGGGGACCACCGTTACCTTCACCCTCCACATCCTCTCGAGCTCTTCTCTGAGCCCTTGGTATTTCTCCAGCTTCGTGTTCCTTCTTCCTGATATTGCTGTCATTCGAACCCGCTACATCGATCACTACAGCCGTCTTCTTCTGTTTGTCTACCACCACTATGTCCGGTTGGTTAGCCACCACCATTTTGTCCGTCTGCATCTGGAAGTCCCACAGGATCTTAGCTCGGTCATTCTCCATCACCCTTGGGGGCATCTCCCATTTTGACCTTGGGACTTCCAGGTTATACTCGGCACAGATGTTCCTGTACACTATGCCGGCCACTTGGTTATGGCGCTCCATGTATGCCTTGCCTGCTAGCATCTTGCACCCTGCTGTTATGTGCTGGATTGTCTCAGGGGCATCTTTACACAGCCTGCACCTGGGGTCTTGCCTGGTGTGATAGACCCCAGCCTCTATGGATCTTGTACTCAGAGCTTGTTCTTGTGCTGCCATGATTAGTGCCTCTGTGCTGTCTTTCAGTCCAGCTTTGTCCAGCCACTGGTAGGATTTCTGTATATCAGCCACCTCCTCTATCTGCCGGTGGTACATACCGTGCAGGGGCCTGTCCTTCCATGATGGTTCCTCGCCTTCCTCCTCTTTCTTGGGTTTCTGCTGCCTGAGGTATTCACTGAGCACACTGTCAGTTGGGGCCATCTTCGTGATGTATTCGTGGATGTTTCTTGTCTCATCCTGGACTGTGGTGCTGACACTCACCAGTCCCCGGCCCCTTCCTTCCGCTTAGCGTATAACCTCAGGGTGCTAGACTTGGGGTGAAACCCTCCATGCATGGTAAGGAGCTTTCTTGTCTTGATGTCAGTGGCTTCTATCTCCTCCTTTGGCCAGCCTATTACCCCAGCAGGGTACCTGATCACGGGCAGGGCGTGGGTGTTGATGGCCCGGATCTTGTTCTTACCGTTCAGCTGACTCCTCAGGACTTGCCTGACCCTCTGCAGGTACTTGGTGGTTGCAGCTTTCCTAGCGGCCTCTTCATCGTTCCCATTCGCCTGTGGGATCCCCAGGTACTTGTAACTGTCCTCTATGTCTGCAATGTTGCCTTCTGGTAGTTCAATCCCCTCAGTTCTGACTACCTTCCCTCTCTTTGTTACCATCCGACTACACTTCTCCAGCCCGAATGACATTCCAATGTCATTGCTGTATAACCTGGTAGTGTGTATCAGTGAATCGATGTCTCGTTCACTCTTGGCATACAACTTGATGTCATCCATGTACAGGAGGTGGCTGACAACCGCTCCGTTCCGTAGTCGGTATCCGTAGCCAGTCTTGTTAATGATCTCACTGAGGGGTTCAGGCCTATGCAGAACAGCAGTGGGGACAGAGCATCTCCTTGGTAGATCCCGCACTTGATGGTGACTTGTGCTATGGGCTTGGAGTTGGCCTCTCTAGTGTTGTACGCCACATCCCCATTGAGTTCCTGATGAAGGCTCTTAGGGTCCTGTTGATCTTGTACAATTCTAGGCATTCCAGTATCCAGCTGTGGGGCATTGAGTCATAGGCCTTCTTGTAATCAATCCAGGCTGTGCACAGGTTGGTCAGTCTGGTCTTGCAGTCTCGGCTGACTGTTCTGTCTACCAGTAGCTGGTGTTTTGCGCCTCTGGTATTCTTGCCAATCCCTTTCTGTGCCGCTCATGTATTGACCCATGTGCCTGTTCATCTTAGCCGATATGATGCCTGACAGGAGCTTCCATGTAGTACTGAGGCAGGTTATTGGTCGGTAGTTGGATGGGACCGGTCCCTTCTTGGGGTCCTTGGGGATCAGGACCGTCCGACCTTTGGTTAGCCATTCGGGTGTCTCTCGTTAACTAGCAGCTGGTTCATTTGTGCTGCCAGGCGCTCGTGGAGTGCAGTCAGCTTCTTCAGCCAGTAGGCGTGAACCATGTCGGGCCCTGGTGCTGTCCAACTCTTCATACTGGAGACCCTTTCTTGGATGTCTGCCACTGTGATGGTTACTGGACCCTGTTCAGGAGGTCGCTATGGTCTGCCTTCAGATCCACTAGCCACTGAGCATTGCCGTTATGGGTTGCGTCCTTCTCCCATATGCTCTTCCAGTATTGCTCCGTCTCCAGCCTTGGTGGTGCTGTTCTCTTATTGTTCCCTTGCCACTGAGAGTACACCTTTGCTGGTTCTGTGGAGAACAGCTGGTTTATTCTCCTGCCTTCTATCTCTCTGGTGTACCTCCTCAAGCGGCTGGCCAAGGCTGTGAGTCTTTGCTTGGCAGTTTCAAGGCCTCAGGTATGGACAGCTTGCTGTATTTCTTATGCACCTTCTTTGTCGCGCTTTCTGCAACTCCGTTAGTTGGCTAACCTCCCTTCGTGCTACTTTGATCTTGCCCTCTAGCCTCCTTCTCCATGGAGGTACTGCCCCTGTGGCTGTTCAACTTGTAGCCAAGCATCTCACTGATCACTGCTGCCGTAGTGTAGATCAGCTTGTTAGTGTCGGTAATCGTGGTTGTAGGTATCATCCGTAGTGCTGCATTAACATCATCTAGCAGACCTTCTGAGGGTACTTCACATAATCTGTATATATATATGGCCTGCATTTGCATTTGGTCAGATCTTCAGACAGGTCTTATACATACATATATATATAACTTTTTTATATAGATGTGTGTGTGTGTGTGTGTGATACTCCCACACATCTTAATTCAAAGATATGTGAAGTATATTCAATTATAGATGTCACTTTTTGAATATAATGCCATTTTAACATTTGTTGTGACACAGTTCATAAAGTTGGTCATTAAGTGACAAACACAGTCTGAACAGCATCACTCACTAACATCAGTGATCTATGAAACACTGTGACTGTGACCACACATGATACAGTTTTACAGTCATGGTGCTGTTCTTTGAGTTGAGATGCTGAGTTGTAGTCCTTGTGATTTTGTTTTGTTTCCTATTTTAATTTGAGTGATGCTTTTGTCTCTCCCTGTCTAATCTCTCTGCGTTAGTCGTATTAACAGCAATGAGGGAAATCTGATCATGTTGCCATTGTGAGTGGCTGTGAGCACTGACTGCAAAGGTTTTGCTTATTGTGACACCCGATCGTGGTGAAATGATACATTCAAGAGCAAATTAAGGAGCAGTTTAAGATGCTTTGCCAGTTTTTACAAGAGGAGACAGAAAATTGGCAAGAATTACTCTTCTATAGGATGAAGAGAAGCAAAAAAGTAAGAAGATAAAGGAAAAGGTTGAGGCTCTGAGCAGAGATAGTAGTTCAAGACAATCAGACCCACAGAGGACTATCTGAGAGCTAATGAAGTATAGGCCACACTCAACACAGTCCATCAGTGCCCTCTGCTGGAGGATTCAGAGCTGGTCTCAGGGCCCCTTATAGATGCAGACCAACACCTGGGCATCCTGACCAACAACATCTGGCAGAAGATGAAGGCGATCCTCTCCTACACTCCTGTGATTCTGGATCCAAACACATTTCATCGACAACTCGTCCTGTCTGAAGATCTGACCAGTGTGACATTTGGAGAGAGGGAGCAGCTTTCTGAAAAACCCAGAGACTTTTTGACAAATCCAGTTGTTTGGAGCTCTGAGGGCCTTAACTCAAGGATTCACTGCTGGGATGTTGAGGTTCAGAATTATAAATTCTGAACCCTTGGTGTGATAAAGGAGTCAGTTGGGAGAATACAAATACAGACTGGATACTGGGTATTATGTCTCCTTGATGGAAAATACACAGCAAACAGCCTGCCATCTACATTTAAGGTTAGAGTTCAACTGGTTAATTGGCTGCAGGTGTGAATGTAAGCAATTATTGTCTTCTGAAAAGTCTTCACATTTTAAGTTTTCAGTACAGTTAATCTCTAACTGTACAACATCTTTATAACCCCTTGATGCATTATGCTACAGAAAATTGAAAAACATGCAGTTTCTACTGTTGTTCTTCCTTGATGTTGTGCTGATGGACTATTAGGGCAGGTGTCAAACAAAGACATTAATATTATCAACTTTGCTGTTGATCATGTGATGAGTCAAACTGTGTGCTATAAAAAGAAATCTATACAAGTGCTGATTTTAACATGCAAACCACACAAGAAACTATTGATAAGAAAGTACCTCTGCAGTAACACGCACCTACTGCATAGCATGTCTGTTGCTGCCAGCAGCACCACATCACACATGCAGCAGCTTTATAAGCATCCAGTCCAGAGATCCTCCACCACTTGAGTCCCTTTGAGACTTTGATCACAATACATGACAAAATGTTTTCATACATCTAACCACACAGTAAATATCACTTCACAGTTAAAGCTATGAGACAAAAAAGAACGTGTTGAGGGTGTAAGTGGGCAATAGGATGCCTTTACTTATTATTAAGGAAGCATCTCCAGACATCCTACTTTAATCCCTGTTGGGGTTTTAAATATATAGATGTGAATACAGCTCATCAATCACTCACATCCAGCAGAAATAACCAGAACAGGTCTACTTTAAGCACAGCTGCTAAATTTGATTCGGAAGCTGAAGCTGATGGCCAGCTGACCAGTTTAAAAAGCTAAGCATTCTGTTTTTACTCTGAAAACCCTGACAGGAAGTGGGGATTTCCATCCCTGCTTCTTTTATATTTTTTTCTTCAGCATTTTGACCAACTACTGTTTCCTTTTCTGTTTTCTTTTCTTCTGCTCTGACACCTCTAAGAGTAGTGCATCCAGTGAGCATTGCCAACCTTTTAGTTCTGGTGTCTGTTTGAACTTTTAGACATTTATGTTTAATCTGTAAAATTAATGTGAAAAGCAGATCACAAGGCAGCCTAAAGTTGTCCACGTTTGCATTGACATAGTAAAGTTGTAAGCTCATTAACCACAATCTTGAAGACTTTTTGCCAAACAGTAACTCATCGAAGCAAACTGTTATACAGAGAGAACAAAGAAACCTGTAAAGTTCATGAAAGTCATTAGACGAAACCAACATCAATAAAGATGCAATTATCAGGATTTCTGTATAAAAACTGATCAAATTACTGAGTGTTATGTTATGCAACTTATATTCAGGTGGATACAAACATGACTTAACTCAAAACATTCACATTTTCATGAAGTTTTTCACAGCTTGTTTTGGTGCCCTCATTAATAAATTGCAGTGGCTTTAAAAGACGAGTGTGTTGGATTAAGTGGTATCTATTGGCGATAAAGATAATGGTTTAGAGCTACCACAGTGCAGAAGTTTGAACTAGTTTCCTTATCACTGAAATGTGAGTTAATCCATCAGGAATAGAAGACTAGTCAACTTTCATCCTAAACCTTAAAATCTGAGATCACTGAGACCGTTTCACCACGATGGTTCCCTCCTTTTTGTGCTTACTGTGGAGCTGCAGCAAATCTTTAAAGAGAAAATCACAGATGAGATTTGAGTTGAGAATGAAGAACAGTTCATTGTTCTAGAATCTAGCAGATCTCCAGCAGTCACTCTATCTTAATTGCAGAGAGCAGTTCTGCCTGTTCGGATTTTTCATTACTAAAGAGAAACTCATTGATTCCCAAAGGCTGCTTCTCATGAGAGAGATATGAATCCTAAGCTGAAGAGAAAACAAACTTTCAGGTTTGAGTTTGTTTGTCGTTCACTCACCCAACACAGATCACCTAGTGTGAAGCCATGCTGATGAAAGATGCTTGATTCAGGCTGCACATCACAGATGAATAATCAGATCCTCAGCAGAAAACTGAATACAGATCTTAAAAAAAATATTTGAAGATTTTGGTAGTCCAGGATCATATTGACCAGATTTTTGCATACAGGTAAACAGTCCAGAGAAAAAGAGGTATTGCACTTGTTAGGTTCTTTTTTTTCTTTGAGAGAAGATGATGTTAAAGTTTTAAAAATTTATTTAAAACACACACACACACACACCCTAATATGGCCATAATAATTTTAAGCTCCTCTGCTGTAGAACTGTAGAAACCCGGTGAGTTTGCCAGCGAGTACTGCAGGGTCTGAGTGAAGTTTCTCTACTTTAAAACTTGTATAAAATCACATTGTCTTTGTTTTCTTAGAAGAGATAATGATACAAGACACGATTTCATTTGTTTTGTGGCTATTTTGCTGATTCCATTTACATCTGTGGGATTTTCACGTACTTCACTGAAGAAGTATGTGCCACCCTGCCCAGACCTCTAATCCCTCCTTTTCCCCTCTACATAAAAGAGGCAGTCAACACATTATACAGCTGAATAGTAACATTTCGCTCGCAAATGTTAAACACTCGCAGGGCTGTAGTAGCTACCACTATAAGCATACTTTTCTTTTTCTCCCTCTCTGTAAACCTTGTATGGTAGATGTTACTCTCATTCACTCATGGACACAAGTTGCAGATGAGAGAGGGGCGGTCCCTGTCTTCCCCACAAGATTCAACCTGTGGCACAGAATACATCTTCCATCAGTATACCATCTTAAAGGGAAGGTTATGCTTGTAACATTTAACTTTTTCTTAGTTTTATTTTTCTTACCCAAAGTCACTGCTGAGGGGTGAGAGAGCTGCATGCGGTTAGCGAGCCACAGACTGACGACGTTTGGGCCAGTTGATACATAATGATGTCCCACCTGGTGGCTGGTGTTAGAATTTTATTTTTAATTTTTTTTTTATCTTAAATGCTTATATAGCTCATTATTTTACACATTTATGTGTGATAAATCTGGTTGATGGTGGTTACATGTTTATATAAAGTAAAACTTTTAGCATAAACAAATCAACGGACCAGTGGGATTTTTCAGAAACAGGAACATAAAGCAAAGTGGAATTTCCCTACTTTTCTATTAGAAAGACAGTTTCCTCTTACAGTCCACAGAGCAGCATGATGACTATGAAGATCCTGCTGGGTGTCTTGTATCTCTCAGGTCAGTAATTTGTTTTGTCTCCCTTTCGCGGTGCTTATTGCTTTGAAATACTATTAAAAACAGCCATCTCAGATGTCCAAAGTGGTTCATTATAATATTTTCCTCACAGGGTGGCTCATCCTCTCCAAATGCCGTCAGTACCACTTTGTCAGTGAGTCTTTTAATTGGTATGAGGCTCAGAGTTACTGCAGAAAGAACTACACAGACCTGGCCAGCATTGAAAACAGTGAAGAAATGAACCAACTTATCAATACAGTTTCATCTGCTGGTTACAACGCTGAGGTCTGGATTGGTGTTTACTTTGTTATATCTGGGTATTCTGCATCTCAGGTTGATGATTATTTCTGGAACTGGAAATGAACCTTTCTTAGTTTACTATTTTTGTGGGGGGCTTACAACAATTGGATGGCAGTGGTATAACAATTGTTCAGAGGAACACCCATTTATCTGTTACAATGGTAAGAAAAAAAGTTTTTTTACCCATAAAGATTGTTTGTATTTGATTTATTTTAATTCTAAGAAAACTCAAAATGACCTATTTGAATACAATTTCCAATTGCAGGAACCTCTTCAAATCACAAATTTATTGTTGTGAATGAAAGCATGGACTGGTTCAGAGCTCTGAGGTACTGCAGGAAGAACTTCACAGACCTAACCCCAGCTTGGTTTTCTATAAGTGATATGCAGACTCTGGCACCAAAGAAAGATCAAGCATGGATCGGCCTTATTGCACATCCTAACATTTAGTGGAGTGATGGCAAAGGCTCCTCATTCAGATACTGGGATAATTCTAAAAAAATGTTTGGTTTTTATGGTTTATTGTATGGTGCTGCAGATTTGAAGACATCAGGAAAATGGAGGCTACTGCCCAGTTACACAAAACTACCATTCGTCTGCTTTGACAACCTGCCAGCTCCTCTACCTACAACCACAAAAGCTCCTGGAAAATCAAATGTTCACAAAAAAGGTACCTAGTTACAGTTTTGAGATTTGAGAAAAATAATAAAGCTGGAAACTAATCATGATTGCTTTTGTTCTCTGTGTCTCAGTAATAAAAATAAACCTGAAGCAGGAAGACTCCTCTGTGGATCTGAATGATGGAGCGGTCAAAGCAAACCTCCTGAAAAAGGCAAGTCTCCACAATCCAGCTTTAAAATTCACCACATGGTGTGTTTTATATTTTGGTTTACGCACTGTGAGGTTTACAGGCGCATAATTCAACAATTTGCATACTGTGATCACTTTGAAGTACCCAGTCCTTCAATCCGTCATTACACAGTTTCAGCATTATTTAAGTATAATGATATTTTAAACTCTTAGATAAGAAGCTTTATATTGTTTTTCTTATCAATCTTAAAATGTTTCATTGACTGATCAGGCTGCATTGATTGACTTCAGATTGCAAAGAGAGGTCTGACTGTATAAAGGTCTGTGGGAAAATGCCATTATTTCGTACCTGGTCCATGACTTTATTAAATACTTTCCTTAGTTTATGCTCTCAGGTCAAGTCTGATTTCATAAGGATGATATTCAGGATGAGTAAAAGACATGATGTGTTTTAGGATATTGTTACTTTTGGTTACTGATGGTCTTCACACTGGGTCGACCCTTGCTCATAGTATTTATGAGTGGGCTTCTGCATGAGAGTTAAACAAGTATGTAAATATGAAAAAATATGACATTTTCAGTACTGAGGAATGTTTATAAAATTCTGACATTTACAAATGAATAGTTTTTCTGAATGACAAAAGTATTGTTGGTACTTTGATATGAAAGGTTTGTGAGCAATAAATGATCGTTGATTTTTGTGAGGTAAAAATGTGTTTTTCTTATTTTTTTGTCACTGGAGGTCTGTTACAAAATATGCATGGTTTGTGTTTCAGCTGCAGGACAAACTGAATGAGAAAGGACTAAATGGAGTCACTCTGGAGTGGAGAAAGCAGCCTGATGGAGCCGTCTTCCATAAAGAGGAAGGAAGAAAAGAACATATGAAACAGGAAGAAACTGCAGTGTAATCCATTTATTTCAACAAAGTAACTGTATTCTGAATATCACCTTTTTAAACGGTAACAGAAGTTACAGTTACTCATATTTTGCATTTAAATACGTAATGCCAGTACATGTATTCTGTTACTCTCAACACTGATCTTATGCTAAAGGAGGTAGTCAAGGAAGCACTGAAGCTCCCTCCCTTAGTATTGGGGAATTTGGAAAACATTGTAGTGTGATGTTTTTTGTATAAAGCTTCTGTACTCACTACGGTTTCACTCTCCTTCAATATTTTATTTATGTAAATGATGCTGCTAACAACTTTGTTTTTATTTGGGCTTTGCCGGGATAAAATTTACATAGCCTGACACATAGGAGTGAAGTTTAGATTCTGATAAAAGCTACTTTTAGCCAGTCCCTTATTCACATGGCTTTCCCACAACATTAATACTATTGATACTTTGCTCTATAAAAGTTTATAAGCTATATTATTTTATACATTTGTCTTGTTGTTACAACTTACTCAAATGCTGATTTATGAATGTCATAAAACAAGCTTATAATTTTTATTTCCTTTAAATGTGTGTGTGTGTGTGTGTGTGTGTTTTACCTGTTTGATCAATTGCAAATCCTCCAAGGTCTATGACATGGCTGCTCCTGATCTTTGCTGTCAGATGCAGATTTGTGTGAGGTAAAATGCAGATTGCAGTCAATTGAGTTCTGTTTTCTTATCCCCACCAATTCAAACATATAATCCTAGCCATGATGGCTGCGAGAGGACAAACGTGTTTTAGCCAGTCAAGAGAGATAAGAAACTAAGATAAAATTTAGCCTGTACCATAATGCTCACTGCAAGCCACGTGTTTCTACTACTGTTTGGATTGGATCCAGATCCAGCTCAGAAATCTCTGTGGAAAATTGTCAGTCTACTGTGGACCTCAGCTGTCAATGCCGAGTGAGAAGCATCCACCTTTAGTTCCTCTGGAAAAAGCTGTGAAACTTTGAAATATGAAATTTGTCCAGTACAGGTCAAGAGTCAGAGCAGCTGACTTCTGGCCAATGACAGCTACACCAGCTTCCATACAGCCATGAAGCAGTTTAGATTTATGATATTTATGCTTAAAACGTTCCTTTTAGACAAAGCACATAGTTAGGGTTGGGTCAGATGACTCTGAATTCTCATTTCTAGAGCTTTTGTTTAAATCAGCGGTCCCCAACCTTTTTTGCACCACGGACCGGTTTATGCCCGACAATATTTTCACGGACCGGCCTTTAAGGTGTCGCGGATAAATACAACAAAATAAAACTAGTACTGGTACCGAAAAAAAGAAGATTTATTCATAACACACGTGAAAAGACCCAGGAAAACCGAGTTAACGATAAAAACGATAACAAAACAACGCTGAAAACCGATAAAAACCCTGAAAACCATACATTTCACACCTGAGCCTCAACTCTCGCGGCCCGGTACCAAACGACTCACGGACCGGTACCGGTCCGAGGCCCGGGGCTTGGGGACCGCTGGTTTAAATAATATTGTGGGGTTACCTTTGAGCATCTGAAAAAAATATTTTAAAGTGATTGATATAATGTATGATTTATCTGAGGTACTGGTGTAGGAGCAGGGATAGCTCAGTAGGTAGAGTGGTGGCCCCATGATCGGAAGGTCGGGGGTTCGATTCCCCTGAACAGCTACCCTGAGGTACCCCTGAGCAAGGTACCGTCCCTACACACTGTTCCCCGGGCGCCCAAAGGCTGCCCACTGCTTCACTGAGTGAATGGGTTAAATGCAGAGAGGAATTTCCCCACGGGGATCAATAAAGTACACTTTCTTAATATGTGGCATGAGCTTCTAAAACTGTTTTTATAATATCAGTCAGTAGTGGCATAAATTGATAATCACAGATGACCTATATTTCTCCTTTTCTGAACTAGAAAAAAAATCTCATGCATTTGTATCATCACACCTAGATTATTGTAACTGTAATTACCTTTTTTTAAACCATACAAGTGATTACCTCTATTTTATTTTCTTAACACTGACTCCAAGGTGATTTTAGATTTCTTTTATAATTCTCAAAATTGCATTCAAGTCTCTGAATGGACAAGTTCTAGATTACATCCCTCAACTCTTTTTTAAACATGCTGCTTCTTGCTATTTTCACTCACAAGCTCAAAATCTATTAGTTGTCCTTTATGTAAGACTGAAGACAAAAGGGGACACATACTTTCAGCCTGGGGCACTAAGGCTCTGGAACAGTAATAAAATCAGGCAGATTAGCTCTGCAGCAGTATTATTAGAAGAGTTACTGAAATGCGTTCAATTATTTTACATTTAAAGACAAATTACTGTACTGTTGGAAATAAACATAGAAAAATTAAAAACATCAAGCACTCTACTTGAAAATCTTTTATTTACTTTGAGCTTCATATATGAACTTTGCACATTTTTTCAACAAACCAAGTTGACTAAATATTTGGTTAAGTAAATATTTCAGTAAAGGAATTCCTGTAACACATTTTGCATAGACAAACAGAAAAATTGTATTTCGTAGAAAGAGGATGATAACAATGTACCTACATTTTGGTTACATAGCCAGACTTTCCTCTTCCAGTCCACAGAGCAGCATGATGATTGTGAAGATCCTGCTGGGTGTCTTGTATCTCTCAGGTCAGTGAATTCTTTTGTCTCCCTTGGCCAGTCCTTATTGCTCTGATATGTTGTAATACAGCCAGCTTACATGTTGAGAGATGTTCATCATTCATATTTTCCTCACAGGGGGGCTCGTCCTCTCCAAATGCCGTCGGTACCACTTTGTTAATAAGCCTTTTACTTGGTATGAGGCTCAGAGCTACTGCAGAAAGAACTACGTAGGCCTGGCCTGCATTGAAAACAGTGAAGAAATGAACCAAGTTATCAATACAGTTTCATCTGCTGGTTACAACTCTGAGGTCTGGATTGGTGTTTACATTCATTTACAGCGGCATGCTGCATCTCAGAATGATGATGAGTCCTGGAACTGGAAAAAACAAATTCAAAGTGAACCTTTCTTAGTTTCCTATTTTTGTCAAAGCATTTCAGTGAGTGGACAGTGGTATTCCAACTGCTCAGTGGAACATCCATTCATCTGTTACAATGGTGAGAAAATAGCAAAGCACTGTCTTTTCCAATAAAGATTCATTTTGATTCATTTTCATTTACCCAGAAAATTCAACATGACCTATTTCACTACCATTTCTAATTACAGGAACTTCGCAGAGTCCTCAATATGTTCTTGTTAATGAAAGCATGGACTGGTTCCGAGCTCTGAGGTACTGCAGGGAGAACTTCACAGACATAGCCAGTTATTCGATATCTGACAGTCAGTTGCAGATACTGCTGCCAAATGGGGATCGAGCGTGGATAGGCGTCATTTCATATCCCGAAATTCGCCAGAGAGATTGTGGCAACTCTTCATTCCGATACTGGGATGACTTCGGAAACATTCCGAGCATTTTTCGCTCATTGTTTGGTGTTGCAGATTTGCAGAGATCAGGAAAATGGAGGTTAATCGAGTATTTCACAAAAATACCATTTGTCTGCTTTGACAACCTGCCAGCTCCTGGAAAGGAAAATGTTCAGAAAAAAGGTGCGTACGTGTTAATTTTTTACAGCAAATTTTGGTTTAGTTTAAGTCATAATTTAGTCTTTTTTTTGGGGGGGGGTCATAATTTACTCATCAAGATTATTTTGGTAGTCTAGATTTAACTGAATAAATATCATAAGATTACAGTAGACTAAATCTAAAGTTGTTTTAGTTCTCTAACATATAAAGTGTTAAAGCTTGCTGTGTTTTTACTGTTGAGAGTTGCTTCACAGGGTTTACAAAGAATCTTATTTTTTACATGAAATGCAAAATGTGTCCATATGTCTACTCTTCTCTTCCTCTAAACATTAGCATTTTATCATATTTTCTTGAGAAACTGGGAGCAGGGGAGTTAGTGGTGTTTACAGTGGGCAATCAAACGTACTCCTTGATGCAATTGTCCCGGGACTTCTACTCGGTATTTTGTGTTTCTTGTATTGTTTGCATTTGATGTTATTATGTTTTAGGTCCACTGTTTATTCTAAAGGTCCCTAGGTTGTTCTGTTAAGGTTATTAGATTTCCCCACGTATCTGTGAGTCCCCATGCCTCGTTTCTCCTCCGTGTGTTTTATTCCATGTTTTCCCCAGCCCGTTATGTCTGTGCTCTCCCCGTGTTCTCTCCTCCCCTCCTGTCTGCGCCTCTGAGTACTTCCTGTTTAACTTTGACAGTCTCCCGTCAGTATGCGTCATGTTGTGTTTGCTCCTGCCCTGTCTCGTTATGATTATCTGTGTCAACTGTGTTCCCCGTGTGTTCCCATGTCCCTCGTTATCCTTCCGTGTCGCGTCCTCCCTCATGACTGTGTGCCCCGCCGTGTCTTTCCTCGTGAGTCAGTTCATTTAGAATCTCCCAGTGTTGTCTCGCCTTACTCTTCTGTCAGCAATAAAGCTGTATTTTGAGTTCAGTCCTGTTTCCCGTGAGTTTGCGTTTGGGTCCAATTCCTGCGCACGGCCTGATCACGACACTCGAACCTTATTGCAGATTATTTCTGATTGGATCACTTCCAAACTTTACATTTCATTATAATTTTGTTCTTGCAATTTAGGTTTTTGGGGTTTTTTTGGTAATGTTTTCTTTTTGTCAGAAAAAAATATTATTGATTAAAAACTATGATGAAAATTATTGGTCAACAAAAATTTTGAGACCCAAAAATAATAAAACTGAAAACTCATCATGATTTCTTTTGTCTTCTCTTTCTAAGTAATAAAAATG
This sequence comes from Oreochromis aureus, assembly GCF_013358895.1. Classification (NCBI taxonomy): domain Eukaryota; kingdom Metazoa; phylum Chordata; class Actinopteri; order Cichliformes; family Cichlidae; genus Oreochromis; species Oreochromis aureus. Next base: position 36,546,313 of record NC_052946.1, on the reverse strand, counting down.
AACCTGAATCTGGAGGGCCTGTCTGTGGATCTGAATGACAGAGCTGTCAAAGCAAACCTAACAAAGGCAAGTCTCTGCAAGTTCTATAAATGACAAAAATATTATTAGGACTTCGCTGTAGTAATGCAATATGATTTTGTGCCTTATCTAAATGCTGAGATATAAAATAATGTCAGAAGTCAAGCTGATAATTTTGATAAATCCTTCAGTCTTCATGACCTTTGCTGTCAGAAGCAGCCTTTGTGAGGTAAAAGCCTTTTTTGTGTGTTTTTCGTCACCTGGAGGCTTTAAATTGTTTACTGTTTGTGTTTCAGCTGCAGGACAAACTGGAGGAAAAAGGAGTGAATGGAGTCAATCTGAAGTGGAGAAAGCTGCCTGATGGAGCAGTCTTCCATAAAGAGGAGAAAAATACTAAGAAGGAAGAAAAGAAGAAAACTGAGCTGTGAATTTTAAAACCAACTTTACTGCCGCTTACAGCTTAACAAATTTATCAGAGCACCATCTAGTGTAAGGTTGCTGATTCTCATTCCCACCACTTCACAACTGGCTGTGAACCACTCAAGTGCGAGCTGGAGGCCATCACGTGATGAAGCCAAAAGAACCACATCTGCAAAAAGCAGAAATGACATTCTGAGACCGCCCAAGTGGAAGCCTTCCGCCACTTGGCTACGTGTAGAAATTCTATCTGTAAAAAAAATCATGAACACAGTCTGTCACAAAGGACAGCCCTGACTGAGTCCAACACCAACCAGAAATGCGTCCAACTTATTGCCGGGTATATGGACCAAGCTCTTGCAACAGTTTTATAAGGACCAAATGGCTTAGCAACGGGCCACACACCCCATACTCCTCAAGCTCCTCCCACAGAATATTCCAAGGGACATCATCAAATGCTTTTTCCAAATGCACATAACACATGTAGACTGGTTGGAGAAAAAAATAAAAATAAAAATACATAATATGAATATGACTGCTGCAAATTTCCCACCATGCATCACTTATCCCATTTGGCCTGAAGCAAACATTGCATTTAGGATAATCATAAAGCGTGTAACATGAAAATCACCATCATAAAGATCTCAGGAAGAAGCAGTTTTTATTGTTAGATGTTCAGAGTTGTTGGATGATCAATCACTGGATGGTCCCAGTATATTTTATGCTAAAGGAGGCAATAAAGCAAGCATATAAGCTCCCTTCCTTAGTATTTGGAGAATTTAGAAAACACTTTAGTGTGATGTTTTGTTTGTATGAAGCTGCTGTACCTAGTGAGGTTTGGCTCTGCTTAAACCTTTTATATATGTAAATGATGCTGTTAACAGTCCCTGCCTTGATAACGAAAAACAAATTTTATCAGAGCTTCACTGGGATACAGTTTCCACAGCCTGACACATAGGAGTGAAGTTTAGGTTCTAAACAAAATCTACTTTCAGTCCCTCACGTGGCTTTGCCACCACATACAGTATCTCACAGAAGTGAGTACACTGCTCACATTTTTGTACATTTATTATATCTTTTCATGAGACAACATTGAAGATTTGGCACTTTGATACAATGTAAAGTAGTCAGTGTACAGCTTGTATAACAGTGTAAATTTTCTGTAACCTCAAAATAACAATTCTTTTTTTCAGATCGTCACAGAATTCTTTGCCATGATGTGTCATGTTAAACTTCCAGTGACCAGTGTGAGAGAGTTTGAGAGCAATGACACCAAAATCAACACACCTGTTTCCCATTTGTGTTACAAGGTTATTATGAGACCTTGTAACACTAAAAGTCACATGACACCAGGGAGGGAGAGTGGCTAATTAAGCACAGTTTGGACATTTTGATTTAGGGGTGCACTCACTCTAGTTGCCAGCAGTTTAGGCAATAATGGCTGTGTTGGCTGTATACTTAGAGGGGACAGCAAATTTACACTGTTATACAAGCTGCACACTGGCTACTGTACATTGTATCAAAGTGAAAAGATATAATAAAATAATCACTGTATTTACAAAAATGCGAGGGGTGTACTCACTTTTGTGAGATACTGTATGTATTGAAGTCTATAGAAAAATGTCACTACTTCTCACTTATTTTATGACTTCAGTAAACAATTTATCAGTTTTTGCTCTTGTTGATTCAGGATGAGTAAAAGACATGATGTGTTTTAGAGTACGGTTACTTTGTGATTTAGTGCCCTAATTTCATAGTGAGAGTCATCCCTTGCTCATAGTGTCTATGAGTGGGCTGCTGTGTGGCAGCTAAGGTGTGAAAATATGAATATTTTAAAACTGAGAAATGTTCACAAAATTGTGACATCTATAAATAAAAGAAACATCTAAATGACTAAAATTATTGTTATTTCTTCACTCTCAAAGGTTTCTGCACAGTTAATTTAAAACATTCATCTTTTCAGTCAGATGCAGTGAGGTAAAATGTAGATTGCATTGCAGGTCTGTGAAAGATTAACAGCTGAGGTAAACAGTAGACTGACAATGCTGAGTGAGAAGTTTCCACCTTTAGTTTCTCTGGAAGAGGCTGTGAAAGTTTATGAGTGCAGCACAGATCAACAGTCAGAGCAGCTTATTTCTAGCCGATGACAGCTACACCAGCTCCAATACAGCCATTAACCAGCTGCCAGTTTAGATTTGAGAGACAGAAACACTGAATTCTCTGCTCTGAAGCTTTTTTTGGTTTAATATCTCAGTGAATGAAGATGAAACAGGCCTTACTGGGCCATGTAATGGTCTGTAAATTGCCCAGTTACCTTTGAGTGTCTATAAAAGACTGCATTTTAAAGTGATTGATAATTTATCTGAGATGTAAGAAAAACAAAATCTTCAAAAACCATATTTTGTAGAGGCACAGAACCTAGATTAGGAAAAAAGGAGAGTTGTGGTCACTAGCTGATGCATTGTAAGTTCAGAAGCATGCTAAAGGGGATGAAGCTAATGTAGTCATGTTATAATATTGTAGATACTGTATGTGAAATTGGTTAATGGCAAAGTTTGCTGAAACACTGGATGCATCAGGAGTAATTTGGGGTTAAGTATCTCTCCCAGGGTACTGTGACATGTGTACTGGAGGAGCCAGGGATTGGACCACCAGCCTTCTAATTTTGTCCATCTTTGTCTCCTCTTCAGAACTAGAATAATTCTCATGAATTGTGTCATCATGCCTAGATTATTGTAATTGCTGTGTAATTCTGTTTTTTAAGCCACACTAGCAAGTGAGCTCACATCTATTTTATTCTCTTCACACTGACTCCAAGCTGATTTAAGACTTCCTTTTAAAGGTCAAAATCTATTATTAGTTGTCCATGATGACAAACACATTACACATTAAGGCATTGAGACTCTGGAACAGTTTACCACTCCAGCTCATTTTGGTTACTATGGAGTTTCTTATAAAAACATTTAAACACTTTTCTCTTTAAATCGGGCCTTCTGCTGACATGCTTTTGTTATTTAGCCACTCTCTTAAGTGATGTCCACAGCAGTGTAATCCCAGCTTCTAGTGTGGTGTTCCACACTGTTTGTCATGCAACAATCATCCACTCTCTTAAATAGTGGCTGAGCTCTGGAGCAGTATCACTAATTAAATTACTGAAATGAATTACATTATTTTAAATTTAAAGAAAAATCACAGTAGGCGGAAATACCATGGTTAGAAAAGAAGATCTCTACTTGAAAATCTTTTATTTACTTTAAGCTTCAAATTTGAACTTTGCACATTTTTCAACAAACCTAGTTGACCATGGATTTAGTTTATGAAATAGTTCCATAAAGGAGTCCCTGTAACACATTTTGCATAGACAAACAGAAAAATTGTATTTCGTAGAAAGAGGATTATAAAAATTTACCTACATTTTGATTACATAGCCAGACTTTCCTCTTCCAGTCCACAGAGCAGCATGATGATTGTGAAGATCCTGCTGGGTGTCTTGTATCTCTCAGGTCAGTGGATTCTTTTGTCTCCCTTGGCCAGTCCTTATTGCTGTGATATGTTGTAATACAGCCAGCTTACATGTTGAGAGATGTTCATCATTCATATTTTCCTCACAGGGGGGCTCGTCCTCTCCAAATGCCATCAGTACCACTTTGTTAATAAGTCTTTTACTTGGTATGAGGTTCAGAGCTACTGCAGAAAGAACTACACAGACCTGGCCTGCATTGAAAACAGTGAAGAAATGAACCAAGTTATCAATACAGTTTCATCTGCTGGTTATAACTCTGAGATCTGGATTGGTGTTTACATTCATTTAGACTGGTATCATGGATCTCACATCAGTGATGATGTCTGGAACTGGGAAAACCAAACTGGGAATGAACCTTTCTTAGTTTCCTATTTTTGTCAAAGCGTTTCAGAGAGTGGACTGCGGTTGCATTACAATAATTGCTTCATGAAACATCCATTCATCTGTTACATGGTAAGAAAATAAGCATTGTCTTTTCCATTAAAGATTGTTTTGATGTATTTATGTTCGCAGAAAATTCAACATGACTTATTTCACTACAATTTGTAATTGCAAGAGGCTACAACAGATCTGAGTATGTTCTTGTAAATAAACGCATGGACTGGTTCAGAGCTCTGAGGTACTGCAGAAAGAAATTCACAAACATAGCCAATTATTGGTGTCCTTACACTGAACTGAAGCTGGAGCTGAATGGGGATCAAATATGGACAGGTTTTATTGGATTTCCTCACATTTACTTCAGCGATAGGACAAACTCCTCAATCAGTTACTGGGACAACTTTGAAAACATATTTGGCATTTCAGATGCTTTATATTTGCAGAGATCAGGAAAATGGAGGCTACTGCCTAGTAACACAAAACTACCATTCGTCTGCTATGACAACCTGCCAGCTCCTGGGAAAGAAATTGGTCACAAAAAAGGTACCTAGTAATAGTTCTGAGATCACAAAATAATAAAACTGAAAACTAATCATGATTTCTTTTGTCTTTTCTGTCTCAGTAATAAAAATGAACTTGAAGCAGGAGGACTCTTCTATGGATCTGAATGACGAAGCGGTCAAAGCAAACCTCCTGAAAAAGGCAAGTTGCCACAATCCAGCCATTTACCAGGGTGTGTCTTTTTGTCTTTAGATTCTGTGAGCTGGAGAGGTGTATAATGAAATAATTTGGGCTTATTTTGAGATAGACAGTCCTTGTGTAAAAACATTTTGATCTTTTACATAGGATTTGTCATTGGCTTGCAGGTCAGCACGTTCTCATCCCAAAATGTAACATTTTAAGCTATGTGACAAATTGTCGGTATGCTACACTTTCAGACACCCAACATGTCTCTATGCTACGTACTCGGAAACAGGAGGAAACATGAGAACCGTTTGGAATGAATCTGCACATGTACATTTATTATACTTTCATCACTTTGGAAAACACTATCTAGCACAAGGTTATGGTTGAGGTTAAGTTTAGTGCTGGAATACACGGCTGGAAGCCGGATTCCATCCACAACCCGGCGCATCCCTTAGGAACGCAGAAGGTTACTATTCGCATTCCTGAGGGACAACTCGGGATGTGAGAAATCGTCGGTATGTTACGCGCTCGGAATGAGAACGGTCTCTGCAGGTTGTGGTGGGTGACTCTTCAGATTGCAAAGCAAGATCTGATTGTATTGAACTCTGGGAAAATATCACTACTTGCTTTTTGACTTATGGCTTCAATAAACACTTTACTTTTCTTCTCAGTTTATGCTCAGTTATAAGTTTCTAATTATATTTCAAATAGCATGATATTCAAATTGATTCAGGATGAGTAAAAGCCATGATGTGCTTCAGGGTGTGGTTACTTTATGACTGACTGTCCTCATTTTCTTAGTGAGATTTATCTCTTGCTCATAACATTTAAGAGTGGGCTGCTGTGTAAGAGTTAAGGTGTGTAAATATGAGCTTTGACATCCTAAGAAATTAATAACATTCTGACATCAACAAGTGGTGTCTGTGTAGGTTCTCAGTCATTCATGTCATGGCAATCTAAGGAGCCTGGAAAGAAAAGCACCTGGTATTCATTAGGTTTCTGGAAGACATTTCTTCTGAGAGGCTTCTTCAGTTCAAAGACTAAATTATGGAGAGTTCCAGGTATTTAAGCCCTAGTGGGATGCCGATTAAGAGGACCATTGACCCACTATTGGTCATCTGCATAATCACATGGGCCAAGTTGTGATAAAGGGTGTGGATCATTATCAGCAGAGGTTTCGAGTGAAACCATTGTGAAAATTGCCTCACTGTATCATGTGACCCATTGAGATCAACTGATGCAAGATGTGAGTGGGTGATAAGGTGCCTGGGAAGGGATCTCAAACTGGATTATAGGTGGCAGAGAGTTGGTGTTGTAACTCACTCCCTCAGTTCGAGGATGGTCATTTCCAGTGGACATAGATGGCTTCTTTCATTCCTCTTTCAAACTGTCTGTCTTCTTTGTCCAAAATGTGAACACTGGCATTCTCGAATGAGTGACCTTTGTCCTTCAGATGCAGATGCACAGCTGAGTCTTGTCCTGTTTGTGTGGCTCTTCTGTGTTGTGCCAAGTGTTTATGAAGTGGCTGTTTCAGGGCCGTGCAGAGACGTTTATAGGGGCGGGTGCTCAAAGCTAAAAAGGGGCACATTGAACCAGGCTGAATAACAACAACAACACACATTCATCAAGAATCTAATATGGGATCGCATCATACTATATCACTGTTGTGAGGCAAAGCAAACGTAGCCTGTATTGCTGCTGCTCCTGCTGCTGATAGTGCTGGAGGGCAGGGCTGTGTTGATCTGAGACTGTAGACATTAAAAAGTCCATAGGAGAGATGGTAGCTGATTAAACAAGTGTCATGAGATAATAACAAAATGCAAAGATTGGTGACAGCGCTTGGAACCATAAGGCAACAAAAAACTGAGAAATAAACTAGACCCTGCCTGTGAATCACTCTTTGCCTCTCTTCCTCCTTCCATCCCCTCATCTCATCTATCACTCTCCACTTGCTGTCCATCTGAGAACAAGGCACAACTTGCTATTGCAATAAACTATTATTTAATTATCCACACCTAACAACTCTTACACTTAATAAAATGATGACAGAAAAATATTATAGAAGCAAAACATTTCAGTTGTGCTTATTATTATTTTTATACTGGAATACCTCTCCAACAACTGGTACATGTGTTAATGTTACCTGTGCTCTTTGTAATCCAGCTGCTGAGGGATCCACTGCCTTTAGTATCCTCACACAGCTCCTACTGTTTTCTCCTCATGTCCTTACCAGCCATGTCTGGACAATGTTATATTATGACTAATAATTCAAAAATCCATATACATAAAACACACACATGCACGCACACACAGTGACATTTTAGACCTTCTTCAGAATACTGTATATACTGTGGGCACAAGTTTGCATCATGGTGCTGATCCAGAATCCTTCCCTTATTATTTATTACTAGAGCTACAATAATAAAGCAATGAGGGAAAAAAAGTAATAAATTTATAATAATGTCTTTATGATGATTCCATTTGTTTCACTATCCACTCTGTGCAGGCAGAAAGCTTATTACATTTTTAAACTGTAGAGATACAATAATTTTGCTGCTGTAAAATCAGCATTTTGTCTTATTTAAAATATAAATCTAATATAATCTGTTTCTTAATGTATGTTCTTTAAAATACGACGTGTTTTTAAAATATTATAATTATAATAATCCATTATTATGTGGACATGCATATTAGATCGTTTTAAGTGAAATATAAGCCCTCCAGAAAGGCAGGAAAAGCCCTGTAACTTACTTTAAAACTAAATATGTTCCCTAAAACGGTGACAGAGCTACAGACCCATGACAGCCTTACCCAGTGAGCCAGCAGCTGTGACCAGCACTACTTGTGCAGTTAATAAAAGGACAGGTAAAGTTTGTCGCGCTGTTACACACACAGCACGCTCATTTGTTTCAGTTCGTCAGTTTCAACAAGACAGCTTACCAACGTGTACGTAATAAGCTAACACTCCTGTGTGCTGTAGACCAGGGGTCCCCAACCCCCGGGCCCCGGACCGGTACCGGGCCGTGAGTCGTTTGGTACCGGGCCGCGAGAGTTGAGGCTCGTACCGCACAGAAAAAATAAATAACTTACATTAATTTCATTTTATTTATTATCCGACTCTGAACAGTGTTTTATTTTGAAAAAGACTGAATTCTCTCATTTACTTCCGTCTATGACTGACTCTTGACGCATGTCAAGATACATTATTAGTAGCTAATATTAAACCTACAAGCTAGCAAAATGAGTAAAAAACAGATGTCTTTGGAGGGTTTCTTTGCAAAGGGAAAAAGGCCCAGTGAGGAGACAGAAGAAGAGTGTACGACAACCACTAAGAAAAAGAAAGCTGCATTTAACAGACAATACCAAAATACCTACTTGAAATATGGATTTATCGCGACAGGCGATTCCCACGCACCAAGCCCGCTCTGCATAATATGCGGCGACCGGCTCTCCAATGAGGCAATGAAGCCTTCAAAACTGCTTCGTCACTTGGAGACCAAGCACCCAACATTAAAAAACAAGCCTTTGGAGTATTTTGAAAGAAAAAAGCGGGAACAACAGGGACAGAAGCAATTACTGAGGGCCTCCACAACAACAAATACAGGTGCACTGAGAGCATCATACTTGGTGGCTAACCGTATTGCTAAGGCTAAAAAGTCATTCACTATTGGTGAAGAATTGATCCTTCCTGCCACTAAAGACATTTGCTGTGAACTTTTTGGGGAGGTGGCGGCTGAAAAGATAGCACAGGTGCCTCTGTCGGCTAGCACCGTTACTCGTCGCATTGATGAAATAGCAGAGGACATTGAGACACAGTTGTTGGAGAGAATTAATACATCACCATGGTACGCTTTGCAGGTTGATGAGTCTACAGATGTGGACAATAAGGCAATACTACTTGTTTATGTGCGATACCTTTATCAGGAGGATGTGCATGAGGATATGTTGTGTGCACTATCGTTGACAACCAAAACCACAGCTGCAGAACTATTCAGGTCACTGGATGATTATGTATCAGGAAAACTCAAATGGTCTTTTTGTGTCGGCATATGCACAGACGGAGCTGCTGCCATGACCGGACGGCTGTCTGGTTTGACTACTCGGATTAAGGAGGTTGCACCTGAATGTGAATCTACACATTGTGTCATTCACAGAGAAATGCTGGCAAGCCGAAAAATGCCACCAGAACTTAACAGCGTATTGAATGATGTTGTTGGAGTTATTAACCACATCAAAGCACACGCCCTCAACTCACGCCTGTTCGAGCAACTTTGTGAGGAGATGAACGCGGAGCACAGGCGCCTTCTCTTGCACACAGAAATAAAGTGGTTGTCCCGAGGGAGATCACTCGCCAGAGTTTTTGAATTACGAGAGCCGCTGCAGAGATTTTTCTCAGAAAAGAAGTCACCACTGGCAGCACATTTCAGTGACAAGGAGTGGGTCGCAAAACTCGCTTACATATGCGACGTATTCGGCCTACTAAATGAACTCAATCTGTCCCTTCAGGGGAAAATGACAACTGTCTTCAAGTTGGCAGATAAGGTAGCTGCATTTAAAGCCAAACTGGACTTGTGGAGACGACGCGTAAACAGAGGCATATTTGACATGTTTCAAACTTTGGCTGGATTTTTGGAAGAGACTCTGCCTGAGCAATCATTCTCCCAGCTAGTGCAGGATCACCTGTCTTTGCTTTTAAAAGAGTTCGAGCGCTACTTCCCAATCACAAAAGACCCACGAACCGACAAGGAATGGATCCGCGACCCATTTGTCAATAAACTGGGTGAATCCAGCTTGCCTTTGCAAGAAGAAGATCAACTTTTGGAAATAACGAATGACGGCGGCCTTAAAAGTATGTTCGAGACATCAGCTTTGCCGGTATTCTGGATAAAAGTCATGGCGGAATACCCCGAGATTGCCACAAAAGCACTAAAAACCCTGTTGCCGTTTCCAACATCATATCTGTGTGAAGCGGGGTTTTCTGCAGTAACAGCGACGAAAACAAAATTGAGGAGCAGACTGAACATAAGCAACACACTTCGGGTGTCATTGTCCCCCATTACGCCCAGGTGGGACCGTCTCGTTGCAGAGAAACAAGCACAGGGCTCTCACTGATTGAGCGTTATGGTGAGTTATCTATTTTCTTGTACTTTTATATTTGTTTTGTAGTTGTGTGTCCTATTTTGAAAGAAATGTTTACGCGTTACCATAGCAACCAGAGTATTAAGGGGGAGAGAGGAGGCTGTTACTCTCAATGTTGTTGGTGCATTTCAGGAGGATGCTGCTAATAAAGTTACACAATTACACAGTGAATACGCGTGTAATATTATATTTACAAAATGCCACAGTTTTTGTCTTGGTCGTATCATTTTATTTTGTTGTATTTATCCGTGACACCTGCCGGTCCGTGAAAATATTGTCTGACATTAAACCGGTCCGTGGCGCAAAAAAGGTTGGGGACCGCTGCTGTAGACTACAGTGTGCGCTGTACAGCTACTTACTGGTTTTGTCGCATCAGTCTGTGTGTCTGAGGTAGTTTGTGTTTCTCCTACAGCTCCGGACCGCAAAAATGCGCGTGCTCTTTGTGAGCTCGTTCCCGTCTCGTAACCAGCGCGTTCTGCCGTCAAGGGTGATCATTGGTTAATGGTGATCATGTGACTGATGCAAGCCAGATCCTTTTATTTAGCAAAAATGTGATTAATAGTTAAATATTATTGTTGAGGGGCACAGACAGGACTCCGCACGCACACACACATTAAAAAAAAAATTAAATTAAAAATTAAAAAAAAAATTGCCTCAACAAAAGGGCACTTTGGGCACCCATCAGGAAAGGGGCGGGTGCTCAAGCCCCTTCCGCTCCCCCCTCTGCACGTGCCTGGGCTGTTTAGTTTCTCTGATGTAAAGGTCTGAGCATTCCTCGCTGCACTGTACAGCCTACGGTTTGTGTTTTGGAGGTTTCACGTGCTTCGAAATTTGTATGTGTTTCAGAGTTTGTACGTGCTTTGTCTCTAGGCGCTACCGTAAATATACTTTTATTTATTCACTCCAGATAAAATGTAATAAATGAACCATAAAATACATAAAACAACTATTTACATTTCAACTTTTAACTATTTAAATTTTCAGCCTTTTCCTTTTAAACAAATTTAAAGTGAAACAACACAAAACACTGCAAACCACAACACAATAAAATATAAGTTAAAAAATGCAAAACAAAAAGAAGATGCACATTCTCTGTCATATGGATGATTTTTTGGGAGAGTGTTTTCCTGCTTGAAATTGCATACATAGGATTCACTGCATGAATAATCTTTCTGAATCCTTTATCATCCGCAACTGAAAATAGTTTCTAATGTGACGATGTTGTCTCTTGTTGTTGTCCCTGGCTCTCCTTCTGTCTCTTTCCCTCCGGCTCTGTTCCTTTGCTACTGCGAAAACAAGTGCGAGAGAGAGGGTGAGAGAAATAAAAAAAAAAAAACAAAACGCCGTCTCGCGCCCTTCACTCACGTCGACAACATCCGTCTCTAAGATCCGTTTCGTTCGCGACCGACACATCACTAGCACGTGGGCTCACTTTAGTTGTATGTGGGAAGTCTCCCAAAAAACTTCTAAGATTAAATAATATACCATGTTCCAACTAAGGGATTTCTAGAACATTTAAATGTACAGCTCTGCTATCACTTTTGATATAAATGAAGACAGAAAACTAAACAGCAGTGATGTCTGTAGGGTTACTGAAGTTGGGCTAGCTATGATCGCTAGCTGCACAGCTATAGTTAACATAATATAAACATATTACCCCAGTGAAGCAGGAGGATGAACACTAACTTTTTCCACTCAGTTAACGTGAGGGTTCCCAATGGTTAGGGACAAATGCAACTGCATGGCAGGATGCTGTAAACGGACCAAACGTCAGTCAGGAGAACAACTGAGAAAAGCATTAAAACATGTTAAACACAACAGCATAGTTTGCACCTGGAAGCAGGGTTATAGGTCATCACTTAATGACCGGATATCCCACCTGCTGTGAATGTTTTCATGCAATACAGCTGTTATTATTATCACTTGTCACATCCTGTTTATAACAGTTAAAATAAATAACATTCAAGAAATAAAATTGTCTTGGGTAAACTGTAAATGGTGTTAAATAGGCCTATACTGTACTTTAACGTTCATAAGAGCACTTTAAGAGCCATATAGTTTATGAGGTGGTACTCAATGTGAAAAGTTTGAGAACCACTTAACTTAAACTAATCCTGATTTATCAGACTCTTCCAGGGAAGTAGGCTTTGAGGTTTTGGTAGGAAGAGTAGGTCTTGAAAATGAGAAAATGATTTTCTCAGCTAATTAGATCACAATCTAAAAAAAATGTTGTATTTACATGATGCTATCTTTTTTTACTTTTCTTTTTTTATGACACAGCTTGTTGTACTTTCTGAATCCTGCATGTCATCTGAATGAAAAGGTCATTTTCTTCATTTTTTCTTACTTAGAATTTCATGTTAAAATTATTCGGTTTTATTTTTACATTATTTTGAAATAAAACTATAAACTATTCAGAAGTTTTCACTAATCTTTTGGAAAATTAAGTTTGTTTTTTTATTAGTGTGTGCTCACATTTGGGAGGTTTTCCTACTTTAACTAGCCAAAACTCAGACATCTTAAGTATATGCACCAAAATACAGATCCTGATTCATTTTGATAATAGGAAGGACCAGTGAAAATTTCCAGTCACTCTTATCTTTAATACCTTTTCAGATATTCACTTTCAAACTTCTCCTCAGATTGTATCATGCAAAAAAAAATGCTTCAAAGTGGGTCAGCAGTATTACATCAACATCATGGCATACAGAGAGACGATAGCAACAAAGTACGGCTCAGTGAGCTTCAGTCCTCCTGCTTAAGAAAGGCAATAAAAGCAGCTTTCAACAACCAGACATCTTTTCCCCACCACTGAAAAGTTCTCACTGCACTGGAACTTCACTATTAAGTATTTTGCTGCTCAAAGCTAAAGCTGCGGAAAGGTTATCTAGTGGAAATGAACACTTTCAGTTTATTTTTTGTTGTTACATTGATTTATTTTATCATCCAACATAACTCTAGTACAAATAAATATTTTTCTTTTAAATGTTCAGGGGTTTGTGAACTTAAAGAGCTGTTCAGTGTTCACTGCACACATAACCTGATCCAGGGCAAGTTTTGCTCAGAGTTTAGGTTGAAATCACATTTTCAAAGCATGTTCTAAGTATGATACTGAATGAAAAAACGGTTAATGCTTACAACCTTTGAGTCACACCTGACTGAAACCATGAAACTAACTCCTGTGGTTGCATAGTTACAGGAATTTGCATGCTGCCGGGACTGATTTACATAACTGGAATTACAGTAAACAGAGCTCAGATTTAATCAGATTTATCAGTACTGTGTCATTTTATCACCACAAATATTCAGTAAAATAATTTCACTTTGATCTGGCAACAAACTAAAGAGATTTCCTTCATGAGACTATTGTAAAGTTCCGATCAGTGACCTGAATACAGTGAGTAATATTAAAGTTGAAAGGTTCAGAGAGTTAAACGAAAGGCTGAATTATAAAAAATAATAATAATAATAATAATTTATTTTTATATAAATTCATACAATTTTGTTTCTACAGGATTGCTCTCTTATTTTGTTTGGAGCAACATGTGTTTTATTTATTTATTTATTTAGTTTTTTTAAAAATGTTCTTTACAAATTTTTAACTACACATTCATTTGATATGACTGAAGTAGAAAGCATTCAGTTATTTCTTTCTAAAGAGTGAAAGGTGTCAAACACCTCCTTTTCATCCAGCACCTGTTATTTCTAATCAGGGTTTTATGTTTTCATGAAGCAGCTAACACAAAGAAAGCCTCCATGTAAAACGTGTGCCACACCTCAGGGCTGGCTGGCTTGCGTCACAGTATTGTCACTGTCCGAAGCCACATCGGTGTTTGTTTTCTAGTCTTTATATGAAGTTCGACTTGGAGTCTGCGTCGTGCTGGGAGGCAGGCATTTGGTGACATTGGACTCCATTGCTAAGGTAACAGTGGCTAAGGTGACTCACCTTTTTCAATAGGAGCAAGAGAGAGGTCTTGAGCCTCCAAGTAGTTAGAATAGTCACATCTCTTAGATTTAACAAGAGTCTGTTACATAGAAGTTAAACGACAAGCTATTAAAGACAACCAAGATAGTTAAGGAAGCTTGATAAATGATACATAGACTCTACAGATGGCTACAAAAGCAATAATCAGAAATATCCACAAGTAGTTTATGTTTCTGACATAACATGCATGTATGCATGCATGCATGCAATTATGCAGTAGCAGCTACTACATAATAAAAGCCTTTTAAACCATTTAAACAAAAACACAAAAGACAAAACAGTCATTCATCCACCTACTGGCTAAGTAGCTGAATGAATGGAGGCAATAGTTGTGGCCTCCCATTCTACATGTGACCATGTGCAACAGTCATCAAACATCACAAACATCAACATCGTTGTTCAAACATGACTCGTAAACAGTAATGTAAAACCATTCATCTATACATTATTCAATGTAACTGGATGCTACTGTGGCTACATTTGAGACATTGTGACTCATATTGAGTTATTTGAGCTGTTTAAACTTCTCCTCTGTTCCATCTGCACTTAGCCTGCCAACTGTAAGAAATGTTACAGTTACTTTTTAATCTTGATAAAAAAGGATTTTATGATCTACCGTGTCAAAAGCAGAGGTCAGATCCAGTAATACTAAAACCACAGAGCAACCTGAATCAGCAGTTAAAAGGAGATCTTAGCAAAGCAGACTCAATACTACGTCGAGGCTTAAAGCCAGACTGGAATTTTTCACGAATACCATTGGTATCTAAGAAGGTCTGAAGTTATTCATTAGGGCGATCGTGGCTCAAGAGTTGGGAGTTCGCCTTGTAATCGGACGGTTGCCAGTTCGAGCCCCGGCTTGGACAGTCTCGGTCGTTGTGTCCTTGGGCAAGACACTTCACCCGTTGCCTACTGGTGGTGGTCAGAGGACCCGGTGGCGCCAGTGTCCGGCAGCCTCGCCTCTGTCAGTGCGCCCCAGGGTGGCTGTGGCTATGATGTAGCTTGCCATCACCAGTGTGTGGATGACTGAATGTGTAAAGCGCTTTGGGGTCCTTAGGGACTAGTAAAGCGCTATATAAATACAGGCCATTTACCATTTATTTACAGACTACTTTTTCCAGGATATTTGACATTAAGGGAAGTTTAGAAATCGGCCTATAATATAAAAGAACACGGGAGTCAAGATTAGTCTTCTTAATAACGGGTTGTACAGCAGCATGCTTGAATGCAGACTGTACACAGCCTGACGACAGTGATGCATTCAATATAAATAAAATACAAGACCCAATAGTGTTCAGGGCTTCCTTGAAAATGCAGGCAGGAAGAATATCATATGGGGATTTGGAGATTGTTAAGTGATCAAATATTTCTTTTACATCCGAAAGAGACACAGGCTCAAACTGCTGAAAGACAGCAGAGCATTTAGAAACTGGAGCTGGATGTGAGACTACTTATGAAAACGGGGTCCTTAAAGTTGTAATTTTATCAATAAAATACCTTAAGAAATTTTCACACAGGGCCGGAGAGGCCTCCTTATATGCACTAGCACAAGGATTAACCACAGAGTACAAAATGTTAAAAAGGGTGCGAGGCTTGTGGCAATTGGTCAAAATAAAATTTAAAACGCAGATTTAGCAGCTTTCACGGTCTTCTGATATTTTGCTAAAGAATTATGGAGGATTTCCAATGACACTTGAAGTTTGTCCTTTTTCCACTTCCTCTCAGTACAATGGCTTTCTCGCCTGAGAGCATGGGTAGTTTCATTAAGCCAGGGTTGACATAACAACTTAGTACGCTTTGTCTTTAGAAGAGCCACAGTGTCCAAAATAGAGGAGCATGTGGAATTAAAAAGGTTGGTAAGCTCATCAACCGATACATCCACAAGACGGTTGGAGCCATAAAGGGCAGAGTTGGTAAAGGAGTGGAGAAATTAGCAGTGGTATCAGAATTAATCAAGCGCATCTGACACACTGTTCAACTCCATATGTTGTAGTGTAACATCAAACATAACCGAAAAATGATCTGAAATCCCAGAATCCTTGATATCCATAATACGGATATCCAGACCATAAGACAAAACTAAATCAAGCGAGTGACCTTTTGAATGTGTTCGTTCACTTACCCACTGAGTGAGATTAAAAGTATTAAAAGGAAGAAGGAAATCCTTTGCTAGTGTATTTGCCTCACAACAGGCACGTATATTAAAATCACCAACAATTAAAATACGGTCATAGCGTAAAAACAGGCTCTCTAGTAAGTCATCAAATTGGAGAATAAAATCCTTAGCAAACTGGCACCGAAATTTATGTTTAAAAATCGAAGCAAATCCTCCATCTCTGCCAGAAATCCTATAGCGAAGGCACAATCCGGAGGAAGAAGTTCCGAAAATGAAGAAGACTCCCTGGGACGAAGCCAGGTTTCCGTCACAAATAGGAAATCCAGCCCATATGAGAGGAAAAAGTCATTTAAAATAAAAGTCTTGTTTGCCAACATTTAAATAATTATTTTCCCCACTGTCTGATTTCTTCTTTACATGATGGAGCTTTAACTTTCATTTGTGGATGGCACGCTGGCACACAGAGATTTCTCAAGATTTTCAGAATCTTTTAATAATATCACTGTAGATGATAAGATGTTAAAAGTCTTGGAAACTGCTGAACCTCTTGACTTCTGAGAAACTCTAAGATAGTATTTTTATTTCCTCTTACTGACCTGTTAACAATTAACCTAATTATTTTCTAATTATACTTCCAGCTGTTTCCTTTTAGCACCACCTACTTTTCCAGCTTATTGTTGCCACTGTCCCAACTTTGGTTGACAAGGAGCAGAAGACCAAAACTGTTGGCATTGTGTCCTTTAAAACACAGGAGTGGCAGGCCTAAAAAAACATATCAACGGATGAGCAGAATAATAGTATCTGAAAGTAATGTCCTTAAAAGATACAGGGGAAAAAAATCCAGTAAAGAGCTGACAGGACCTGGGAGATGCATCCACCCCTCGATCCATCTATTGCCTCATTAAAAATGGTCTCAGTGGAAAGCTTGCTGTCAATAAGGCACTTTTAAGGAAGGGAAATGTGGGTAAAATGTCTGAGGTGTGTTAATTGGACAGGGTCAGTGGCAACAGGTGCTATGAGGTGATGAATCCAAGTGAAATTTTTGGGTTCAAATCATTGTCAGTATATATGGAGGGTGTCAGGAGAGCCATCTGTAAAACATGGTGGAGGCTCTGTCATGCTTTGGG
The DNA here is from genome assembly GCF_013358895.1 of Oreochromis aureus. Taxonomy (NCBI): domain Eukaryota; kingdom Metazoa; phylum Chordata; class Actinopteri; order Cichliformes; family Cichlidae; genus Oreochromis; species Oreochromis aureus. The sequence goes on along the minus strand of NC_052946.1, from coordinate 36,528,926 downwards.
CTCCATTTCAGCCAATGGTTCAGGGGATCTTGTCCAAACTGATGGAATAATACATGCAGGAAAAAACACACTTTGAGCCAACACATAATATTAAAGTGTTTCATTAGCAGCATTTTTCATCTTGATAACAGGCCAAAAAGCAGACAACATCCAAATAAAAGCTTTAAATGTCCTTTAAAAAGCCTGCAGAGCTACTGCTGAAAACCACTTTAAAATATTACAAGCAAGCTGCCGTTTTCCAGGCCGCACTGAAGAATAATTAGAATTTGCCTTATATACTGTATACTTGCACATGTGTATGCACATTTTCAAAAACACTGCTACACCCTTTTCCCCAGAAAAATATAAAGAAATGGCGAGTGGGTTTTACGCTGTACTGTAAAAATACTACTACAGGCAAAATATCTAAATTTTAAAACAAGTTGTCCAGTTTAAAATGTCATACTGTTTCTGATTTCATTGTTGGGAGAAAGGCATTTCACTGTGGTGGCTGGATACTATGAGAAACAGCAAAGAGTTAAATGTTCAATATTTCTGAAATATTGCGAATTATGAAGTGTCTAATTCTAAAAAAGAGAAAACTGACATTTAAAGTCTTTTTTCCCCATCACCTCGACAACCGGAAAAAGACGACAAGAGGGAAGAATAACTTCCTTTGGGGAAGTGGGTCCACTCTCGTGTCTGCAGCCTCGTCCGTTTAAACATTTCTGTTAGCATTTTTTTAACACTTTTTTCTTCTTTTCGCAGCTCGTAACCGATCTTATACCGTCTATGGTCGTAACCGTGTATAATGATGTGTTTACAGACCCGTGATTCTACACAGTCCGTGGAGTAAGTGTGTCAGTGGGCTGGAACAGGAACCGAGTGAGGCGGCTCGTTGTATAGACGATCTGTGCAGCAGTCTGTGCGGATCTGAGTAACTGTCTGGGAAGATTCCCGGGTCCGTGAGTGAATCCGGGAAAGTTTTACACACGGACATGGCGTCAGGCCTGTGTTGTGCTGTCGTGTTGGCTCTGTTTGTGATCCTGGCCCCTTGTGTATCCGGTAAGTTTAATTGTGTTCATCCTTTAACGGCCGCTGTATTTTCTTGTAGCCGCTGACCATCAATCAGTCTGTGATGTTACTTCAGACCACGTTTAGGGCGAAGTCAGTGACGTAGCGTTTAAGGATCCAAAAACTTGTTACGAAAGGCCATAAAACTTATTAAGACATGTTTTCTTTTCACTTTTTAAAGTTACAGTTTGTATTTTAAACCTTTTAATAACGCTGTAGATTAGTTTGTTACAGCCCCATTAAAAAACAAAGTCATTTTAAAAAGAGAAAGAATATACAATCAATCAGTATTAGTGTGTGGGTATTTTTTTTTACGTTTTAGGTGAAAGTTGTTTTTATCCACCATATTCTGGTCACTCAAGTTGCCCGTTAATTAATAAGAAACTTGAGAAAGATTTAGTAGCAGTAGAAACTACATCATTCAGAGTGACCACAAAGTTTTCAGGGCTGAGCAGAGGTAAGCGTGTGAAGATACCCTCTCTGTACCGTGTACACTTTCACAGTCACAGTGACAGTGAATCACAAATTCCCTAAAAGTCAACATGTTGCAGGGCTGAAAAGTGATTTTTGATTACTAATAACTAATTGATTTATCTGAAGTGAGCTAACTGTTGCTGCCCCTCTGATTCTCTTGGTCTGCAGCAGAGGACGACTGCCTGGCCTACAGTGGTAAGGAAGCCCAGGAATGCCATGGAGGATTTTGCTGTGGGAACTGCAACAACAGATATTGTTGTTTAGATTCTTCAAAGCGCTTTGATGAAGATAACCAAGAACAGTGGTATGTTTTAAACATTTCTATTTTAGAAAGTGATTTCTTTTTAAATCTCTCCTTTCGCCCAGTATAGATGTGTGTTTAAGGTCACCTGTGCAGTAATTTAGCCGTTAAAAACAGGACGCAATGTCTTCCTGTCATTAGCGTAAAGCTGAAGTGCACTCCAGACTGAAACAAAGGCCTTCATTTACGTAACATTCATAGCTATACTGCTTTGCTTACGCACTAGAGGACTGACAGCGTATCGGCTGTTCTTCAAACTATTTACAATGTATTGAATTCAGTTTACAGAATTTTTCAAGATCCCCCCCTAAAAGAAATCTAGAAAAAGGGCCTCTTGCATGCTGCGTGCTGGTTGTTGAAGATAACACACCTACACCTGTTTTTCAGTTAGTGTCGCAGAAAATGTAGCGCACTGTACTTTAACTATAGCATCAGGAGTTGTTGTATAGTTGAATGTTTTGAAAATTGTGATATTATAGTAAACAGACCGTAGCCTAGTTGGTTTTTCCATAATACTTTGTTTTAAATGTGTTATTTTTGTTCTCTCCTATTTTGTTTTGTGCATAATCCTTACTTTTCTTCCTTTTCAGCAGCAAAGATCCTGAAAAAACGTTTCAGCTTGATGATTTTGACAACAAAACATTACTCACTATCATTGTTGGCGTGAGCGTCATCCCCATAGTATTCATCATCTTCTGCTGCTGCATCTGTCCCAGCTGCTGCCTGTACAAGCTGTGCCACAAACGTGGTAAGTATTACTAGAACTAGTACTTTAATTTGGGTGATTTACATGGTTTTAGAATATGAGGCGTCGGCAATAAAATTCAACGTCAAATAATTTTTATAGACAACGTAATCGATAATGGCAACAAATCTTTGCAGCCCTACTTACTGGTAGCAAATTGTGTATATATGAGGGCATTTCAGGTCTCTGTTTGTTCTGTTTACAAGTGCATCTGCTGAATCAGCTTGAATAGCGTCTACTTATCTGCCTATATGTCTGCTAGAGCAAACCTCTGTTAGTCAACTAGAAAAGACAGCTGAGTTCCTCTGAATGGAGCCATATTCACAGTAAGTCGGAGCCGTGCAGGACAAAACATGTCAAACATTGAAAAAGATTAGTGATGCTGGATTTCACCTCCTGCCTGTGTGATGCAATATGCAAAAACCTGAAGTGTCTGGCTCAGTCAAATGAAGGAAGTACTTGGAACACTTCATGTGAACAAAGAGCTATTAGTGTGAGTCTTATCATTGTGTATGTAATTTGCTGTATTTTCTTTGCAGGCTCTGAGAACAGGATTAGTCTGACCATATCACATACCTAAAGTTCCTAATCTCTGCCATATACATTTCATCTTAACCCCCCCGATTGTTTCAGCCATGTCTTAAAGAAGTCAGTCTCTTGGTTTTCTGGTGAGTTGAGTATTTGTCTGAGACCATGAGGGCCTCGTTTGTAGACTGTTGGCTCACCTACCACATGATTTTTATTACCTCAGCAGTTTGGTCTGACAAGTAACACAACAACTGAGATACAGAGCCTCCCCTGACCTAATGTTTCAGAATCACTGCAGTGTCAGAGGCTTTATAAACTTTTCAGAGCTGTGAAGTTCCTTATTTGCGCTTTGTGTTTGACTAGGTTTTGCCTTCCATTGGTTTTCTTGGTGCCACAGGGCAGTGATTCAACAAGTCATCGGAGATAATTGCTGTTTAGAGTTTGTGCCAAAGTTTGATGCTGGTGTGTTTTTTGTTTTTCCACTTCAGGGGTCATGTCTTTACTTGACTTTGCTTCTGCTTACTCTGAGTGCTTTAAATTCCTTGAGCTCAGCCGTATCAATTTTTCAACTACCAACTTTAAGGTGCTCAGAAACAGCTGTGTGGGGCTTTGAACCACAACTCTAGCATCTTTATTTTTCTTCTTGTTTTTTCTCAAATGTCATGAAAAGATCAGCAGAGCCTACAGAGTATTGTCTGTGTAGTCAGAGAATCATTATCAATATTTCAAACCTGCAGACACAGCATAGCTGTAATGATTCTTCATCACACTGACTGTAAACTGCACTTTATCCCCCATTCAGCCGATATTCACGATGATCAATAATAGCTGGGGTTGTTGCCAAGAATTTCAGTCTTTACTCCTGATTATGTAATGCTGGATAAAATGTAGACTAAGATTTGATAGCTTTTAATAATGAAAGGGAATTTTTTTTACAGTTATTTTCAATAGGAAATTTTCATACCATGTACTGTGCAATGAAGCCTTGTGGGCTGTAGTGTTTTCATTAGTTTTCTTGACAGTAATGAAATTGCACAACCCCTAGGGCTGCACGATTATAGCCAAAATGCTAATCCTTATCATTTTGCAGAATTTTAAGATCACTGTTATCACAATTATTCATTCTAAATTAAATTAGGCCTTAAAATTTTCATAATAAATTTAATAAATGTCCATATCATGCTGTGATCCTGCTAGTGTGCAAATCTTTGCGCTGTAATAAAGCTGTTACTCATCATTCATTTAAATTCAGTGCCTCTCTTTGAACAAAAAAATTGCATAAGTTTAAAAAAATTGTACAAAAACTTAATGCAAAATTAAATCAACACAGCCCTGATTTCCCCTTTACATTGTGCTGTATATTGTGTTTATAGTAACCATTGTCCTTGATGTAAATATGTAAGAAAAAATTGTGTATGTTTCTGTTCTGTGTCCTGTTTGTTTGTATATGTGTCTTTCTGGCTGCTATTACAACCAAATTTCCCCTTGTGGGACAATTAAAGGATTATTCTACTGTTCTGTTCTATTCTATTCTATTCTATTCTATTCTATGTTCCTCTTCATTAAAACTTAATTGCAGACACATAAGATATTTTCTAAAAGTAAAATATAAATTCTTTCACTTCATTCTTGGTATCTGTGTGATGGATGTCGCTGAAACTCATAGCAAAGTACTCAACAGCTCTCAGAGCTTCCTCTACTTCCCCCTGTGATGCTTTGCATATAGTGCTGGTATTGGCGTTTGGAAAAGTAATTCCTGGTACTTTGACCTCTTACCTGAAGACTTAAATACTTACCTTGGCCAAATGAGGCCGTGCTTCTTCGTGAGCTCTAGCGATGCCACAAAGAGCTGTACAGGTTTGCTTTAATATACATCTGAGTTGATGCTGAATGATTCACCTTAGCAACCTTTGCATTGTTTTACTTCACCTTGCAGGTGTGTTTTCAGGTCGTTCAATAAGTTAGCTGTGCTGCTTTGACTCTTGGTTAACATCATCGTTCTAAATCCAAAGTATTTTTAAACAGCAGACGATGACCTGCTTTTGAAAGCGAGCTCGCTTTCTGCTGTGCCAGACATTTGATTTTTGTTTTGACGGTCTGTTGCTCATCTGTCTTTTGATGTAGTCTTACTCCTCCAGACTAAACTGAGGAAACTTCAAGCTACAAGATGCAGGGAACAGCTGTGATTGGCGCACAGGCATAAGGTCTAGCACTAATTTTGGGAGTGCTCAATTTGCTTTGCAATCAGTTAAAAAAGCATGCATTTTTGGGGTTTATTTCCTTTTTTATTTAAATAAATCACCGTTGCAGGCTGTGCTCACCCATGCTTACCCGTGCTTGGCTATGGTTTCTGGTGTTCTTTTTACACTGCAAATGAAATGTGATCGGTGCAAAGAATCTGCAGATCTACCTCTGTGCAGTAAACTCTTAGGATGCTGTAATGATTTCTTGTTGCTTGGTTGTGACCAGCCCCATTAATAGGCCGTTGTTTTGCAACTTTTTAAGACTCGATATCCCCCATCAGTAAATGTGTTTAGTCAAAAACATGTCTGAAATACAGCTCAGATAGTGAAATGTGCAACCTGCAGTCACAGGTCCGTCTACTTCTCAGGTTCAGAGCGTAACAGCATGTTCGTGGCCTCCAAAGTTTATTCATTGCTAAAATTTGACTCATAAATGCATAATTTTCCTCACAGATGAATATTTAAATCTGAGTCTCTAAACATTTATAACTAGACAGTGTCTTAATCTCAATTTAATCTACTTAGTGCTGATTAGATCCCATGTGTTCATTTAACATGTACATATAGTGTTTATGTTTTTAAATCATTACTACTTGGTAGTTTTATGTAAAGTGTTCATTTGACATGATTAAGAATGGATTACTGTACGTAACGTCACGTAATTACATGCAAATGCATGCCATGACTAAATTGTGTCCAAACAACCGATTGTCGTGTTAAATAAACACATTTCCATTTGGCAAATCAAACGAGTGCCTTAACCACACGCGTGCCACCCTAAAATGATCCCTTGCCACCCCAGTTTTACATATGACAGTGTTGTTTATTTAAAAAAACAGTATTAACACTTGGAGCCTAGCTACAGTTCACATTGAATATAAATTCTAAAACTGAATATATTGCAAATCCCCCTCCCACCACCACCATCATTAACAAATGGTTCAGCCCATAGCACGGACCGGCTTTTTTTCTTGTTTCCAAAAGCCATGCCTATGATTGTGCCAGAGCACATTTGTCAATGTAAAAAAAAAAAAAAAAAAAAAGTCTTCTAAGGACGGTGCGAAAACAGTAAAGAAGGAAAAGTAGCTACCTCTTTCCTATTGGTGGAAATGACAACGCATGGGATTTGGTTGTTTAGGAAGAGGGGAACGTTTTGAGAGTGATGACAGCGAGTCAGAGCGAGCGAGCGAGTGAGAGAGAGAGCGCTTTGAGAGAGAGTTTTGAGATGTTAGAGATTTGTGACGTTTAACGTATAGTTAGTGTGTTGTGTGTAGTTAGTTTGTTGTGTAATCGTTGTTTTGTGTAATGTAAACACTGTCTCCAAGTGGAAAAGAGGAGTGATACACCTCCTGTTGTTTATCCCTGTGGTTTTCTCCTCTATCTTGTGGCAGACAATTTTTTTTTTATTTTTTTTTGTACTGGCACAAATAATTTGTGGGAGATCTTATTGTGAAACCTAATTGTTCTCTCATTTTAGTTATAGTAGTATTTTTAAATGGCTGTACAAAATTTAAAAAAAAAAACAAACACCAGATGCGTTGGCTTTATTTTTAGGTAAATAGCTGTATATAACTTTATTGTTTTCAAAATTTACAATTTGTATTTGAAGTTAGGCTTTGGTTTTGCCAGCCCATTTGATTTCCATGCCACCCTAAGAAAATTTCTCTAGATCCGCCCCTGGCCTTAGCTGACTGTTGTCAGTATTTACAGTCAACCACATTCACATTTCCGACTTCCCGTCAGTTTGGTCAGCTCATATTTGTTTTGCTGTTAGGGGACATACTTCTGGCAGAGAGGCTACAATAAAGTGAGGAACAGAATGTGGCCTCTTTGGCTTAGGCCACTGGATGATGGGATCAAATCCAGGAATGCCAGGGCTCCACCCTGTGTGACTCATTGTTTCCATGACAACCACAGACTGGAAACATTAAGGCCAACCTGCGTCATTTACAGGAAGTGGTTGTGATGACACCCACTGTTTAAAGACACCTTATTTTCCCCAAGTTTTCTTTTTTTTCCTGTTCTAAGCAGTGCCTTTTCATTTACACAGAGATCAGTTTACACTCTGACGATGCAGGAGTGTTTCTTTGAGTCTCTGTATACTTCAAAAGTGTAAATCTGTGTATATTTAATAAACACACTACGTCATGTTTAGTTTCTTTGATGCAGACCTTATGGAAAGGATGATAAATGATGTATGTTAACTCAAAGTGCACCATTTGCTCTTCTTCCTTTGATTAATATTCATTTTTGAATCTTTCTTTATTAGAATATCACCTATAAGTTGCAATACACACTCAAGGTTTTTTGGATAATATGTAGCATCTTTCTACATTTCTAACCTTTTGTTACTTATTTGCTTACACCTGTGATAGAGGCCACTACCCAGGTCACAATGGTCAGCAACACTCCTCAGCATCCAACGGCAGCACCTGGGCCTCCTGAATCCTACCAGGAAATGCCCCACCATCTACCCCAGCCTGGCTACCCAGCTCAGCCCATCCTCACACCGCCCTACCATGGACAGCCATTCACAGTTGGACCACCACCATCTTATCAGGAAGCAAGTGAGTGTGGTTTTTAACCCGCCCTGAGCCCTATCCCAGGATGCAGGTTTAGCTAATGAGCCCGAGTTTGTTAACCCTGAGCTGAGAGAAACTCTGACTCCTTCCCCCCTGCTGCACCTGAACCATCTGTGTGACACACTGATTCATTTTCTTATTCATAGAGTCGCTGTCAACGTTCATAGCATGGAAGTTTACATTTTTACAGGAACTGAAATGCCTGTTAGATGTTTTGCTGTTTTGTGTGATTAACATGAGAGCTTTTACAGCCATGAATAAGGCTGGAGACAGCGATTACATCACTGTTTTATGGTCAGCTCAGAATAAAATCTATATAGTCTATAACTTGGGTAGTAATGTTTTCAGACTCTAAGCCATTTTCCTTGCAAAAGCTAAGACATTTCTTATAACATGTTTGTCTCTACTGATGTAATTTTACATTCAATGAAGACTCAGAAAGCTGCCTTGCTTTTTTCAGTTAAATGTGATAGTGCTATGGCTGTAAGAGCTGTTATCTATCAGTGAAGGCTGAGATCAGATTAGAACAGATTAAACTCGGGGACATTAAAGCTGAGTTTTTTTTTTCTGAGAATCTCATTAAACATTTCTATCCAGTAATGGCAGAAACATTAAAAAAGAGAAAATGTTTACAGAATAATTATTCAAGCCACAAAATGGTCTGACTTGAGGGTGGAGTCTGTTGTTTAACATCAGTTCCTGGTCCCTACATTTTGTCCCTGTCAGGTTACAGTTGAATAATTAGAAAAGATTGATTTAAAAATCAAATGCAACATTCGGATTCCAGCTTTCCAGCAGACATTATTCAAAGTGATGACGAAAGAGTGATCTCAACTACTTCTCTCAATATAAAGATCAATATCATGCTCAGCACTGAGTGGTCTTCATATTTCTCATTCCACTGGTCTCTGCTCTTTATTTACCTGTTGCCATGGTGAATCGTGATGTCACAGCTCCATTGATCGTGGCTTTCTTTCTTTACTGATGCAGATGCTTAACACTGGGTGAATATACTCGGAGTGCATTGAACTAAATCTGATCAGCTGTTCTGAAACAGGAAACTCAGAGTTGATCATATCAAAGTGCATTTTTAAACTTAGCTTTTTGAACATGCTTCCTGGAAAGGGGACAGTATTTAACAAAAAAAGAATATGTGTTGGCAGAATAAACAACTAGGTGAAAGGTAGGCTTTGAAATCCAAAACTGCGCATCTGTGGAAATATTAATAGAAGCTCCTGACTCGGGGAAAAAGGAGCTTCTATGTCCAAAATATTTCTACAGAAGCTGGTTTAGGCTCTGACGCAGAAACTTGTTTCTGTGCATCATGTTGTGTAAAATACTGTGACTGCCTAAAGTAAAGTTGAAGAATCTGTCGTATCATTGAAAATAAGCACAAGTTCGATGAGACAAATATGCATGTCATTAAAATGCTAGGTAATGGAGCATATTTGAAGGTAGATGTAATATTACATCCATATGTGTTACATCTACACTCACAGGTCATCCATTACTGCCAGGGACGTGGTTTTTTTTTTTTTTTTTTTTTTTTTTTTTTTTTTAAATTTCTTTAATATAATATTTGTTCTTATGCTACAGAACTGCAGTTGTGGTTACTGTTTTAGCGTTGTCTGTGCGTTCAGTCTCATGCAAGCTTCTCTTTCGATTTCCAGTCAGTCCTGCCTACCCTCCGCAACCGACGCCTTACAGCCAGGCTGTGTTCATGCCCGGGCAGCCAGCGTACCCCCAGCCAGCGTACCCCCAGCCGAAGCCCAGTGCTCCACCTGCAACTCCAGACTTTCTAGCCCAGCCTGCATATAATCCAGATTTTGCTGCACCACCACCCTAGGCTGGATCGTGGACATCAGTACAGCCCCAGGAAGTGCTCTGAACCTTTTTCCCTGTACTCGCATGCAAGTCGTGTTACATGAGAACAAAGTGCAATATTTATGATTGGAGGATTTCATGCCATATCAGTTAACCCACATGGTTCGTGAGCACTCCACTTGGTTAACCCTTGAAATAATTCTTCAAATCCTAAAGTTTTTTCATCCACCAGCACAAATGAGCATTCAACATGTCAACAAGGCATGTAAGCCCTGTCTGCACACACAATGATCTTTTGTTTCCTCATTTCTCATATTGTTTTTTGATCAGCTTACAACCTCAATTCCAAAAAGCTTAGCACAGTGTATGTAATGTACATAAATATGACAAAATGCTAATCAAATAATATGAAATAATTTAAAATTAATTCTAGTACAAAAACCTTCATATTTTCTTATTATTGACTTTGTGAACGCAGCATGCTTTGACTCTTTAAATCCTGTTATAGGAAATGCAGTGCCTTTAGACAGTTATTGTGATTTCCTGCTTTAAAAAAATGACCTTGTGGATGATTTAATTGATCAGTTTTACATTGAGAAGTTTAAATTGCTAATTTGCTGTCTTTTCCTGACTTCTGTTTCCTGTTCTAAAACGCTCTCTAGATGCTCTTTTTATTGCCAGTGAAGGTAATTAGCTCTGAGATCTTTTAGCGATGTTCCAGTAATGATTCAGTTTTAACTTTGTTAAAAACAGGACTGAGCTGAAATGCACTGCCAGGTTTACCAAAGGAGTCTTTTATGTTCAGTGAACCAAACATCAACTTGATGAACTCGTGTTAAATATGAGAAAGACTTGTGCCTTCAAAAGCATGCATGGAACTTAAAATGCTTTAAAATATTTTTCTTTTATCTCGTGTTATTCTATTTATTGATCCATTTGAGTCACAAAATGACGTCACATTTACTCGGCTGTCTTAACAGTTTCACTCGAATGAGCCTCAATGTTTTGCAGTGTGCAGTGTTTTTTAAAATGCTGCTGTCAGTCCTGTTAGATATTTTAAAAACATGCATACATATATATATATATATTTTTGTATTGTTTAAAGTGCCCTGTACGAGTGAGGGTTTGTTCATGTGTTGTTTCACTGTTCTTATGGGAAAAAAGAGCCATCACTTCTGCTTTCTGTTGACTGAAATTACTTGAAGATCATTTTATAGATGTGATCTTTTTCTTGTGAATCTGCTGACCCAGCAGTAGAGTCACAAACTCATGTGGCAGTTTACATTTTGACCTTCTGTGAAAATCTCATCATCTTTCTTTGTTTAGACTCTTACATGTCAGTGTGCGTCAGTCGTTTCTCTGCAGACGCCATCTGCCAGTTAATGAAAGGGATGCAAGGTCACATGTTTGTAGTTTAGACAACTGATGTAAGAAATATTTTAATCCAAAAATACTTTGTGGTATGTTTTCCTTTTGTCTGAAATGTGTATGTAGGAATACTGTTTATTTGTTTTTTATATATTTCTAGTTAGTCATATTTAAATTTTGTGGAGAAAAAATACTTTATTGTGATGTTCATTAAAGTGTATATTTTCTTTTTTCCTCAGTTTTTGGTTCTTGAATATTATTAACAATGATCATACTGCAGTGTGTTTATTCATAATGCAGTACGTGAATGATAGCAGATGAATTAGGATGTTAATGTGTGCATGAACTACACACATTTCTCCCACTGCATCTCTAAGAGGAAAAAACGGTAATGGAAAGAATTGGACATTTTAAAGTGATCTATTGGTCAAATAATAAAAAAAAATAACAATTCTTTAGAAGTTTCTTGACTTTACCCCCAAAACAAGATTTATAAAGTGTTTTTCTCTCTCTCTGTCTCCCTTTTTCTTGTTGAAATTTCCCATGTACTTTTCTGGTTTTGAGGATTTTTTTTTTTCTATTGCTGATGCTTGAATATACTTTTAATTGCATTTAATACATGTTTGTTTTTTCTTTGTACAGTGGCATTTTGGACAGAGTGATTTCCAGAGGCGATGCATTTTTAAAAACATTTTAAAATATTTTAGTGTACATATTTAATTCATTCATTCTACGTACTTAGTGTAAAAACTCCCAATGCCAAATATTTCCAAAGAAAGAATTATCTCAAAGTTTTAAGGCTTAAACGGGCTTTATTTGTATAAGAAATGACATTTATGTAGTTTGTAGCCTTCCTCTTGTGGATGTACTGGTGCTTGATGTAAGTGCATGTTTCAACATAAGCATATCAGTATGTCAATATTTGCTTGTGTAGCTTGGTGGAGAAATGATGGGTAGATGTTTCTCCTTTCCACTAGGGGGCGATGGCATGCTTTGAGCATCTTCTCTGGATAGTAGCTGAAGGGGGACAAAAAGGACAAATACCTGGACAGGAAACAGGAAGTCCTTTTGTTCCTCTCAATCAGGCCAAGGAAGAGGGCCGACACCATAACTGTTGTCACTTTTCTTCCTGTTAATGTGAGCTGATTTGAACAGGAAGACAAACCACTACAGTTGTTGATTCACTCAGAGAATAGTTTTTAAATAATATTTACAAATATCTTGCTCCCTGAAAAAGTCACTAGTCAGTTTTCACACATGAGGAAATAAATAAGATCGGCTGCTTATCAGATATGGAATATCAAACTGATATCGGATTCTCTCTATGAGGTCAGTGGTTGTGGTGTTTTGCTGCCCTCTGCTGATCTGTTTTGTCTTCAGCAGTGTTTGTTGATATTTTACCCACATGCAGTTCTGTCAAACTCTTTCATTTAAGTCTACAAAAATAGTTACAGTCAGAAAATATTTTATCATCAACTGAAAGAGGAGTCAAACATTAAAACTGAAAGCTTTTATTTGTACTAACTGTCTACACAGAACAGATTTTGTCCTCTTAACTCTTTTTATACAAAAATCAGAGGAAACATTTAGATGCAAACATGCTGTAAGAAATCCACGGCAGACCCGGGTGTACCTTCATGCTTTTTAGCATCCTTTATTATCTCTGTCACGGTTGCTATACACACTCGGCTGCAGCTCTGCCTCTGCCAGCCATACACATCAACAAACAACTCCAAACACAGGACTCTACACAGATTTTAAGCTGGCGAGGCGTGATGCAATGGTGCACAGGTGCCCCCGCACACATTCCTTTCAATTTTGCTGCTCTATAGTAGATGTTTCGACCCCAATTCTCTCATAATTACACCACCTTTTAAACTGTTAAAAAAAAAAAATACTTAATTTCTAATGATGGTCTGGGCAGTCACAGATTTAGCTCAGAATCAATTTACACTTAGAAAAATAAAATAATTGACTAATATTATCCCGGATTACAACTGAATAAAATAGTTTTAGATATAAATCTTCTCAGCTTTTAAGATTAGGATGACTTATTTTCTGTTTAGTAAAAACTGTGTTTTGTGCTGGATCAGGTGCTGGGGTGAGTTACTAAGTAGGGTAAGTGCTGGTGGATGGTGCGATTCAGTGGTTTACAGCAAAAAACAAAACAAAAAAGGAGGCGAGTCATTAAAGGTTAAAATGATTTGTTTGCTCTGGTTTTCATTATATGATACTAGGTCAGTTCTAAGGCAAAAAGCTTTTAATTGAAAGCAGTTATGAATAAAATCCAGTCTGATCCCTGAATTCTGGCAAACATGAGGCAAGTGATGATTTCAGCTGAACTATTCTAATTTTGATGAAACTGGGCTGCTATGAACTGAAACTGCATCAAGTATCAAATTGTCAGAGTTCAAATGTTATATTATCTCTGTTATACATGACCTCAGTGTGTGGGTCCAGTCATCATTTTGTGTTTTTATGTCAGCATCTTTAACCTGCTTTCTTACTTCTCTGATTTGTTCTCGCTGCTGAACAAATCAGAGAAGGCGGAGCTTGGTGTTTAACAGCTGGTGTCAGGGTCTATTTCTCCCTCACCTCGATCAGCACCGTCGTACTTATTTTATATTTCTGTTGCATTTAATGCTTCATTTAGGTTGAGTTGGGATTTAGCAGCACTACTGTTTTGGTTTTAACGTAGTTTACCTAGTTTACCAGAACTAGTTTCAGGGACAAGCCTGAATCAGACAGCCCATCATGTGTTTGGTTCATGCTCTTCTTCCTCTGTTTCTTTTAGCTGGGCTCTCATCTCTTTTTAGCTTGTTAAGGGCAGCAGCGTTGTGCCATCTTGTATGTTGGATTTCTTTAAACCATAAATTTAGGAACCATAACAATCTCTATTTGACCTTTAACCTCGGATTTGACCTGAAGGAAATCTGCAATGCCAGAAAATAAAGTTACATTTCTTTAAACCATTTAAAATATCCCACACAAAGTATTTTTCATATTCTACCACATGATTGATGCTTTTCCTCTTTTTGTGCCTTTTTTTTTTTACCTTTACTGTGACAAAAAAGTTAACAGACATCCATGCAGAGAAATGTGGCAAAGGGCACTGACACAGCAAAACAACACGGCAAGTAGAGCAGATTAACTTGGACTGAAGATCGTAGGGTTATGTACAGGAATACCTGTGTGTATGAGAAACAATATAGACTGAGAAGAGAAAAAAACACCATCCAGATTAATCAGATGTCACGGCCAGAGGCCAGTGTGGGAAACAGACTCTAAGGCAGGCAGCACTCGGAGACGCAGGGACCAAAAGTGACAAAGGTGAGAGGTGCTTAAAGTGCGTACCATAACCTAGAATAGCTCAAAGTTATCAAGGAATAATAATAATCAAGGAATGTGGCAGCTCCACCCGGGGGTGGAAACGCCGGTCCTGTGGGAAGGCCCAGCAGCACTCACCCGGACCATGACATCAGGTCAGTTAAACCACAGCGGTGAGTGGTATAAGAGATGTGATGATTGTGGTGGTTGCATTTCAGTACATTTCAGATACTATGTCGCTGTAAGAAAGACAAGACCCCCCCCCAAAAAAAACCTATCAGAATCACACTACCGTAAATATAATATCACTGCATAACAAAGTAAGCAATACATGGAAAAAAGGTTTTTATTTCAAATTTGAAAGAGTGTGGTATTTTTTAAACAACAAAAAGGACTGGTAGTCATAAGAACTAGTCAATCCTGTAACAACCCAATGAAATCGATGAGAAGGGAGGTGGTATAACAGAACCTTAAAAGAAAACAAAAAGAAAAAACCTCCCCATTATATAAAATCGATGTAAATGTAATTAAATAAAAAAAAAATTACATTTAATAAGTGATTTTGAAAACAAAACAAAGCAGAAAAAGCCAGTAGAGGTTCAGCAGGGTCAAAAACATTTTTATGTTATTAGGATTTTCCCTTTTCTCCCTTTGTTACCTCAGACCAGACAACAGAGAGCTGATACAGTGCTTCTGATTCAGCCACCCAGCCATGGGTAGATGTAACATGGTAGACTAATGTGCCTGTATTAATTCATCTCCATATTATTGTGTGAAGTTTCACTGGTTTGGGAGTGTGTGTGTGTGTGTCACATTTCTGGTAAGCCAATAGCCCTAATGGGGTTGGACTAATTAGAGGCAGGTGTAATTGATTGCACTGATACACTAGCCTACTTGTAGCCCACAGTACAAATACTGCTGTGTCGTTTTGTCTCTCTGTGCAGGTATGTAATGTGATGAAACCTGATATGTTTGGGATGGATGGGTTTTGTGCTATGAGTTATATAGTGAAAGTGTTATTTTGTCTCTCTGTGAAACTGGCACAGCTGGCTCTGGCCTTGGGACTGTTTTTGTTTTTTTTGACTTGATCCGCAAATGGGACACTGGACCGTTTTATCTTTTATTATTGAGTCAATAAATTACCTTTCAGAATTGTATTGACTGTCATCTTTTTTTCTCACAGCTGAGACGGTTGGTCAGACTTAGAATCTTTTTGTGTGTGTTACATAGATGCCAGATAAATGTGCTGTTGGGATACTCCCTCTAATATAACCTACCGGTGTTAAGTGTTGCTCTACATTCTCCAGAATGACTTCATTACATCTTCAAGTCTCTAAAATATTATGAAACATTTTCCTCGATAAACCCTGCTCTTAACTCAAAAGACAAAGACATCCATGCAGAAAAAATGTGGCAAAGATCACTGACATAACAAAACACAGCAGTGGCTTCCACGTGGTCTTTGATCGAGTCAATCGACTACTTTTCTGAAAAGAAATAATAAATGATCAAGCTCTGCATGTGTGTACAGCAAAGACAATATGAGCAACAATACAAAGTTTGAGAAACTTCTCACGCTCTCAATACCGTGTTTTCACTGTATTTATTTTTAAAGTTATGATTAAACAAAGAAATAAATGCACAATTTGCAGTGATCAACCAGTTCCGTTGAATTCGAGTCAATTTGTGACAGTTATTACTTAGAAATAAATTACACAAAAAACTCTTGTTTCCAGGCTTGTTGGAGCCCCTTCTGTCACTGGGGCTCTGGGTAATCAGCCCCAAATTAATTTAAATATTGTAAAATGTCACTAAATGAGCGCGAAATAAAAACAAAGCAAAAAACAAAACAAAAAAATTACTGATCAACTTCCGCCGCGGAGGTACTTCCTGTGGAGGTCTGCCATATTATCTGCAGCCGCTTTAAAAAACATCCGTTATCGTTAAGATCTTTTGTGTATTTATTGTAGTTTTCACGCTTCGTAAAACGTTTTTATACAGAACATCTACGGTCGTAGCCAAAAACCGCGTATAAAGACGTATTAATATGCTCACGGTTATAAACAGTCTGGCAGTGGGCTGGAACATGAACCGAGCGAGGCAGCTCCGGGAATAGACGAGCTTTGCCGCAGTCGCAGAGTCCATCACACCAGACCTCCTCCTCCTCCGGAGCTGTCGAAGATTCCCAGTTCCTTGACTGAATCCGGGAGTGTTGGAGTAGACATGGCGCCAGGCCTGTCCACTATTGTTGCGTTGGCTTTGTATGTGGTCCTGTCCCCTTGTGTTTCCGGTAAGTTTGACTGTTTTAATCTGTAAACGGTCGCTGTTCGCATTAACTGTCGAACTGCGTGTTGTCTCAGGCCGACACGCAGTCTGTGATGTTAGCGTCACATCGATATTAGACCGCTGTTTGGGCGATGTCACCGACGTTCGTCGTTAAAGTTACAGCTCGTGTTTTAAACCTTTTAAAAAGACTGAAACATTAGTTTGTTACACCCTCATTTTACTTGTTGAAAGCCATGTGCACGTTAATGGGGGTCTACGTGCAGCTGTTTTCTAACGTTTCAGCTCATAGTTACCATCCAGCATAATCTGGTCGCTCAAGCTGCCTGTTAATTAGGTACAGAGAAGGGTACACCTCGGTTCTAGTATAAGAAACATGTGAAAGATAATTTGGCAGCTTTGGAAACTGCATCATCCAAAGTACCCACAAAGTGGAAACAGCGGGGTTTTAAACTGAGGATAAATATGGGTGTGAAAACATCACCTCTCTGTACAGTGTCGTAGACTTCAACAGCACCCAGAGCTACAGCCTCTGAAATGAAACTGAAGGTGAATCAACGGTTTCCCAAAAGTCACCAAGTTGCAGTGCTGAAAAGTGAAATTTCTTAACTAATAATTACACTTATTGATTTATTTGAAATGATTTATTGATGATTGAGCTAACTTTTGCTGCCCCTCTTTCTGCTCTGTTACAGCAGGGGACGACTGCCTGGCCTACACTGGCCAAAGCTTCCAGAAATGCTCTTCAGAATATTGCTGCGGAGAATGCAATTACAGATATTGTTGTTCATATTATTATAGTCGTTTTAAAGAAGATGACCAAAAAAAGTGGTATGTTTTTCTCTTTCAATCTATTTTCGATGTTGGTTTCATTTTTTCCCCCTTTTCTCTGTGTAATTACAGCCAAGTGTGTATTGTAGGCCGTTAACAAAGAGGAAGTAAGGTTTTCCTGTGCACGACCACCAGCATAAAGCTGAAGTGTGAGTCAGCTACAGCTTGCACCGAGGCCTTCATTCATATTGTCTCTAAGATTAATAGACCATACTCCTCCACATGCCTGCTGTAGGACTGACAGGTTATCTGCTCTTTTTGAACCCACTGAACTACAGTGAATTCAGCTTCTT
This sequence comes from Oreochromis aureus, assembly GCF_013358895.1. NCBI lineage: Eukaryota > Metazoa > Chordata > Actinopteri > Cichliformes > Cichlidae > Oreochromis > Oreochromis aureus. The sequence goes on along the minus strand of NC_052946.1, from coordinate 36,511,074 downwards.
GTAAAAATATCTCCCAAAGCCCAGAAAAAGGGCCTTTTGTATGTTTTGTGCTGGTTTTTGGAAGGTGACACACCTGCAAACACAAACTCTAACTGAGGAAAGGGAGGCAGCACAGTGGTTCTACTTGAACTATAGTATCAGGAGTTGTTTTTGTTGTGTAGTGCTTTGAAGGTCTGAAAATTGTAACGTACTAGTAAATACATGATAGCCTTGTTAATTATTTCATCATACTTTGGGTTTGTGATTAATTCCAGTTTTAACAAGGTCCTAAAAGGGTTCAGTTTGACTTGGTGACTTGTAAATGTTTCCTTTTCCTGTTTTGTAGTAAGTTAATGTCATATAAAGACAATTTTTCATACTAATTTCTTTTTTCCTTTTCAGCTCCAACAATGTTGATAGCTTCAACAGTGCTAAATATGAGTATTATAGTCCCTCACCGTTACCCATGGTGGCTGGTATTGTGGGCTTCATCATCATTCTACTCATCTTCATCTGCTGCTGCGTCTGCCCCTGCTGTTGCCTGTACAACGTGTGCCGCAAACCACGCCGTAAGTATTACTAATTTTTTCTTTGATTGTTTAAGCCGAGAATGGACAATTTATTTTCCCAAGGGCCACAATAAGGGTCTAATTGTAGCACCTGCTCTTACCAGTAGCAGTTCATAAAGAGTTAATGTGCTGTATTGAGGTCAGCTCATTCAGATGGTGAATTGTAATGTAAAGCCCCTGCAGAAAGGTCAGTGCAGTTGAAAACAGCTGGCAGACACGTGGATGATCACTGTGTGATGATGAAATCTGCATCAGTCACACCAGGAAGATTCGGAGATCCAAAAAGTATAACGTGGGCCTTCGATAAAGATCTGAAGGCTGTTGTTTTGTGCAAGTTTGATCACTTTGCTATTTATAGAACATGTGAGGCTCTGAAAACACGCTGTGGTTTCATTCAGTGATATGTTAAACTTCAGAGGAGGCGCCTCATTTTGTCAACATTTAGTGTGTAAAAGATGAGATAAAACCCTATGAAAATGCCAGTTGTGTTTAGAATAGAATAGAATAGCTAGAATAGCTTTTTTTTTATTGTCACTGTTACAAGAACAGTGAAAGGCAGTTTGGCATCTCTCCGTGTGTGGAGTACACAATAGCGTAAGTATTTACACAATAACAGACAAATTTACATTTACACAAGAAAGATATGTACAAGTTATAGATACACCTGCAAACATACACGCACATACATACATATATGTATATATACATATATGCATCCGTACATGCATACACACACGTTTCCACATACACGCTTACATCTATATACATACACATACATGCCATCTAACTAGCAAGTGCATTGAGAGGTGCAGTGTGATCAGTGATATTGCACATTGAGTGTGTGTGGGGGGGGATGATATTGCACATTGAGTGGGGGGGTGCTGTTGGAACTATACTAAATAATGTTATAATAAATACAGTTTAAAGAGGTAAGGGTGTTGGTTGCATTGAAGTATAAACAGAAATATGATTTATAATTAATGTGTAATGTCCATGAGTGTTGGCAGTGCAGTTATCCTCCAGTCAGGGTGGAGGTAGGGCATGTTTGACAGCCTGTGGGTAAAAACTTCTGTTGAGTCTGTTTGTCTTCGACCTGATGGACCTGTAGCGTTTACCAGAGGGAAGGGGGGGAGTGAGTGTCCAGGGTGTGAGGGGTCTTTGATGATGATGCTGGCTTTCTGCTGAAGTCTGCCAGTATAGATGTCTCTGAGGGGGGTTAGTGAAGTGCCGATTGCCCGCTCTGCTGCCCTCACCACCTCCTGCAGTTTCCTCTTGTCCTCCGCAGTGCAGCAGTTGAACCAGAGTGTGCAGCAGTAAGTCAGAAGGCTCTCGATGGTGGAGCGGTAGAAGTTTACTAGCAGTCTTTGGGGTAATTGGGCCTGACGTAGTTTCCTGAGGAAGTACAGCCTTTGTTGTGCTTTCCCTACCTGGTGGGAGATGTTTGTGGACCAGGTAAGGTCGGCCGAGATGTGGACTCCGAGAAACTTGAAACTTTCTACCCTTTCTACCTCCTCCCCATCAATGTAGAGGGTAGAGTGGTCAGATCACTTTGTTCTTCTGAAGTCGATGCATTACACTTCCATTAGCAATGCTATCGACTTGTTTTTTTTCATTTTCTTTTTCTACTAAGTGTTGCTTTGGGTTTTCAGATTACTACTTCCTGGTACTTTTCTCAGTGAACACGTTGAACAAACTATAATTTGATGGATCTTTTTAATTAAGGATAAAGGTGATCTACTATTAGCATATATGGAAACTACTAAAAGAAAAGCCTGCTGATCAACTTTAACACATCACTCATCTGTGATAGCAGGGAGCGGCCGGGGGGCTTTAATCTCTCTCGACCTCACAACTCACAACAACACCAACATTGTAGTCATTCACGTATTTCATAAAAATAGCATTCTTGTTTATTTTTGCATTACAGTTTAATATTCCGTCTGTAACACAGACTCTTGGTAAATACTACGAGTCGATCAGAAGTTCAAATAAGTGTTAGATGAGTCTCGATTGGTCTGTTAGTCGTTGGGGAAATGAACTCCCGAGATGTTGCTTATCATCTAAAATAAATGTAAGTAACATAGCATTAGTCGTGTTGGACGGCTGGTGCTTTTAAACCTTTCTATCACCTTTATATCGAGGACCCATTAGCGTGAGTCATACTGTTGTGTATGCACATTTTCTCTGCAGACTCGGGGAACAAGCTTACACAAGTCACATACCTAAGTTCATCTACACCACATCCCAAACCTCATGTGGTCTCTGATTCAAGAAGTTTTTTCATGGCACTGGGAGAATCTTCTTAAGTTCAGGGGATTTCTGACACATTGAAATAATTGTTACTTATTGGCAATTATTGCACATGAAGTAACCACAACCTTTAGCGGTGACACTTCCTATTATTAATATGTAGACAGCTTGTAGGCCGGTGCTGCTGCATCTGCAACATGTTGCTGCACTTTTGTAGGTTGTCTGCTCTCGGCCAACAAGCAACACTTTTTAAAAAAACTGTCTGCTGTTGAGCTTTTCACCTACATAGACACGAATGTCTGCTTTTTTTGCCATGTGTTAAAGAAGCCAGACTCTTGGTTTCTAGTGAGTTGGAGGATTTGTCCGTGTAGTTTTTGAAGCAGATCATGAGGGGACTCATTTGAAGACTGTTGGCCCACCCACCACATGACTTTCATTACTGCAGAAGTTTAGCCTGACGTATAACACCACAACTGAGGCACAGAGCACCACCTGACCTAATGTTTCAGAATCACTACAGTATACAGAGGCTTTGTAAACCCTTCAGAGCTGTGAAGTTCCTCATTCTCACTTTGTGTTTCTCAGGTTTGTTGTACAAGTTTTGGCTTTTCAGTGATTCTCTTGGTGAGAGTTCACCCCTCAGGTCGATGACTCAGCATGTCATTAAAGATAATTGCTGTTTAGAGTTGGTGCCAAACTACGATGCTGCTTTATTTGTTTCTCTCCAGGGGTCACGTCTTTACTTGACTTTTGAATCTGCTTACTTTGAGTGCTTAAGTTTGAGTTTCTCACAAATGGAAACACCAGCTTTAAGTTGGTTAGAGCCACCTGCACAGGGTTTAACCACAACTCCAACGTTCGTAAGTCCTAAGTGTCTGCATATTTTCTTTCTTCTCTCAAATCTCAACAGACTACAGCCAGCAATTAAATGATGCTATTAAACCAACATTGGCATCATCACAACACTTTAGAGAGGATTGTGGTATATCTGGATGCATTCTCTGTTTATATTAGTGATCCCTCAATGGATCGTACTTTGACCCCTCTCCACGGGGTGACCTACTGCCTTGTTTTGCTGTTGGCACCGCTCTAAACGAGGCTACTGGATACACCAGATTGTCAGTGTGATCAACACATGTTTTGGGGAAATCCTCACATAGCAAAGCAAGAAAAACTTGTACTGTTAAAGACAGCGAGCTGTGATTGTAATAAAGTGTGATTTAGCAAATACCATTTTCCCAGTGTCGTGTTAACATAGCAAGGCTGTTTTAGTTGCTTAGTAATTCAGTGCAATACAGATTTATTATGATAACTACATAGGTTAAGTGTAGATGTTTTGTCCATGTTGGAACAAAGTGTGAATGAAAATGAAGGTAATAGCAGAACAAACACTGTCTGCATTGTACACATTTGTCATATTTAAAGATTTTTATTATTATTATTGTTAATTTTCAGTTTTTTCAGCTATATTTAGAATAATTAGGTTTTCTGTTTTTATTTCTTTTTTAAAAGTGGGGAAAAAACTTCACATGGCAAACTTATTGTGGACATTTTTTTTTGCCGAGGTATGAAGGTGCAGATGTATTACACATAATTCCTGCCTATTAACTAGTGGCCATAAACATCAGTATTGTCGGCCTGCCTAATCCTGAAACATTTATTCTTTTCTTTCCTATTTTTAGATCACAAATGATTTTTGTGATATCGTGAAGCTCTCTCTATCATATAAATAGTTGACCCAGGCTAACTACTACTTTGTCCTGTCTTTTATTACTTCCTCTTCACCTTCTTTGCTTTCTCTCATAAAGCAGCCTGTTTTTTTTTTTTTTTTTCTTTTGGATGGTTGTTTTTCCAAAGGCGTTTATGTATCTGCCATGCTCGATAACACAAAGCGTCTCCTCTCATAATAACAACGTCTGTGAGCTGTTAGCCATGTAGGGTGACATTTAACTGTGCACTGTAGCCAACGTCTGGTAAGGAGTGATAGTGACAGCTTATGGGCTCAGACTGCAGATAATAAAATGTTATTGATTTCTGAAAATAGTTCACACGTTTGGGCTACTGGCTGAATCGCTGCTTTCCGGTTTGTTCGCACAGTTGTTGACACATTTCCTCCTCGCTTCATTACATTGAATGTAAATTCCAGTTTATCCCTTTTCCTCCTGTTCCACCTTTTCCTCACAACAGACAAAGACCGCTGAAAGTAGTTCCTGAAAACTTCACTGTTTAGTCCAGAAAATGCAGATGAATATTTGACACATTTTAAACTAAACAGGTTAAATTTGGGACCGTTTTTTTTTTTTTTTTTTTTTTGAAAATATCCCACATCATCAGTCTTGTCCATTAAATATCTGCTGAATTGGCCTTTTTTCTACCCGTAACTCTACTTAATGTGCCTTATTTACTTTCCTCAAAAATAAATCAAAATCACAGGTTTAAATATACATCATGCTGTGGTTGCCCATGGTTTCTGGTGTTTCTCTTTTTATGCTTCTGCAGCTGAATCAGTGTAAAGGCACAGTCCTAGATGTGCAGATCTGCCTCAAAAGACATTTGGAGCAGACATTTGGATTCTTCTTTCCACTGTTAATATTCACGTCTATTTTAAAAAAAAAAAAAAAAAAAAAAGTCAACATCAGAAATCAAATTTAGTTAATATTCACGTGTCTAAGCCCTGCTATGCAAATATGTCTAATTAATAATCCTCTGAAATAAAGCTTAGTCTGGAGTCTGTGTTAACCAATGTTCTCAGTTCAAACCTATTCTTTAAACTTCTTTCCACTGTTAAGCATTTTGCATTTCTCAGTTAGTGCATTTAAAAAGAAAAAAAAGAGGAAAAAAAAAGAAAACCTTGACCGGTTATATTGCCAAGGATGCAACATCAGAAATCAAATTTAGTTAATATTCAAACAGTGTCTAAGCCCTGCATCTTGATCTTGATCCGCTTCCCTAAAAAGAATTCTCCTCAGTAGAGGAAAGCATCTGACCCCACACGTCCATATTTATGTTTACAGTGGTGTGCATTCACCATAATGAACGCTCTTCCCAGTTCTTTGCACCTCCTGTCAGCTTTGTCAGGCAGCTCGTTAATGTTTTGCTGTTAGTCGACAGTCTTCTGGCGGAGAGGCTAAAATGCAAGTGAGGAACGCAGTGTGGCTTCTTTGGCTGCCTCAGTTCCAGTTGTATGATGGGATCAAGTCCAGGAAGTCAGAGCTCCACACTGTGTGACTCATTGTTTCCATGACAACCACAGACTGGAAAGGGGGGGGAAGCAAGCCGTCCTACGTCATTTACAGGAAGTGGTCGTGAAGATGCTGAAGAACATCTTCGTTACACCCCCAGGTGTTTTTTTTTTTTTTTTTTTTTTTTTTTCCCCTCTTTCTTTCATTTTCACTGTGCTTACCCAGCGATGGGTTTACACTCTGAGTGTGACTACGACAGGGCTGTTTCTTTAACATTAAATGTACAGAGACTCAATCAAATATCATAACAAAGTGTAAATCTTCATTAGGTGAAGCTTGAGAGGATGATCAATGATGTTTACTTAAAACTGCACAATTTTCTTGTCTTTTCTCTGATTAATATTCAGTTTTCAGTCATTCTTTATAAGAATATTTTTCACACATTATGATACACATTGAAGACGTTTTGGATCCTGGCTGGTAATTATTTGGCTAAATGTATGTGTATTTTATCAGCTCTTGTCTTTTGTGTTTAAGCTGTAGTGTTGGAAGATCGTTTTGCAGGAATCGAAACTGTAAACTATTTTTGTTTTGTTTTTTTCTTGCCATGCTGTTCTTTTTACGACAGCTGGGTTTTTACAGTTGGTTAAATACAGAAGTTGCGGAATGAGTTACGTAGCTCTTGCCTCATATTTGTCCAAGGCAAGTTACTTTGCTCTGAACACATGTGTTTAACTTGGTGGCATGTTCCAAACAAGTTCATGACATTTGGATCTTTTTATTTGTGCTGTTGGTTGGTCTGTAATCCTCTGTGATCTCATATCCTCCTGGATACAAACTGAGTAGAAAGTACAAATACCTGACTCTACTGGAATCTCTTTTGAGATCGTTTCCCCCAATGTGTTAAAATCTTTCTGCACTTGCATTCATGAAAAAGCCAATGTGGATTTAGTACATATGTCTGGAGTTTCCTATCTGTGTAATAAACATTTATATAAGGGTTTATGAGGATGTCCTGTTTGGTAAGTGAAACTAGTTTGAAGTCTTTTTTTTTTTTTTTTTTCCACACCTGAATAATTCCTCCCATAGTTGTACTCCTACACTTCATGTAAAACACTCAAAGTTTTCTATATTTCTAATCTCTTTATTTGTTTACTTGCAGCTGTGATAGCGACCACTACCCACACCACAGTGGTCACCACCACTCCTCGGCGTTACCCCCAGCAACCAACTGCAGTACCTGGACAATCTCAGTCCTACCAGGGAGTGCCCTACCAGCCAGTACCAGTGCAGCCCGGCTATCCAGCTCAGTCTGGCTATCCAGCCCAGCCCGGCTATCCAGCCCAGCCCGGCTATCCAGCCCAGCCCGGCTATCCAGCCCAGCCCGGCTATCCAGCCCAGCCCGGTTATCCAGCCCAGCCCGGCTATCCAGCTCAGTCTGGCTATCCGGCTCAGCCTGGTTATCCAGCTCA